>NW_017731378.1:1188497-1198182 GCF_001890085.2 Hipposideros armiger
GAGGGCAGTGTCACTGGCCCTCATATGTGGGATCCGAACCAGGGCCCTCTGGCGTCCCAAGCGAGTTCTTAACCATCGCGCCACTCGGCCGGCCCGGAAGCTGATTCTTAACAGATGCAAAGGAGCCAGACACACACAAAAAATAGGGAAAACAGCATACCAGGCACAGGAATAGCGTGTACAAAGATCCTGAAGCAGATATGCGTGCGAACCTTCTAAGAACTGAAAGACCACCAGTGTGTTGGGACAGAATGAATAAGGGTAGAGTAGCACTAGATGTGATCAGAGGTGACAGAGGCCAAACACAAAAGGCCTTCCCTGTAGGACAGAGTAGAAAGTTTGGCTGTTGGTCTAAGTGCAAAGGGAAGACACTGAAGGGTTTTAAGCAAAACAATGACAAGATCTTCAGACTTAATCTATGGCACACAAAAACAATTTGAAGGTGGATAATTTCTGAAAATATTTGGAATTTGTCATTTAAAGAAACTTAAAGTATTAATGTAGAATAAAATATTTTCCATTATGATTGAAGTTATTGATTACCAACAAACCAAAAATCCTTTTTGGGATACTTAATAAAGATTTTGTCCGCTTCTCTTTCTTTCACACATGTCATGAATATGTAAGGAATACTGTGACCCATTTAAGATGGAGGAAGACAAGAGCTAGGCAGGAAGGGGTAGAGTAACTGAGAAAGATGGCCATGGCTGACAGCTATGAGGGCACAGAATGGAAGCACATATCTGAGCTATGAGGACCACATTAGATGAGAGATGATCTGGAAGATGCTGTGGGATAGATTTCTTACTGAAAGGAAGAGCAGGATTCCAGTATAAAATTATGAGACATTATAAGATGTTGGGCAGTCCAACCCAAATGCCATAAGGAGACTTAAAGAAAATGTAAATTTAGATATCAGATAATGATCTTTACCAATCAATCTCCTCTTAGGGTAACACATCTTTGTCACTGTAAGCTTCTTCCTGGAATGTTGGGGTTCATTCTTGAAGCTGCTCCATTCCCTTCATATATATTTTTTTTACTTGCTTCATATTAGTGACTCTCTTGGTGCTGATTAAGACCGCTGCCATTAACATAATGAAGTGTTTCTATTTTCACATGGTATATTGAGTAATTAATAATATTTCTTCTCTTAAGGAAATTTATTCCCAAGGTAAAGCTTGTGGTGAAACGGTGGCATGTTCAGATCTTCATTACCTGTTCACTGATGACAGGTGAATTTAAGTGTACATAATAGTTGAGCTTTCCAAAAGCGTCAGTGTGGTTTTTTAAAATTATATTACTATGAGATAGTCATAAGAACAGCTTTAGAGTTAGTTTTAACTTTTTTCTTGGAGGATGAAGGATAGCTTAATAAATGTCATCTATATATTTCATGACAACTAATTATCTTTCATTTCACAGCAGCTGATAATAAGAGCAAAAATGGTGAATACCTACTGTTGCCAGGTAACTGCATCCACTGTGCTTCCTGCCACCTTCATGAATCTGTATGGAACAGAAAGAACAAAAATATTGCAACTTAAAGTAAACCGTATCCCCAGGGTTAAAATGAAATAAACTGAGTCCTAGATCAGGCCAACCCCTGGGCAGCTATGCTTTCTGAGAGGGTCCACTGCCACAATCATGGCCTATCCACAGCTACTGGAAGTTAAACTGTGCAGAAGGTAAAGGTAATCATATTTTCAGCTCTGCACAGATCCTTCACCATCTGGAAATCAAGATCCCAATATGACATCCTACCTATGTCTGTCTTCCCAAGCCCATGACTGATAGCTCCCACCTTACTGCCTGTCATCAATACTTATCTGTCCCATTTCCGATTCTCTAAGAACTCTGAGATCCACTAGGAAACAAATAAAAGACAACATTTCCCAAGGATGACAACACAATAGATGCCTCTGAAAAAACCTCAGACCTCTCCTTTTGAAAAAAGCATGGGAAAACCCAATTTATTCATTCAAGTATAAAGCACTGTCAAATATGCCTCGGTGATGGGCTGTAAATGTAGAAACTTGAGCACACACAGAGAAATTCAATCGTTTCTGGAGCAGCTAAGCAGAGAACTGAGTGTCATCTGCAAGCATGTTCAGCTCAAAGGGAGACCAGACCTGTTTCCTTGAAAAGCACACAGCAGTCTTGCTAGCAACTCACCACCCACCTGTGCTCCTAGAGGTTCCTCTAGAACCAAAGGGCCAGGAAGAAGGACCGAGGCCTCACAGATGCCACAGGGCATCAGGAAGAGGTAGAGGACAGGAGAAGGAAGAAATGCGGACGAGGACGCTTGGCTCTTGTCTGTGTGGTTTTGCCCTTTTTGCCCCTTCTGGGAAATGGAGCATGGGGGTGATCAAGGAATGGAACTGGTTTGATGGGCTGACCAAACATAAATGGGGATTCGAGGAAATACAATATTTATGGAGTAGCTACGTAGTACCAGCCATTCACATATATTATTTCTTAAAATTCTCAAAATTGCTTTGCTTGGTGAGGTGGATATTATTAATGCTATTACACAGATTACTAACTTCCCTACTAGACAGAGAAGTAGTAACTCCAGACACCTTAAACAGCCCATTTTTATGGGCTTCTAGTAATACTAAGAGAATTCCTAGTAGTACTCTTTGAGAAGCGGGGCACAGGTACCCTCTGCTTTTGGAACCCATGGGTTTCTCTTTCTCATCTCCTCATCTCCTTCTCCCAGCCCAGGAAACTGTCTTGAGACTGGGAGGGTAGCTCCACTCTCTTCACTATTTCTGGCCCTGTGCCTAGGATTCTCCCTTTGGAATTCTAAAGCCACAAAGACTTGTGCTTCTCTTTTCCATCCTGCCATGTGCTCCCTCTGAGTCAATAAGCATACAACCAGCTACCTATTTGAGTAGCGAGGAGAAAAATGGAAAAATACAGGAAGACTGAAAATGGATAAGCATCCAAAACACTATTCCTTCCATATATATATATATATATATATATATATATATATATATATATATATATATATTAACTAAGCAGTGGAGACCTGATGATAATCTTATAAGTAGGATTGCCCAAAACTAAAGAAGGGGAGGTGAAACTTCGCACTCCCTCCCCAGAATACTTTAAAAATTACAAGACCTAGACAAACTTAGATACAAGTATCGTTTTTTTTAAAAGGGATAAAATACTTAAAAATATGTTTACATGAGCTTTACCTCTCAAAAATAATTTCTAAAATCTCTGAAACAGAAATATTACTTTATGTAAAACTGTTTGCATTTACATATAAAAATAACCATAATGAAAATAATACTGGTATTTATAGTGCTTTCTCATTATAAATTCTTTTATAAAAGCTTCTTGTGTATATAATGTCACAGAACCCTGTAAATAACGCTGGTTAGTAGATACTCCTAATTTATAGTGGAGAAAACTGAGTCTCATTGGGGTTATGTAACTTGCTTAAATTCATAGAACTAGTGCAGACTAAACCCAGGTTCTCTGATTGCAAACCCTACCCTCTTTCTAGAATCCTATGCTGCCTCCAAGCTGTTTTCACTGAGGCCAAGAAGTACAATACAACTCTAAAATGCAAAAAACAGTTGAATCTTTGCCTTGCACAAACACTACCATGTTTATCAGAAAAAGAATAAGGGTCTGAGCACCTTCTTTGCTTGTTGGCTTCCTCTCTCAGACTTGAGCATTTCATACCAATTTGTTAGACAATACTCCGGAGCAGGTATAAAAAGGTGACTGGTTTAGGGCCTCTGCTATGAGACAACCACAATAAAGATGAGAAGACCCACACAGCAACCATAAGTTATCAGAGCCTCTATCAGCGGTTCTCAACCTTCCTAATGCCGTGACCCCTTAATACAGTTCCTCATGTTGTGGTGACCCCCAACCACAAAATTATTTTCATTGCTACTCTATAACTCTAATTTTGCTACTGTTATGAATCATAATGTAAATATCATTTTGTTTTTTGGTCTTAGGTGACCCCTGTGAAAGGGTAGTTGGACCCCCAGAGGGGTCGCGACCCATAGGTTGAGAACCGCTGCTCTATATGCTGTGCGACTAGTACAAACTAACTGCTGCGGGAGAGCAGTTGGCCTTACCTTCTATGGTGTTAGAAGAGAGATAAGCATTGAGAAAAGCCCACATCACACATGACATTGAATCTGACATTGAAAGAAGGGTAGGATTTTGCCATAAAGAACAGGATAGGCATAGGAACAGCTTGAGCAAAGCAAAGCAGAGTCAAGGTGAGTGTGTTCTCAGGAGCCCAGTGTGGCTGGATGTCAAGAGGAGAGGTAAGGGAGTGGCAGGAGATCAGGCCAGCCTGTCCTGCTAACACATCTGGCCTTTGTCCCTTAAGAAATAAGTACAAGTCCATGTCCTATTTACATTTGTATGACCCCACTTGACATATTATTATAAAATGTAGCCAGCTCCTTCTTCGTGTATATTTCTTGGATTTATCCTGTGTTTAAACAAGAGAGGGGGTATCAGGATCAGATCTGAATTTTAGGAAACTCACTCTGGCTATGGTAAAAGTGAAAGGTACTAGTGTGGACAAACTGGCAGGGGATGAATGTAGAAGATGGGAGATTTTGAAATGTGAGAATGAACAAAAGACACAATTGAGAAACCCTGTTGGCACACTCCAGAGGACTTAGCAGGTGAGTTTAAAAGGGGAAAGAGTGTAAGAGAGGACCCTGAAATTTTAATGGCAGTAATGCCATTGTCCAGATGGGCAAGTCAGGAACAGACTTTTGATGCTGATGTTGGTTAATATATTCCAATCCTCCTGAATGTGCCTCAAAGAACTTGAAGTCAATAGTCATTGATGATGACAGCTATGCATTCACAAAGAAACTAGAAGGAAAATACGATCATCAATGCCCTGCTTGGCTAAAAGGCTCTGGACAGGCAATTGAGAACACATCTAACTTGGCGCTTTAGAAGTTGGAAAATGGTTCTTCATGGCACTATAATCTGAAGATCCTCATATGTATCAGATAATTTGTTCTGCTATAGATTGATAATTAAGTCCTTAAACAACCTTTCCTTATGAAACGTAGCATTATAAAAAGAATAGGAAAACTAGAGTTAGGAACATTTCTCCCCACACCCCTACCCCACTTCCCTCAATGAAAATCTATAAAATCTATAATTAAACATAAAATTTAATGGACTCACATATAGAATACTATACAGTTTACAGAGAAATATTTAAAAATTGAATATAGGAAAAGACCAAGCATGATCCTGGACAGGAAAATCAATTATCCTTCCTAAACTAATTTATGGGTTTAATAAAATTCTAATTAAAAAAATCCCAGCAGATAGTTTTGAAACTTTATAAAAGCATTCTAACATTCATCTGAAGAAGCCAAGAAAATTCTGAGAAATTGGAGTGATGAAGGGACATTTATTTCATCTACCATTTATAAAAATATACAATAAAAGTTGCAATGATTAAAACATTCCTAGCTCTGAAATTAGTAAGGAAATCTATGGAACAGAATTTAGCAAGAGAAAGAAATAAAAGGCATCCAAATTGGGAATGAAGAAGTCAAATTGTCACTTTTTGCAGATGACATGATTATATAGAAAACGTAAAGACTCCACCAAAAAACAATTAGAAACAATAAACAAATACATACAAATTCAATGTACAAAAATTCATTGCATTCCTTTATACTAACAATAAAATTTCAGAAAAAGAAATGAAAAAAACAACTCCTTTTGCACTTGCAACAACAAAAAAAAATACCTAGGAATAAACTTAAAGGATGTGAAGGGCCTATACACTGAAAACTATGAAATTGAAGAAGATACAAAGAAATGGAAAGATATTCCGTATTCATGGGTTGGAAGGATCGACATAGTTAAAATGGCCATATTACCCCAAGCAACATACAGATTTAACGCAATCCCCATCAAAATTCCAGTGGCATTTTAAAAAGAAATAGAACAAAACAATCATCAGATTTGTACAGAATAACAAAAGACCCCAAATCTCCAAACAATCTTGAGAAAAAAGAACAGACTGGAGGTACCACATTCCTGGACTTGGACTACAGAGCGCTAATATGCAAAACAGCATGGCATTGGCAGAAAAACAGGCACAAAGACCAATGGAATAGAATTGAGAACCAAGAAATAAACCCATATATATATATATATATATATAATTTTTGACAAATATTTCCCTGATGCCAAAGCATACAATGGAGAAAAGAAAGCCTCTTTAATAAATGGTGCTGGGAAAATTGGAAAGCCTCATGCAAAAGAAAGAAACTAGACTGCTATCTGTTTCATACACCAAAACTAAGTCAAAATGGATCAAAGACCTAAATATAAGACCTGAAACAATAAACTACATAGAAGAAAGCATAGGTCCTAAACTTATGGTCCTTGGTCTTAGAGAGGATTTTATGAATTTGACCTCAAAGGCAAGGGAAGTAAAAGCAAAAAAAAAATAAAAAAAGAATAGGGCTGTACACACTAAAAAGCTTCTGCACAGCAAAAGAAATGGTCAACAAAACAAAAGAGGCAACCAACTGAATGAAAGAAGATATTTGCAAACAACGCTTCTGATAAGGGGCTATTATCCAAATAACATAAAGAACTCATACAACTCAACAACAAAAAAATAAACAATCCAATTAAAAAATGGGCAGAGGGTCTGAACACTTCTCCCAAAAAGACATACAAATGGCCAACAGATATACGAAAAGATGCTCACTAGCTATTAGGGAAACATAAATCAAAACCACAATGAGATACTACCTCACACCTGTTAGAATGGCTATTATCAACAAGACAAATAATAACAAGTATGGAAGAGGTTGTAGAGAAAAAGGAACCCTCATATACTGTTCATGGGAATGTAAATTGGTGCAGCTGCTATGGAAAACAGTATGGAGGTTCCTCAAAATATTAAGAATACAATACCATATGACCTGGCAATCCCTCTTCTGGGTATCTCCCTAAAAAATCTGAAAAGATTTATCCATGAAGATATATGTACTCCTATGTTCACTGCATCATTATTCAAGGTGGCCAAGGCATAAAAACAAATGATATGTTCTTTAATAGATGATTGGATCAAGAAGATGTGGTACATATATACTCAATGGAATATTACGCAGCCATAAGAAAAGATGAAATACTGTCATATGCAAAAAAATGGATGGATCTTGAGATTATCATGCTAAATGAAATAAGTCAGACAGAAAAAGTCAGGAACCATATGATTTCACTCATATGTGGGATACAAAACTGAAAGCAACAAATGAATAAGACAAACAACTAACCAAAAACTCAGACACAGACAAAAGTTTAGCAGTTAGCAGAGGGTAAAGAAGGAGTGGGGAAGTAGAATAGGTTAAAGGGGGTCAAATATATGGTTAAAGAAGGAGATTTGACTTTGAGTGGTGAAGACACAGTACAATATACAGATGATGTATTATAGAATTGCACACTTGAATCTTATATAATTTTACTAACAAATGTCACTCAAATAAATTTAATAAAAAAGAATTTATTACATAAAAATATGGTATATGAAAAAAATGAAGCATTTTAAAATATGGATTTGTGGCTATTTGAAATAAATTAAAGTCAGATCATGACCTATTACCTTATTTTGTATAAGAAATCAAAGTAACAAAATATAGTTTAGTTTCATTATATTTTTTAAAATATTTCAATCACAACTTAATATTTTTAAACAAATGACATTATCATCTTAACTTTAGTAGTATACTGAAGCAGTAGAAAGTTGTTTTAGCTAACTTTGAGAAAACACCATTATATGATATATGTTCACATGAAAATTGCTGTATACTACATTTTTTATTTTTCCCTTTTAGCAAAATGATGAGACTAACTTCAAATATATGGAAGCATTTCTACACTTATTTTGAGGAGGAAAAATCTAATTCACAAATAATGTCAAACAAAATATGCATTTTCAAATACTACCAGGATGACCAACTGTACCCTTGTTTTTTGAGATGTGTAAAAAACTGATCTAAAGTGGGGTAAATGTTCCGTTTTTAGAAATCATTGAATGATATTAAAAAAAGAAAACCCTAGAAATACAAAAACCAACCACAGAAATAACACATAAAGGAAACTGATTAGACAAAACTTCAAGGAATAGATTGTATAGCCAAAGAGTTTGGGGAATTCTCCCCAACCCCATGCTCCCTCCCTGAAAATTGGGGCTCTCTTTATCTACCTTGTATCTATATCACTTCTATACTATGTTTTTAAAATGTTTTATTGAAGTAAAGTTGGCATACAATAGTCTATTAGTTTCAGGTGTTTTTATATCTATACTGGCACTGTGGAGGACAAGTCCAAAAAGATCATAATTTTCTTTGTTCAACTCTAAGATTGATGGATCCTTCTGCTCTCCAGTTCTGCCTGTTTCTCAGAAACTGGCCCAAAACCACATAAATGAATAACTTCAACACAGCTGCAGAATACTCAGCAACAGTCATATTAGAGGTGGAATAACATGCACACAGACTAGTGCTGTCAGGGGGGAAACACCACTGGGAAAGTGAAGTTCCGTTTAGGGTCTGGTATTATCCAAGGATTTTCAACCATCTACTTCCACTCTAATCCCTAGATTTAGGACTATGAATGTACCAGTAAAAGGTGACCCAGGATGTGAATAACAACAGGAGGGGAAGATCTTGGTTTTCCAAGGTTGGATGCCTCCATAACTGAATTATGAAGACAAATTATGGGTGATTATCTCAAAAAACAAGAGGTGTCTGTCCTCATGCTGACATCCAGTCGTGCAAAGGAAGATAAGAGACGGAAGGGGCAGGGACCTGTATCAAAGGAAATTGGCTAGTGCCAGGCAGACTTTTCAGTATTGGGAAATCTTTCCCATTGGAGCCAATCTGCTGCTATGGAAAAAAAACCCCAAATATCCCCTTTCATTGTGAGAGTTCCTTTCCTCCCCTAAGGGACCCCAAATCTGGGAGAATTTCTTTCTTTTGTTATCCACCTGCATATATGACGTATCTGAAATATTGTTGAGCCTTCTCTCCCAGGGCATATCATAGCTCTCTCTTATAATAAGGCACATCTTTATTCATGGTCTTTGGGGTTTGATTTCTACTTCTGGACCACAGAGTGCAACCCTAAAACATGGATTCTAAATTTTTCTCCCAGGAAAGAGGATAAATCCTTCACAGGGAACTGGAGGTCTAAACGAGTACAAACTTCAGTAAGAGTGGCTGGCCTGATCTTTCTTCCCTTGTCCACAAAAAGAATCTTTGGTTATGTGATTAACACGCATACAATATGACAGCCATTCTACACAAAAGGCTAGAAAAAACCTATGAGGAAATTATTCATCTTGAGTTACAGCAAAGATGGAGCTCTGCCCCACCCCCACCCCTCGGCCCAAATCTGCCACTGTCCTGAGAGTCACTGCATCAGAAACAAACCAAGTGTTCCACTGGGGGGGAAAAAAGGTGGGGGGACGTCTTCCATTTGGTCCAAAGCCAGTTACTTTTCCATGGCTAATCATATATTGAGCTACACTGGGTGCTGCATTGAACAAATGAAATAATGCCCTCTCTCTCTCTCTCTCTCTCTCTCTCTCTCTCTCTCTCTCTCTCTCTCTCTCTCTCTCTCTCTTTCTCTCCTTTCTCTC
>NW_017731378.1:1198882-1211602 GCF_001890085.2 Hipposideros armiger
TTGGGGGGAAGGCAGTTGTATAAGACAATGTCTGGGGCAAAATGGAGGCAGATGTGAGACAATACTACATAAAGGACAAAGTAGGTTTGCTTGAATGAAGACAAATGGCAGGGGTGTGGGGGGATGATGAGAGAAGATGTTGAAACAGGTCTGGAAAGCTATGGCTGGAGCTGGAAGGTGCCGGCTAGAGGAATATTATGATAGACATGTCTTGACAGCCGAAAATGCTGCTGAGGAAGTCATAAAGACTTGGATGTAAAGAAAGGAGGCTATAACTGACCTGCTGTGATTGGCCCTGGCTGTGGAGCCTGGTGGGAAGGAGGAAAAATGCATCAAGATGTTATGATGAATTTCACATGGAAAAGCAAACGTTCCCAAAGCTCAAGCCCTGGAATGACGCTGAGTCGAAGAGTGTGAACACTGTGGAACACTGTGAAGAAGGATTCTATTTTTTTCTAGTATGCCAGACTGTGTGGCTTCATTCAAGGATGAAGGTTCCGGGAAATAGCACCACACGGGCCCACGAGTCAGACAGATAAGTAGTTTAAGACCTGGCTCCACAGCTGTTAGCCAAGTGATGCCAGGTAAGCAGTCTAACCTCCTGGGGCCATTTCCAATGGAGAGAACAGCAATTAGTTCCCAAAGGTATTGTGAAGATTAACAAGATCACACATATGAAGGAACAAGGGTTCTGCCCAGTGTACCGTTGGCACTCAGTAAATGTGGGCTTGGTAAATAATTTAACGTCAGTACGCCTCTATTCCTGGACCTGTAAAATAAAAATAACAAAACCTGCTCTGCCTATATTACAGGGCAATGGTTCTCATACCTTGATGTGCAAAGAATCTCTTGGGGATCCCTGTTCAAAATGCCGACACCTACGTCTTATTTCTACACAGTCTGCTTCTGTAGGTCTGGGCTGGAGCCTAAGGATCATGCTGCATGTTTTAGAAGCTCCCCAGGTGCTTTTAATGCAGGAGGATCATGGGCCACACCTTTGACAGATTCTGACCTTAAGCAGCACCTATTAGGGTAGGCCATTCTTGGAGGAGGAAGTGAAGACGAACGCGGCGAAAGAGATGGAAACAAATAAAGCGAGGAAGTATGTTTTACAAGTCCATCTGTGTCAGATCTAAGTCTATGTCCCAGGACTCCAGCTTCCTTCTCCAACGTTCTAACTCCCATGTGACTTCTCTGACATTAGAGGAAGAGAGAAACACCCTTAATCATAATGACAGTAACTGATAACCTCATGTATGGGTAAGGAAATAGACTATTTCACTAATCAGGAATATGTCCTTTCCAGGAAAAAAAATATAAAAGAAAGCAAATTTGGAAGTAAGTAGAAGTGGACAGAATTCTCAGCTCGGGAGCAGACTGTTGCAGTAGCCAGTGTTTGTTAGTGAGCACTGGACAGCTGCTGGGAGGCCTGGCCGCTCTCTCGAGGCAGCGATGGAAACGCTCTCCTTAACTAAGAGGAATAAATTGTTCTCACCTCCTGTAGTTTGGTCAAGTCATACAACTCTTTCACAGTTGAAATAAAACAGAACAATTATTAGGAATAACATTGTAATAATTACTCTGTGCTCCAAATTGTCCCCAGCTGTGCGTCTTCCCACTACATACTATTGGGTAGTCGGAAAAGTCATGACACATTTTTACAATGAAAAACATAGACAAATACGTCATGACTTTTCTGACGACCCAATAGAATGTGGTGTAAGCAGGTTTCTAGGCAGGAGGTAGAGTTGTGATCACCTTCATTATACTGACATGTAATTTGTAACTAATCTTTCTAGTTTCTATCCTCACTCAATTCTCTGAACTGCTTAGAAGGCTACATCAAGTCACATGCAAAAAAAGCAGAACAAAATCTGTCTTTTCGTCTTTGAAATACACTTGTTATCCTCAACAGCTATGGCTTCCATTTCTTTATGTGTCAGCTGTACCAGGAACTGTGTCAAGCTCTTTAGATTCATTATCTCATTTAACTTCACAACAAGCTTAAGAAATAAGTAATTTCGTTAGTCCCCTTTTACAGATGAGGAGACTGAGGTTTTAGAGACATTAAATAACTCCTCAGGATGATCTAGCCAGTAGCTAACCTGGGTCTCATCTAGATCCAAAGTGCATGCTCTTCTCCATCTGCTTTTTTTTCTCCCTCAATCCTGCTATATTGACTCACTAGAGTCAAAATCAAAAGGCTGTTGTTTTAATAGGTCTTTATGGAGGAAAAGGCCCATGAAGTAAAAAAATGCCTATGGCCCACAGAAGTCATAATGGGAGCCTATGTATACGAACAAAGTCAGGTTTCCATCCTTATCCACCCATAAGACCTTCATTGCTATCTAGGCTTTGAGTTAAATGGAGTCTATAAGTCATCATTAGGCACTTAGTAGGAGTATTGGTAGTTAGACACAACTAAAGATAGAAATTCTGGATATAAGAAGGCAATTTTTCTGCTTCTGGTGTGTAGACAATTGAGTACATAACATACATCATGTGGCCTGCTGTGATGGAAAAGGCCATTGTTTGCTTTCTAATTCTCTTCTGCTTTTATCCTCTTTGCCCAAATCACAATGCTTTCCACAGCTCTCTGGGCCACCACGGGAGCTAAAGGCCTTGCCTAGCTTAGGTCAGATTAGAATATTCCACTAGCAACCCTACAATGTTAAAATAACTTCTATTCTCCATTCATTCATTCAACACGTTTGAGCTAAATACTAGGATTTTTTTTTGCCAGCACTGCATATACATTGGTAAATATAACAGACATACTTCCTGCCCTCAGGGACTTTATAATCTATAACCAACAAATAAACAAACAATAAGTATGTAATTACACATTGTGATAAATGCCATAAAGAGAACTGACAGTGTGTGTTGATGGAGAATTATTTAGCTAGGTTGCTCAGAGAAGGACTATGATGGATAGAGAGAAACCAGCCATGTGGCAAGCAGAGAGAAGAACATTCTAGGCAGAAAGAAGAGCATATGAGAAGGCTCCCAAATAAAGAGAAGCTTAGCACATACCAGGCCAGTGAGGCCTGAGCAAAGTAAGACAAAAGGGAAGCTGGAGAAGATAAGAATGAAGAACTGGGCCGCAGCCAGATCATTCACTGTGGAGCCTTGTCAGATGTGGTAAGATGAAGTTTTATTCCAAGAGCAATGAAAAGTCATTAAAGAGTCTTTAGCAAGTGACTGACATCATGTGAATTACGTTTGCAAAAGATTTTCTGGCAACTGAGTGGTGAATAGATTGGAGAGGACAAGGGTGGAAGCAAACAGACCAGTAACTTCAGGCTCTGAGTTCTCCAAATGGTAATTCTTTCGTTATTGTCTGCTCGCCTGCCATCCCTCGCCTACAGCAGGGCTCATATTCCAAGTCAATGTGGTCCAAAACGGCTAGTGAAACCCTCATTCCTCAAGATGGCCTCTGACAATAAGACTCTGGTCAAAGAAATTTAAGAAAGTCTGTATGATAAATCCCCTTCTTGGAGATTCAGAATGTGAACTAATGTAGTAAAGGTGCTGGGAAGTGGTTCAGAAAATTTGTATATCCCAGTATTTCTCAAACTTACTTGACCATGGAACCTTTTATTTTGTTTCCCCTCCACTTAATGTTAATATCCTGCAGAGCTGATACTCTCCAGAGCACATTTAAGGAAATGCTACCATAAGTCATTCTAACCAAGGGTTGACTCCATGTGCTTGGTTTACTGGGTCTCCTCCTCTCCACTTATTAATTCAGTGATTTAGATAACAGTTTCTGACTCCACCTATGTCATATAAGGATATCAGCCTCTGTATGTCTTATTTTTTCTCTCCATTTCTAGCATCTATTTTCTGTCAACTGTCCCTTTACTTTTACATTGTAAAGGTTGACAAAGTTTTCATTTTCTTCTGTAACCATGATTTTCTTCCTTGTTTCTGGATATGGGTTTCCCATGAGACAGCTGTTGGGTTTCCTAAATTAATCCTTCATATCAGTAATATTTTACCTCTGTCCAAAGCTCTGTGTAGCGGAGATTTCCTTGATTTTATTTTTCCAATTCTTTTATTGGAATTTTTCTTTTAAAAGCTTTTTGGAGACATAATTTACCCTTTAAGTGTATAAGTCAATAGTTTTAAAATTATATTTACAGAGTTGTGCAACCATAAATATAGTCTAATTCTAGAATATTTAATTTCAAAAAGAAACTTCATACCCATGAGCAGTCCCTCTTCCCCTTCCCCACAGTCTCCACCAGCTCTAAGTAACCACTAATCTACTTCTTGTCTCTATGGATTTGCCTATTTTGGACACTTCATATAAAGGGAATCATGCAATATTTGACCTTTTGTGACTGGCTTCTTTCACTTTCAAAGTTCATCCAGGTTGTAACATGTATTGGTACTTTATTTCTTTTTATTGTCCAATAATATTCCATGGTATTTATCCACTCATCAGTTAATGGAAATATGAGTTGTTCCTACTTTTTGGCTACTATGAATAATGCTACTATAAATATTTGTGTACAAGTTTTTATGTGGATGTATGTTTTTATTTATCTTTGATATATACCTAGGAGTGGAACTGCTGAATCACATGGTAACTCTATGTGTAACGTTTTGGGTAATTGCCAGATGGTTTTCCAAAGCTGTTGCACCATATTACATTCCCACCAGCAGTGCAGGAGGGCTCCAATTTCTCCACATTCTCTACAATATTTGTTCTTGTATATCTTTTTGATTATAGTGGATGTGAAGTTGTATCTCATGATTTTGATTTACATTTCCCTAATGACTATTGATATTGAGCATCTATTTATGTGCTTATTGACCATTTGTATATCTTCTTTGGAGAAATATCCACTCAATTCTCTTGTTATCATTTTAAAAATAGGCTTTTTATTGTTGAGTTGTAAGAGTTCTTTATATATATTCTGGATACAAGTCCCTTATCAGTTATATGACTTGCAAATATTTTCTCCCATTCTGTGTCTGTTCACATTTTTGATGATGTCATTTGATGCACAAAAGTTCTTAATTTTGATGAAGTCCAATAAATCAATGTTTTCTTTTATCACTTATGCTTTCAGTGTTGTATTTAAGAAACCATTGCCTAACCTTTATTGGACTGAATTTCAGCAATTATGTTAGTTTCAAAAACTATCTTTTGTTTTGTTCTCATTGTACCTTTTTTTCATAGAAATATGTTTTTACTCTAGAAATACAATATTTTATTATATCTTTATAAGGATACTAATTTTAGGTTTTTATTTTTAAAGTTCTGATCTTGAATTATAATTCTTTTGGGGTCAATTTTTAAATGTATTTATCTTAGTTTTCTTCTTTCATGCTACTGGTTTCCTTCTTATGTCTTGTGAACTTTGGTTATCAATTCATTTTTAAAAATTGTGATTCAAGTAGACTCTTTCAGGTAGCAGGCACAGATTTTTCTCAGCTGTCAAATATGTGGGTTTTTTAAATAAGTCTCTCTATTCAGCAGGATGTCTATTTTGTGGGCAGAGCTTGTTGACCAACACACTTCACTTTAGAGAGGGAGAAGGAGAAGGCACAGCCAGCCTTTGGTATGCGTATCCTACAATGTTTTGCTCAGTGTTTTACTATGCAGGGGCAACTCCATCTTAGCAATACTAGCTCATCCCCAGGCTACTCCTTCAGTTTCTTTGGTGAAGGCTCCTAAGTTTTGGTTCGGCATTTGCTTGGAGAAAACAGACTGAGCTGTCTTTGCTCTGTATGGGCAGGGTAGGGACTTAAAGTGATGGAGGAAGAGTTAAACTGTGAGTGTAATCCCTCTGCAGATAGACTTTCTTTTTTTTTTTCTTTTTTTAAAGATTTTTTATTGGGGGAATGGGGGGGATGGAAACAGTGCTGGGGAGTTGGGGGAAGGGGAACAGACAAGTTGCTGTCGTTTGTTCTTCAATCTAGTTGTGGAGGATGTTGCTTCACTGGCCCAAGTTGGCACCATCATTGCACTCTTCTCTGGCGAGGCAGATCAGTCGCCGGCTTCTGGACGGCCGCTCACTGCGGCTGCTGGCCGCTCACGCTGGCTGCTGGCCACACACGGTAGCCCATGGCAATCCACTGCCACAGGGACTGCAGCCCACGCCGTCGCCGGCGACTCATGGCAGCCCAGCTCCAGGTTGAGCTGTTGTTCAGCATCTCAGCTGCGGAGGGCAGTGTCACTGGCCCTCATATGTGGGATCCGAACCGGGGCCCTCTGGCATCCCAAGCGAGTTCTTAACCATCGCGCCACTCGGCCGGCCCCAGATAGACTTTCATATAAACCCCTTGGCTGGGTCCCCCTTTAACACTCCACCCCTCCTGACTCTAAGCCTATGTGCTAGGTAGATTGGCTATCTTTTCCCAGAATCAATGTTCTCTGGGTTGCCACTTTTTTACTCTGCTTAATCTGTCTTAAACAGGCTTCCATCTGTTTAGTTTTCTTATAGAAATCTGTCAAAAATCTCTCATCTGCTGATGATCCCTCTTTTGAGTGTTGGTTATTACAGATTTGCTCTTAATTAATTTTTAATAGGAGTTGAAATGGTGGTCCCAGCTTGGGGTCAGATCACTATCCTAAACTTGAAGAACACCCAATATATTTTAAAGCCATCTTTTGTTGTCAGAGATATTATATCCTTAGTATGACTGTACGTTCATTTTCGTGTAAATTCCTTTTGAAAAGCTCTTTCTTTTCTGCATGTGATGGCATTTGAAAGAGAGATGCTAACTGTCCAAAAGGTAAAAGTCATCTTTTATTAATTCCTCTCATTCCCTCACCCCCATCTTGCTGAGATATCCATCAACAAATCATGTCTACCCTAATTTCTCACCATTTCCTCTGCCATTACCTTTACCCAATTCACCTTGTAGTGAAACAGCCCCCTTTCTAGGCTCTTTTGAGCTCTTAAAAATCGATTTGACACACGGAATAGGATAAGAAGACTCTAGCACAGCAGTTCTCAACCTGTGGGTCGCGACCCCTTTGGGGGTTGAACAACCCTTTCACAGGGGTCGCCGGGTACTCGTATGTGGGTGTATCTGCATGTGGGCCTGGAGACGGATAGAGGAGCGGTGTCTCGGTTCCTAAGACCATCGAAAATATGTGTTTTCCGATGGTCTTAGGCAACCCCTGTGAAAGGTTGAGAACCGCTGCTCTAGTACATGTCGGTGTCCTTAAAAAAACCCTGTAATGGCTTTCCATTGCTCATAGAATAAAACACACAGCCTCTTTTTCATGGTATACAAGGCCCAGTAATGATCTGGCCCTTGCCTGTCTATGCATTCTTATCTCCTGCCACTCGCATTTTGCTCACTATACTGCCCGTCTCTCTATTCCTCAAATTCCTTAAACTTGTTTCTGATTCAGGACACTGACAAACACAACTTAGAACCTCTACCTAGAACTTTCTTCCCTCTACTTTTTGAACTTTGAACAGTTGCTGCCTTCATTCTTTTGTTCTGGGCTTAAACAAATTGTTCCTCAGATAAGTCTTCTCTGATCACCTTGTCCAAATAGCTGCCTTAACCCCAGGCATCTTGATCATTTCCTTCACATAATTACACACAATTTGTAATAATTTATTTGTTTTCTTATGTACTGTGATCCTCTCTGGGTTTTATTCATCAACATATACCCATCACTTAAGCAGTGATCAAACAAAAAATAGGCATTCAATAAATATTATTGAGAGGGAATTTAGTACTTATCTCACTATGATTTAAAGGCCTCAGTAAACATGCCTTAGTAAACATGCTTTCGAAGAATATCCACTTTTCTTGACACTACCGAATCACCACAAAATAGATCAGGTCCTTACTCTACAACAGACATAGCAATAAACTCCAAATAAGTTAAAAGAGCCTAACACTGAAAATTAAAACATTAAAAAAGTCTAGATGAAATGAAATAGTAACTTTATCCTAACTGTGTAAGGGAAGAAACAGAAAAAACTATCAACAAGAAAGTGGACAAGAACAGTTATAATAAAAAGAAACGTCTGAAACAATAAAAACCTGTTTCAGAGTAATAAAAAAAGCAATAGATTAAGATAAAATTGTCATTACATAGATGGTGCATAAAAGTTTACAAAAGGAAAACAGAGGGAACTGATATAACCCTAAAGAACAATTCCTCATGCCTTTAGATAAAAATCAGTGACTAGGAATAGCCCGGTTCCCGAGCGAGGAAATGAAAGTAATAAAACAAGCATTTTATTAAGTATGTTCCATATTCCAGGCAACATGCTAGTCCCTGAAGATGCAAGCATGAAGATTCTATCTCTGTCCTAATGGAGTTTATATCCTAACTGGAAAGACAGTCCTGTAACTACTTAAGTTAAAAAGCTTAAAAATTAGTTTGGCTCTATAAAACTAAAGCTAAATGTCATGATGTATATAAATCACCATAATTTATTTAAATCACTATTTATAAAACGATTTAAAATGTTTCAGAATCATATTCATGTATACTGTTTTGGGGTCAGGTGAAGTTAGAGCCAGTTGTTAAATAAGATAGTATTGATTCAACAAGCGCTTATAAGACACCTACTGTATTCCTAGGCTTTGAGGCTACAGAATAAATAAAACATAGGCCCAGTCCTGATCCCAGTCCACAACCTATTAGGGGAGGCAGATATGTAAATAAATAAGTTATCGTCAATTTGATAAATGTGATAGCAGAAAAAGAAACAAAGTGCCATACAAGGACAGAAGAGGTGATAAGAAATCCTTTCTGAAAATGTCAGAAAAGATCTACTGGGAAGAGGAAAAAAGGGAGGAGAGGGTGGCATTCTAAAGAAAATGACCCAAGATAAAAAGGTGCAAAGATAAAAAGTGTACGGCATCTCAAATTTACATATGCTTTGATGTAGACAAGGGCAGGTTGTGCAAGGGGGGTAGCTGTTGACTAGTTGCAAAATGAGGCAGGCACCTGCGCTGAAAGCTGAGGGGTGCATGTGAAAAAAGTTTGGATTTCAAGCAAGAGTGATTTGACCACATGTTGCATTTAAAAACAAATCAGTTAGAAATCTAGATGGAGAAATTATTAAAGTCTGAGACTAGGTCTGCAGAAATCATTTAGGAGGAAAAATGATAAGGTTTAAAATAAAAAATGAAAAGAAGATGGGATATGAGTGCTACTGAGAGTCAGAAATAACAGAACTTAATAAGTAACTAATGGAGTATGTGAACAGAGGAGAGGAATGAATCTAAAATGGCCTCGTAGTCTTTGCCTCGGGCAAAATGGTTATTGTGTCATTATCCAAACCTGGAATGGGGGAAAGGAGACAACATAAGGGTTTGGAAAATGTTCAGTTCTTTTCATAGATAACAGAATTCAAATTTAAACAACCATGAGGCACAATCTTGCATTATTTAAAATAGAGTAAATTAATAAAAATGACAATACTCATTGCTGTGGAGTACTGGGGGAAAAGATTCACTAATGCCTTGCTGCCCTGCAACCTGGTGAAATCGTTTTGAAAAGGAATCTGGCAACAAATATAAGAGCCATAAAAATTATCATATACATACTTTGGCCCAGAAACTCAACTTTTTGGCATACAGCCCAAGGATGTAATTCAAAAGAAATAAAAAACCTATTTGTATAAAGATGTTTATAGCTGTGTGATATATTACAGACCAAAACCTAGAAACAACTCAAATGCCCGATAGCGAGGGAATGCTTAGGCAGACTTTGGCACATTAATGCAATGGCATATTTTATTGCTATTAAGAATGACAAATATGAGAACTATGTAAAAATTAAAAAAGGGCAATATAAAGCAATGGGTAAAGCATGCAGAACTCAAAATGATGCATGTACAATAATCACAACTGTGTAAAACTCTGTCTGTATAACCAGGAGGCCTGGAAAAGGCTACAGGGCTGGTAATTTAGAGTGCTGACATTCGTGTTATTCTTGGTTGCGTTGCTGGGAATGCTTATGTGTTTCAAGTTATATTTCACTGTATTTTCAGTATATATACATTAAGAAAGATAAATCTCCATTTTTTTTCCCTGGCATATAAAAGAAAACAGTGCTCACTGGCCCCGTTCATTGCCCGAAGGGATTTCCTCTAGTCTCTTGAATCCTGTTAGTTTTGGGATGTATGGAGAAGTGGACCCCAACACTGGCCATTGTAACACTCACTTACATGCTCATTTCTTTTATCTGTCACTTACTATTGTATCTAAGTGTCCTGACTTACTCATAACAAATCAGCGTCTATGTGCTGCCCATGTTTACAGAAGGCACACAAACTGGGATGCCCTGACTCTACCTTATGTACCGGGTAGAAGTGTCTCCTCAGCATGACCCTTTAATCTCTGATGTGGAGAAATATTTGTTTCTTTCTTTCTGTTACCTCAGGGGAATTACCCTTCCATTTAATGAAGGCCAATCCCTCTGGATTCCATTTCTTCTAAACGTAAAGGACTCTCACTTTGGTTATATCCTCCATCTCTTGTATCACCTAGCTCTTCTCTCCTGGATAAGTATCATCAACATATAAACCTGTTCTACTGTCCCCCGCATTAAAGGGGGGAAAATGTCATGACTTCTTGACCCCACATCTTCTTTAGTTTTTCTTCTCTCCTTCACAGTAAAAATTCTGTTAAGGATTGTTGTCATTATTATTGTTTCCAGTTTCTCACCTCCCATTCACTCTTCAAACAATTGTGATCTGTTCCCACCACTCACCGGCACTGTGTTTCTCAAGGTCACCAATAATCTGCATGTTCCCAAATCCAATGGTACTTTTCTTGACCTCCTGGCCTCCTAGCAGCACTCCCTCCTTATTTAAAACTCTCTATTCTGTCTGGCAGAGTGGCGTGTTGGTTAAGAGCTACCTTGGGATGCCAGAGGGCCCCAGTTCGGATCCCACATATGAGGGCCAGTGACACTGCCCTCTACAGCTAAGATGCTGAACAACAGCTTGGCCTGGAGCTGGGCTGCCGTGGGTCGCTGGCGGTGGTGGTGGCGTAGGCTGCAGCCCCTGCAGCAGTGGGTTGCCATGGGCTGCCATGTGTAGCCAGCAGCCAGCGTGAGCGGCCAGCAGCTGCCGTGAGCGGCCGTCCAGAAGCCGGCGACTGATCTGCCTCGCCCAGGAAGAGCACAATGATGGTGTCAACTTGGGCCAGTGAAGCAACATCCTCCACAACTAGACTGAAGAACAAAAGGACGGCAACTTGTCTGTTCCCCTTCCCCCAATTCCCCAGCGTTGTTCCTATCCCCTAATTCCCCAATAAAAATAAAATAAAATAAAACTCTTTTCTTGGTTCCTGTGACACCTCAATCTCTTCCTTTCCTCTTATTTCTGAGGTCATTACTCTATTCTCACATCTCTCACTGTGAGAATTCCTGTGGGCTCTCTCCTAAGCCTTTGTGTCTTCTCTTTCCACATTCTCTCTAACTGATCTCTTCTATTCCCATAGCCTTCAATCCCATTTGCATGCTAATAACCCCCCAAATTAATATCTCCAGGAGAGATCTTGATCCCTTGACTCATATTCGGTGATATACTTGATATCTCCATTTAGATTCAAGCATAATAAATATAACATGAAAATTAAAGTCAGGATAATTTTCTTCCCAGAACCAGTTATTTCTCCAGTCTTCCTAGTTCTGTAAAGAACAATACCACCCACCCAGTTACTTACACATCCCTACACTTATCCAATAGATCAGACTTTTGAATTCTACCTCCAACAATACATACCATTGCCGCCATCTAAGTCCAGGTTCCCATTACTTATTCTCTCTCTACTGCAGCAGCCTTCTCACTTTTTCTCTCTATGCAGCTTCATCTCCAATCAATTTTCCATAGGGTAAACATGGCATACTTTATGTATAAAATTATTTCCCTCCCCATCCAATCAATTTTCCATAGGGCAAACATGGCATACTTTATGTATAAAATTATTTCCCTCCCCAGCTTAAAAGCATTCGATAGCTTTCCCACTGCACTTGGAAGAAATACGAAGTCCTTCACTATGCCTATAAGCCCCCATCCCATATAATACAACTTCTAATTACTTCTCTAGCTATTGCTTTCGTTAGCCAACTTGGCCCTTTTTTCTTCCTCAGGGCCTTGGCACATGCTTTTCTTTCTGCCAAGAATGCTGATACTATTCACTTTTCACCTTGTCTAGTTAATATCTGCTCTTAATATAGATTACACTTTAAATACCTTTCTTCCTCTTATTTGTCACTTCTTTATGAGAACCCTTCTATGACCTCCTAACTCAGTGAAATTCCAGCTCTTAGAGTCATTTGTAGTACTGTGTACCTTTCCTTGATACTGTCTTAGTTTTAATATCAGTTGAACAATGTCTATGTCTCTCCTACCATATTATATACTCCATGAAGGCAGAGAACTATCTGGTTTTATTTATTATTACATACCCAGTTCTTAACATGGTACTCAGCACTTATCAGGTACTTAGGAAACATTTGCAAAATGAATGAATGATTGATACAGGGTCATGTTACTAAGAGGACATTGTCATTCCCATGAGAATACATTAATCAAATCATTAAATAAAAAGGATGCTCCAAAAGAATAACTATATGGACTTAAATGATAAGAGTTATTGGCTTTGCTTGATTATGTGTTATGAACTGAGAATGAAGTTCTACACGTTATTCTTATCCTCTAATTATAACATATAAAATGAAACCAATTGCTCCATCTCCATCCCATACACACA
>NW_017731378.1:1216418-1220283 GCF_001890085.2 Hipposideros armiger
AATATGATCAAATGGAAATCTCAAGACTGAAATGACTCTTCACACATATATGGGAACACAATGAAATTAACAGCTGAATTTATACCAGAAATAATAGAGGCCAGAAGACAGTGGGATGATATATTCAAATGCTGAAGGGAAAAAAGTCAACCAAGAATTTTATATGCAGCATTTTATCCTTCAAAACTGAAAGCAATATTTAGGCCTTCCCAGAAAAACAAAGGACAGTTCATTATGAGAAAATCTGCCGTACAAGAAATAAAAAAGGAAGTCTTTTAGGTTGAAAGGAAATGACACCAGATGGTGGCTCAAAACCATACAAAGAAAGAGAGAATACCAGTAAAGGTAATTATATAGGTAAATATAAAAGACAGTTAAAAATATGCATTACTCTTAACTAATTTAGATAAGACTTGCATGAAACAAAAACTAGAAAATTGTATTGTTGGGCTTATAACATATAAAGATGTGATATTTAGAATAATAATGGCACAGAAGAGGGGGATATAGAATTCTATCGGAGTAAAGGTTTCTATATTTAACTGGAATTAAGTTATTATCACTCTATCATTGTAATGAGTTAAAATGTAGTATAAGAAACTACTATGAAAATAACTAAAGCAGAACAAAAACAAAAAATTAAAATGGTATCTGAGACAATATCTGTTTTACATAAAAAGGCAATAAAGGAGAAACAGGATAAAAAATAACAGCAAGCTGATAGATGTAAATTCAATTATACGAACAATTATATTAAATGTAGATAAGTTAAACACTCCAATTATAAGCAGAAATCGTTAAGCTGAAAAAAAGTAATATCCAACTAAAGAGACACACTTTAAAGTCAAAGACACAAATAGGTTGAAACTAAAAGGATGAAAAAGATATACCATACAAATGGTAACCATAAGAGACTGAAATGACTATACTAATATCAGAAAAATAGACTTTAAGACAAAATTGTTACTAGAAACAATGTGGGGCATTTTATAATGAAAGAGTCAATTTATGGGGAAGATACAACAATTATAAATATATACATACCAATAACAGAACACTAAAATACATGAAGCAAAATTGATCAAAGAGAAAAGAAATGTAGAAAATTCAACAATAGGAGACTTCAATATCACATTCTCAATAATGGATAGAACAATGAGACAGAAAATCAGCAAGGATATACAAAACTTGACTAACCCTATCAGCTAACTTGACCTGATTGATATCCACAGAACACTCTACCCAACAGCAGCAGGATACACATTCTCTTCTAGTGCATATGTAACATCCTTCAGGATAGACCATATGCTAGGACATAAAACAAGTCTCATATATTTAAAGGGATAAAATCATATAGTGTACTTATATGTGCCCTGACTGCAACAGAATTAAACTGGAATTCAACAAAAGAAAGAAATTTGAGAAATCTATAAATATTTGGAAATTGAACAAATAATCCAGAGTCAAAGAAAAAAAATCACAAGCGGAATTAGAAACTATTTTTTAATGGAATGAAAATGAAAATATAATATATAAAAAAATATGGGATGACATCAAAGGTACAATCCATGAAAAAAATAATTGATAATCTAGACTTCATTAAAATTGAAAACTGCTGCTCTGCAAAAGACAATGTGAAGAGAATGAGAAAACAAGTCACAGACTGAGAGAAAATACTTGCAAAAGACACATCTTATAAAGAACTGGTTTCTAAAATACACAAAGAACTATTAAAATGTAACAATAAGAAATAAACAAATAGATTTTAAAAATGGGCCAAAGGCCTTAATAGCCACCTCACTAAAGAAGATATTCAGATGGCAAATACGTATATGAAAAGATGCTGCAAGCCNGAAGAGTGGGAAAAGAACAGCAGTTGAAGGAGGACTTTGGGATTCTTTGTAAAGAGGAAAATGCCTAAAACTAAATTTCAGGTTGTTAATGTTGTTATAGTGTAAATCCTGCTGCCTTCCCAAACCTTCAGTAATATCTGCTATGTTCATTAGCTTCGATCAAGACAGAGACATCACAAAAGGGAGAAGAGAGAGTCACACGAGTACGCAAGCCACAAAGGCCATCCATCTGAGAGGTTGGCCAAAGGTTTCTCTCTCCTTGTATACTGTTTGTGTTCATATAGCACGTAGCTAACCTAACTTGGGTGGTGCACGTCACTGGAAAATGTCTTACCCATCTTTGAATTTGCAGGAATAAATATACTTATCTGAGAGTATTGCCTTGGTGCGTGCTCTGTGTTCCAGACGAACTCCCAACTCTCCCAGCTTCATTGTTCATACTCCCACCCTTGCCGTTTCAGTTGCATCTCCACTTTGGGTCTTGGATTCAACATACCTCTTCAGCCTTCCTCATGCCATTCCCTCTGCCATTCCTTCAAACCCAGCATACCTGGACCTAACCTGCCTGGATGGGTTATACCCACTATTCAATCTGGGCTGGCCCATCAGCAGGACTGGGGTAGAGAGCATTTAACATAGAGCCTCATCCATAACCAACGCTTTCAAAAATGATTATCAGATTCAGTCAAAATTAAATAAATCACACATGACAACAGTTCTCTCGAATATCTGCTAATAAACCTATCAGTTAAGTTGTGCTTTAATCTACAAGTATTTGTAGTGTTTCTCAACATTTTAACTCAGCTTTATTGGCCAGGATTTTGTCAAGCTTTATTTTCTATAAGAATACACAAGAATAGAGTAGATAATATTTTGCTTTATTAAAAAAATAAAATGATGCTACGAAATGCTGTAATTTTAAATGTGTTTTTTGAAACAATGCATGCCTTCCAAGCTATCCTGGAGATTGCGATGCCTCTCCCTAATTCCACCACCTTCTGCTGACTGTGAAAGGCCTGGAGAGATGAGACGTTATTCCACTGTTGGATGGAGAAGTCCTAATTTAGAGTGCGGGAAATCACTATGGAAAAAGTCTCTGTGGCCTTTTTAAGACCAAAATAACCAGGAGAAATACAAATACATTAATTCATTACATTTAACGAGCAATGGTATGAGAACTGCTAAATAATCTGACCTACCCATCTAGGAGGGCGATGACGTTCTTCCTGGGCCGCCCAATATTAGGGCCATACAAGCTGGCTCTGGAGTAAATCCGGATGGGCTGCAACAGGCTCTTCAGCTGGATGTAATCCTTTCCCAACTGGCTGCCATTCACTGCCCGGCCATGCATGGTCCGATAGTTATTTGGCTCTGGATTAAAAGCAGACATGCGAGTCAGAGTTCAGAAGAGTTAGGCTCTGCCCAACCCTTTCCTGTCCACAGATTTCTCTGCCTTTTTCTTAACAATGTGAATAAAATAAACAAAAAGAGTGTGTGAGCTAGCTTAACTTGATGAACCACCCCAACAAAAATGTCAAGTACCATCTTACCATTCTATTCATTTTCAAATTAATCTTCATAAAAGATCACCTAATACACACAGAGAGACCATACTGATTTTCAGATGATACTCTATAATCAGTGGTATACTGGGTGGAATACTGTCCCCCAAAATTCATATCTACCCAGAATTTTAGAATGTGACCTTATTTGGAAATAGGGTTTTTGAAGATGTAATCTGTTAACATAAAGTGATATAGGATTAGGGTGTGCCCTGCATCCAATAACCAGTGTCTTTATAAGGGAAAGGAGAGGGAGATTCAGGTACACAGACACGCAAGGAAGAAGGCCACATATCAATGGAAGCAAACATTGGAGGGACGCTGCTATGCCAAAAATTGCTAGCAGCTACCAGAAGCCAGGAAAGAGGCATGGAATAGATTCTTTCTCAGAGCCTCCAGAAAGAATCACTCTGGTGATGCTTTGATTTCAGACTTCTGGTCTCTTGAACT
>NW_017731378.1:1225858-1227292 GCF_001890085.2 Hipposideros armiger
ATTTTGTAAAAGAACAAAGTTGGAGGACTTACACTTCCCAATTTCAAAACTCATTAGAGATCTCTTGTAATCAAGACAATGTAGTGCTAGTACAAGGACAGACATACAGATGAGTTGAACACAATTAAGCGTCCAGAAATATATCCATTTATTATCAACTGATTTTTTTACAAAAGTCAAGAGAATTTAATAGGAAAGAATAGTCCTTTAAATAAACAGTGCTGAGACAAGTTGATACCCACATGCAAAGAGGTGAAGTTAGACTCTTGCTTCACACCATACTCAGAAATGAACTCTTAATGGATCTCATACCCAAATGTAAGAGCAAAAACTCCAAGACCTTTAGAAGAAAATATAGAAAAGAACACTTTGTGACCTTGGATTAAGCAAAGATCTGACACCAAAAGCATGATCCATCACATAACAATTTGATAAATTGAATTTTATCAAAATTCAAAACTTCTGCCCTTCAAAAGATGCCATAACAAAAATGAAAAGATAAACTATACACTAGGAGAAAATATCTGCAAATCATATATTTGATAAAGAACTTGTATCCAGAATATATTTAAAACTCTTACAACTCAATAATAAGATAACTCAATTAAAAGGACAAAAGATTTGAGAGGACATTTCACCAAAGATGTAGGAATGGGTGACAAGCACATGAAAAGATGCTCAACATCATTTGTCATTAAGGAAGTGCTAGTTAAAGCCATATTAAGATATTACTTCAAACCCACTAGAATGGCTATAATAAAAAAGACAGACGTTATAAAGTGTTTTTCAAAGATGTAGAAAAACTGGAACCCTCATATATCACTGGTGAACATGTAAAATGGTATAGCTACTTTGGAAATAGTTTATTTTTAAAAATAAACAAATTTACCATACAAACTAGCCATACCACACCTCTCCTAGATATCTTCCTACAAGAAATGAAAGCATATATCCATGCAAAGACTTGTATGTGAATGTTTATAGCAGCATTATTTATCATAGACAAAAAGCAGAAACAATCTAAATGTCCGTCATCTGGTGAATGGAAAAGCAAAATGTGATATATATCAATACACTGGAACACTATTCAGCAATAAAAAGGAATGAACTGCCTTATATGCTACAATACAGATAAACCTCAAGACATGGCAAGTGAAAGAAGTCAGATGCAACATTACATATTGTATGTTTCCAGTTATATGAAATGTCCATAAAAGACAAATCTATAAAGACAAAGCGCAGATAAGTGTTTCTTGGGACTGTGAATGGTTATAGGGATTGACTGTAAACTGGAATCTTTCTGGAGTGACGGAAATATTTTAAAACTGGACTGTGGAGATGGTCATACAAGTCTGTGAATTTACTAAGGATCATTGAATTGTAAAATGAACAGAGAGAAAGGGAGAGAGAGAGGGAAGAACAAGAGAAGGGATG
>NW_017731378.1:1228281-1229632 GCF_001890085.2 Hipposideros armiger
GAGGGAAGGCCATGTGAGGACAAAGCAAGAAGGTGGCCGTTTGCAAACCAAAGAGAGAGGCCTCAGGAGAAACCAGATCTGCTGATAACTTGATCCTGGGCTTCCAGCTTCCAGAACAGTAAAAAAACAAAACAACAAAACAAAACAATGATTACAGGGAAATGTATAGCCTTAGACTCCTATATTAGAAAAGAAGATGGATCTCAAATCAATAATCTAAGCTTCTATCTTAAAAAAAGGAGAAAAAGAAGAGAAAACTAACCACAAAGCAAGAAGAAGGAATGAAATAATAAAAATTAGAGTGGAAGTCTATGATATAAAAAAAAATTGAGAAAATCAATGAAAGCAAATTTGGTTCTTTGAAACGATCAACAAAATTGAAATATCTATAGCTAGACTGACCAAGAAAAAAAGAGAAGTCACAGATTACCAAAACTAGGAATGAAAGAGGGAATACCACTAAGGACCTCACAGTAATTAAAAGGATAAGGGATTACTATGAACAACTTTATGCAATGATGAACTGAAAAACTTTCAAGAAAGACACAAATTACTAAAACTGACTCAAGAAATAGAAAATCTACATAGGCCTATAACAACAAAAGATGTTGAATTAGTCATTAAAAATATTTCCACAAAGAAAGCGCAGACCCAGATGGATTCATTGGTGAGTCCGATCAAATATTTAAGGAAGAAACAATACCAATCTTTCACAAACTTTTCTAGAAAATGGAAGAAGAGGGAACACTTACCAGCTCTTTTTATGAGGCTAATATTCCCCTGATGCCAAAGCCAGAAAAAGATATCACAAGAAAACTACGGGTGAATATCCCTCATAAATATAGAATCAAAAATCCCCAATAAAATATTTAAGAGCTGAATCTAACACTCTCTCTCTCTCTCTCTCTCTCCATATATATATATATATATATACAAACCATGACCAAGTGAGTTTATACAAGGTTGATTTAATGTCAAAACCCAACTAATGTAAAATACCACATTAATAGAATAAAAGACCCAAACCACATTATCATCTCAATAGATGCAAAAAAAAATAGCATTTGACAAAATCCACCATCCCTTCCTGATACTCTCAACAAACTATGACTACAAGGGAAAGTCCTTAATCTGATAAACAATATCTAAGACTAACCTATATACTTAATGGTGAAATGCTAACTGCTTAATGGTAAAACACCATATTTAATGGTGAAATATTCAATATTTTCCCTCTAAGATTGGGAACCAGGCAAGGATGTGTGCTCTTCTCATTTATATTCAACATTTGCATTAAAAAGCATCTAAATTGGAAAGGTAGAAGTAAAACTGCCTTCATTCCCAGACAACA
>NW_017731378.1:1232172-1235866 GCF_001890085.2 Hipposideros armiger
TAGCAGTCACCCCTCACCCTCAAAGTCAACGCTGAAGAAGGCAACCATTAATCCACTTTCTGTCCCTTTAGACTTGCCTATTCTAAATACTTCATATATAGAGAATCATACAGTGTGATCTTTTGCAACTGGGTTCTTTCATTTAGCATAATCTTTGCACAGCTCACCCATGTGGTAGCATGTATCAATCAGTACCTCATTCCTTTTTATGGCCAAATAATATTCCTTGTGCGGCTAAATCCCATTTTACTTATCCGTTCATCAGATGATGGCCATCTGGGTTGTTTCCGTTTGGGGGCTGTTATGAATAATGCTAGTATGTATTTGTGTACAAGTTATGCATGGACCTATGTTTTCATTTCTCATAGATAGATACCTAGGAGTGGAATTGCTGGATCATATGTAACTCTATGTTTACTTTTTGAGGAACTGCCAAATCATTTTCCAAAGTGGCTACACTCATTTACACTCCCACCAGCAGTGTGAGAGGGTTCCAATTTCTCTACAACTTTGCCAACAGTTGTTGCTTTCCTTTTTTATTATTAGGACCATCCTAGTGGATATGAAGTACAATCTTATTGTGGTTTTGATTTGTTTTTCCTTGATGGCTAATGATATTGAGCATCTTTTCATGTGTTTATTGTCCATTTATATTTCTTCTTTGGAGAAATGTTTATTCAGATTTTCTGCCCCAATAGTATTGTTTTAACTGATTCTTGTGTTGTCCTTAGTATGAAACAATACAACAAATGATATTCACAGTTCCACCTAGTAGGGCTAAACCATAGTTTACAGTCCTTTTTGTAATTAATAGACTTCATTTTTATCTTTTAGAGCAATTTTCAGTTGACAGCATATTCTATCAATGGTACAGAGAGTTACTGTATACTCCATCCTTCCCTCCACACACACAATTTCTCCCAATATTAGCATCTACCATTGGTAGATGGCACTGTTGGTGTGGTATATTTGTTTCAATTGATGAACCAATGGTGATACATTATCATAACTCAAGTCCCTGGTTTACATTAGGATTTACTCTTTGTGCTATAGGGCTATATGGGTTTTGATAAATGCACAATGTCATGTATCCATCATTACAGTATGATACAAAATAAGTTCACCCTCCCAAATCCCATGCTCCATCTAGTCACCCTTCCTTCCTCCATCCCCCCAAGCTCCTGGCAACCAGCTATCTATTCACTCTCTATAGCTCTGCCTTTGCCAGAATGGCATATAGTGGGAATCGTGGCTCAGTCTTTTAAATGAGATATGGAGTTGGCCTCATATGCTGTGAACAGTCACTGCGGGTGCATGCCTACTGCCCAAAGCCAAAAAAATGACCAAAGCAGGTTTTCTGCCCCTTGTCAACCTAATATGGACAGAGAGTTCACTGGTGTGACAATGAGATAAGTAATAACAGATTCTGCCTTGGCTTTTACAAGTTATGGAAGGGTTTTAAAATATTTAAGAATAGTAAGCAAGGGAGCTATTGGACAAAGTCAGTTAGATGTGTTCTCTTTCATAGTACTCTGTTCTAAGCAAATAAAGGTGAGTGTTTAAGAAACAAGTAGAAGGTGGTAATTATTCTGTTTCTTAAAGAGTCAGCTGCACCTGACTCATACCAGTGATAACAATAAAACAAATGATCTTGGTCCTATCAACAATTCACCAACCTCCACACACATAGCAGCTATCCCACAAATGTGTTCTTCAGCTGTCTAACTGTAACACTAAACAGTTAAACACTGTAAACTGTGACACTAAACCATGTTCATGAGAGAACATTGTTCTCTACTATGACAAATAATTCAAATAAAGAATTGATGTAATCCAAGCCACTAAATTCCTTAACAATCAAAGAATAATTAACTTAAATGCTTATAAATGTAAGCTACATATTTATCAACACTTTTATGCACTGTGTATATTTTTAATCCTATATTATTTGTTAGTTTAACAAACTCTGATTTATTCTACACTCCTTTCTAACTATAAAAGCTCCCTCCATTTTTTATATATGACGGTTTAATCATTCAATGGTTTTGAGTTTATCCTGTCTTTACCTTTAGCTAATAACTTCCTAGCGACTAGGAATTCTCTGTTGTGTATGTTCACTCTCCACCACTGTAGGCCTACCAAGCAACGCAGTAATGGGCAGAGAAGGACATTAGAGATGACCTCCGACTCCCACTCCAGCACCTGGCATATTTTGCAGAGCAGGTGCTCAATAGTACATACATATTAAATGCAGGAATAAGTAAATAGCATGAAAGTATGTATGTGGACGGGAGTACGCAGAGAAAGGAGTGAGAAGATGAAGGTGGTGAAGGTGAGAAGCAGACACAGAGGAAAAGGAGAAAAGTAATCAGGTAAAGACACTACTTAAGGTTTTTCATCTTCCCCTCTTCTTCTTTTTCTCTCTCTTCTCCTTCTCAACCATCAAAACTCTCGCCTGTGAAAATACAGTTCTCTAAAGCTCTGGGCTATGATCTAGCCGCATAAACAATCGGCAATGTGTTTGAAGACAGCGGTTCAACCCTGTGCTTGGCCTTCCCAAGGCTGTAACTGTTATATATACACAAATGTATACGATCAAACTGTTATATATACACAAATGTATACGATCAAAATGTATAAATGGCTATACATAAATACACTGTACATTCATCCACACAAACACAGACTAAAAGCTTAATAAATATTGAATGACTAAATAAAGCTGGGCTGCCAGAATCATCATCCGTAAGGAGCTCAATTTTGTAAGGTCAGAACTCTGATTTTATGAAATTGCTCAATAGAGATCTGGTTTCAGTGAACTGAGTCATACAACTAAAATCATAAGAGAATAATTGGTGAATGTAGAGGTCAGGTGTAGGGAAGGATAGATGACACTAAGTAATTAATTACAGTAGCTTTATTTGCTCACAGAAGTGGGCAAATCTATTTGGGGAGCACACTTATTTTAGGGAGCAATGCATAATGGAAAGTTCAGTAAGAGATGCTGCATTCTTTTCAGAGGATTTTTGTTAAGGATAGCCCTCTAGACAACAAATAGCACGTCCCTGGAGCAGAACTGGACTAAGATTCTTATTTTACACTTCCAGGTTTTGAGTCCCTGCTTCAAAATGCCCCCAGCTCTTCCTTACTTTAGATTCACCAATGATTAATAGAAATGCAAATAATTACAATCATATCACCTAGCATTAACCAAAGACAGAGCTTACAATTCATGCCATTTAAGGAAACAGCTACAGAATGTAGTTAAAAATCTTATATTAAGAAAATCTTTCATAGATTTTGACATCCTAAACTTTCGTAACCTTCACCTTTGATATTGGGTATGTCTTGCTATTCACTGATTTCAAAGGAAAAAAAAAAGTAAGTCACTTGAAGTTTAGCTACTCTCAGAGAAAGAACCAAAGAAATGTCTACTTTTGTTTTTTTCAATGCTAGATTTGCTCTAAAGATAAAATATCTGTTAACCGGCTGTGGGAATATGGGTGGATGAGTGATCACAGGATGACCAGTTCTATTGTCCCTCCCTAAATCTGGATATAATGATTCAACTATTACCTCTGCCCCAAAAGATAAGGTTACAAAGAATAAAACAGATACACGTTTGGAGAGCCAAATCTAGGCCAGGAGGATGACCATGCAGATAATTTTGAGGAGGAAGGGCTGAATATATTGT
>NW_017731378.1:1240281-1242581 GCF_001890085.2 Hipposideros armiger
GTGGAGAAATAACAATATAGATGCTTTGTTAACATGGTATTGAAACCTGGAGTTCTAGAAGTTTGGGCAATGCTTCATCAAGGGTAAGTTTCAGTCCTGCCTCCTTCATGAAATCACTCCTGAACACACCAGCGTCCCCACAGTGACCTCAACCTTCTCTAAACTCAGGGTGTAAGCCACTTATTGGCATCTGAGTGCCTAGTGACAGACCCTGTGACACTGTCTTACTTTAGGATTTACCTCTTGATGTAGTCAGTTCTCCAGAGTGAATGGCTTCTTTCCCAGTGAAACTGTTAAGTTCCCTAAGGTTGGTTCTGTATCTTATTATATCCTTCACAGCAGCTATTTGAGAGCAATTTCCTGCCTTAAAATCATGCCGAAGATTTCTCGCAGCCCAAATCCTTTTTGTTGCAGATAAGTTGTCTAGTAAGAACAACTTGAAGGATCCCAAAGAGAGATCTAATAGTTATTATTGCTAGCTCAAGCGATGTACTCTAGAGTTTATTAGAAAATTACATATGTTGGAATAGAGAGCGTTTAGTAGATGCTCAACAAATGTGATCTTCGTGGCAACATCTGCTGTCAGCTTCCACTCAGGCAAGCAGATATTTAAAGATGACTTTCTACTCTCTCCACCAGAGGGTGCCAATGCCTGTATGTCCACTAGTCAGGTTCCCTGGCACCTCTTAGAAATATAATTCTAAGCAGCCTTATCTAACAGGCAATTGAAGATGAGGAGCTGGGGCTTGAGACGTAAGAGAGAATAAATAGGCTTGGGAGTCACGTATATTGTGCTGATAGCTGATACTGGGAAAGTTCTTGAGGCTTCTGAAGGACACAACCTTAAGAAATGTCTACATACAAAGGTTAGGAAAAAAGGGGAAACAGTGACAGAGAAGGAGAAGGAAAACACAGAAATGTAGTCAGAAGGCACCAAGAATAAGACAGTTTCAAGGAGATGCTGGCAAGTGACAGTAGGTGCTGGTGAGAGATTGAGGAGAAAAAGAACTGAGAAAAACAACAACATTATGGTTAATCAAACAGTAAGGTTAGAAACTAGATTTAGGGTGGGAGTGTGAATGTAACGAGTGGTAGAGAAAAAGGAATAGACTCCAGTTCGTTCAACTTAGTTGTTGAAGTTCTGTGGCAATAATAGGAAGAAAAGAAACAAAGCAGTTACTAGAGAAGCACCAGAGATAAGCTTTTAAAATATCAAGGTCCAAGACCTCATTTTGTCAAAAAAAAAGAAGAAAACATTTCTTAAATGAGGCTAATCTCAGCTTTATATTACAAACAGATAAGATCATCAAATTCACACTAAGATATGAATGATGGTCATTTTCCTTAGTTTCCTAAGTACGTGGCACTTGCAAAACAAAATGGACAAACAACAATCCAACAGACAAAAAAATAGGACTCCTGTTCATCTAAGCAACTAGTGGCTAGAATTTCTAGTAGGATTTATTCATTCATTCAACAAATGTTTACTGAGCATCTACTATATGCCAGGCACTATGATATACTCTAGGGTTATAGCAGTGAACAAAACAGAAAACGGGTTGTAGCCCCATGGAGTTTACGTTTAGTGTAATTGCGGTGTGGGTGGATGGGAGAGTAAAGCAGGGAGAGGATAATAGAACCCCTTGGTAAAGGGGGTGATATGCCTCGCTGATAATGTAACATTTGAGCAGAGACCCAACAGAAAGTCAAGTGGATAACCATGGAAAGAATTCCAGGGAGAGAGCACAGTGAAGGCGAAGGCCCATGGCAGGTTCAAGACTGATGAAGGTGAAGGATACAGAGGGGCTGTATGGCTGCCTCGGAATGGGCGAAAGAGAGAGCAGTAGGAGGCGAGGCCAGGGCGGTAGCAGGCCCAGACTGTGCAGGACCTTAGTGGCCACTGTAAGGGCTTTGGCTTTGACCCCGAATTTCACAGGAAACCACTGGATGGTTTTGAATATGTCCCGATTCACATTTCAAAACCACTGCTCTGGCTGCTGAGCTGAAAAGAGACTGGAGGGGAAATAAAGAGCAAAAATGAAAGCAAAGAAAGTAGTTATGAGTCTAAAGCAGTAGTTCAGGCAAGGGACCTAAGGGAGTGGACCAAGGTGGCATCAGCAGAGAGGTAGAAGTGGTTGGGTTCCTGGGGTGCTTTAAAGGTAGAGCTGATAAGATTTACTGAAGGGTTAGATGTGGGGTATGAGGGGGGAAAAAGGATTCAAGGAAAACTCCACATTTTTTGGCTTGAGCAACAGAAAGGTGAACTTGACATTGAAGAAGGAAGTGTGGTAGAATGGGAG
>NW_017731378.1:1242602-1246389 GCF_001890085.2 Hipposideros armiger
GGGTACTAGAGATGGTCTGACTGCGACTATAGCCCAGGCCACCTTATTTTTCACCCTTTATCTTGTCAATTCAGAAGAAATAACATCCTTACTTACCATTACCCAGTTCCCAAGAAATGTTGTACTTTTTGCTGGCGCTGTACTTCACCAGACTCAGGGCACTAGAACTGTTCCAGGAGTTATTGGGATTACGACGTAGTGCATTTAGAGCAAATATCAGGTGGAGTCCAGAGCAATCAGCAAAGTTATAAAGTTTGTCTAGAGACCTGGCTGGGAAGAAGCAGAGAAAGGCTTGTAACTTTCAAATCAACATTCCAACAAAAGGATAATATTAGCTACTATAAAAAGCCCTTCTATGAGCTTCCTGCTAATAGGAATTACACAGAAGAGGCTTCTAAAAGGGACTATTGTCAGTACCTTTTGGTTCAGGGTCCATTTCAAGATGACCTTAGAAAGCAGCACACACAGTTCCAGACAGAGGTTGGATATTGGCAACCAAGTCTACTCCACAGTATGTTTTACTTGTTAACAAAAAAAATTGAACTACTAACATTTTAAAAGTGGGAAGGTATCACAAAGCAGCTAGATTTCTAGCTTTTCTTGAAAAAGCAGAAGATCTGGCACTGCTAGGCCTGTATTCCTTCATGAAACGATAGGAATAGAGTCAGGAGACCGGCCAGGAAAGGACTGGCTGGTGAGTCTTGGAAAATAGCTCTGCCTAGCAGCACTTCCCCCCAAAATTCACCCAATTCCACATTTTTAATATTTCTGAGAATGGAAATACCATAACCATTAGTATAAATATGCTCATTGTCAGGCTGATCCCAGATACCATTAACGCTATTCACCGTGTGTCCCATACTCCTTCCATTCCTTCATTTCCACCACTGCAATTCTAGTTCTGGCCCCCATTTCCACTTGCATGAATTATCACGATATCTGTACTTTCATGTCTACTTCTACATTCTTCCCACCCTGCCAGATTTATGTTTCCCCAATCACTTTCATCAGCTTTACTCACCCCTCGAAACTTATTTTCAAGACCATTTTCTTCCTTAGTTCAAGGCCTCTACAACTCAACCATAATTTCCACCACAACGTCAGGCCTCTCTATTGTTGTCAGTGTGTTCTTTGTTGGTGTTAGCCAGTTCTGTTTATTATAGAATGTCCTGCCCCACTGGCCTTTGCTCTAGTTATTCTCCGCATGTGGCATGCACTTTTTCTCTTTTAAACATATCCAGACCTGGCTTGTCCTTTTAGGCAGTGTCCCCCTAGGTATGAATGACATGACTTTTGGTGGTATACATATTGAAAAAAAAATTTTTAGCTTAATAATTACATAGAGGAGCACCCATTATCCTAGTATTCATTATCTAAGCCCCTAGAGCAGGGTTTCTCAAATGGAGTTCTGTGGAACATTAGGGGAGTAGTTTCATAAGATGTTACTAGGTGTTCTGCAAAAGATGATACACAGTGACCAAGGTGCTGCATGAGCGATTGTTATAGGTCTTTTGGACCTATAAAGTGGGACCATGATCATTTGGTTGAGTTCATTATCAGTTTTTGAGATGGAATATAGGGGGGCTGCCATTTGCATCTTGTATGTATAAGAAAATATTTTTAAAGAAACATCAAGAACAAGGACAGAAATTGTCTCATTTCAGTTGAAAATAAAATCTATGGGAACTTATCTCGTATCAACCCATAGTCAAGTAACTAGGCAACAACAAAAAGCATAGGTCTTGTATAAAAAAAAAACAAACTTAATTATTTATTTTTAGTTCCAAAATAACAATTAAAATTAAAGTGTATTTATAGGCCTATTAAAGTCGTCATGAAACCAACACATATGTATATTAATTTTATGATTATCTGCGTGAGCCTGTTCATGCCACTCAGTAAGAGAATATTTTCTTTCAAAGTTTTATATGAAATTTTGTCTTGGGCTATAATTTTATTCATATTGTTCTGACATATAGTTTTAATAACTTTACTATTCAACATAGTTATTTTCATATTGAAAAACAACATTAATTAAAGTAAATTAAAAACTTTATTTACATAAACCTAACAAGCCTACCTTTAGAAAAATTATATTCTATTTTGGCTCAAACCAGTTACTTAACAAAAACATATGGTATTTACCTTATAAGTCTCCAAATTCAGAAAAATAAAAGGGATTAATGAAAAAAAATGAGTTAACTAATTTTTTTTTTCAAGAAAGGCTGTCTAAAGAGCCACTTTAATTTTCAATAGGAGGGAAAACCTATCCTGTACTTACTGTATACCTCAATAGCATTGGTACGGTAGAAATTTGTGATAAGACTTTTAGCCCTACTTGAGTGAGGTACAAAAAAATCAAGTAATACATTTTAAAAAGGAAAAACTGAAGTTTCTTCTATCTATACCACTTTTGCATCAGAATTTAATATCAACCGCTGATATTCCTTTTAGGTGGCCTTTTTCTAGAACTACAGCAGGTCCTCAAATAAGGTCATTCTGTTCAGTGTTGTTTCACTATAACATTTGATGAGATGCCATAGAAATTTAACTCTCGTTTATATCAATTAGCCTATGGTATTATAAAACTGGTTTTGTTATACATCATTTTGCTTAAAGTCACAGAACCTATCAACAATATAAGAGAGGACTTAACTGAAATTATCTCCATATAATGAGGATTTCCTGTGTTCGTTTCTTGTATATTAGAAAAACAAATATATATCAAACACAAAAGCACATCAACGCTGTGATTTTGTGGATTTGATGGTTCAAGACAAGGCNACTAGAGACTCAAACTCATCTTTATCTACCTGGACAGAAATGCTCATAAAAACATTACCAGATATTTTCCACTTTATTGAATTTTGGAGGGCAATACATGGGGGGAGAGGGGTTGTTACTTTGTAAGGGTTAAAAGGATAACTATTGCATTGTTCTGTACACCTGAAACTAACAATAAAAAAAATAAATAAATGAACCCCACGGAAAGAATCTGACATTTAAATAAATAAATAAATAAATAAATAAATAAATAAATAAATAAATAAATAAACAAACAAATAAATGCATAGATTTGGTTATTTTCCTATATATATATACTTATTTATTTTCTTATCCATCACTGAGCCTTTTCTCCTTCTCACAAATGGTTCTTTGTTTTTGTTAAACCCTGAAGAGACATTTAAAAATATGATGATGATGGGAATCAAGTGTTGTATCTAAGGACTAACTAACACTTTTAAAATGTAATCAGCTCTGTCTCCAAACTATTTAGCAAAATTTGGGGGAAAGAGGTGGATGGGAAGGGTTGGTTCTCAGTTGTCTAGAAGAGGTGGGTACATACAGAAAGGTGCATATACACTCTCTCCCCACACACCCCCAACACCAAATCACTCCAGGTATACCAATTAAAGACTTACTCAGTTTAGCAAGCTCCCACATTCAGAGATGCCAAAAACCCTGGAGGAATTGTTCCCATCCATCACTTGTAGGTAAGTTTTAATTGCTTTGGGTTAATCTATAACTAGCTGAGATATTTTTACAAACCAACTTTATTTAGGTAGCACAACATTTTAAAAAGAAAACAAAGTTTTTAGGCAGAGCAAGTTCTCCAGCTCCTCGGAGGCCCTCTTCTTAACTGTCTTATACTCACCTATTTTAAACATTGTGTCTAATTGGTCCCTCGTGACAGGTGTAATGCCCTGTTTGGCGAATGCACTGTCCAAATAATATTTTGTTCTGTTTGGGGAAGAGAGCGAAGCTGGGTGGAGTCTGATATTGCAGC
>NW_017731378.1:1252160-1261328 GCF_001890085.2 Hipposideros armiger
TTTTGATTCTCACCTTCCTTGACTCCCTCTCCAGGATTAGCTTTCTCTTCTCTCATCCTGATTTTGTTTATTTTCCCAAAAGTAATGATTACCCTACAGCCCCCTCCCATTTTTTATCAGGGACCATGGACATTTTCTTAATCTTATATAAGGTGCTATACAAACAAAGCTTACAGGACATGGCTCCATCCCTCACTTTCCAAACTGACAGTCAACTCTAAATTCCTCTTCTATAGAAATTACGGAGCCACACGTGTCACCTGGGCATTCAATAGTGATTTGTTGAGTAATTGTGGCTTCCACTTGTGCTTCCCCAGAGTTCTATCAAGATGAAGCATTAAATCTTCTACATAACTCAATATCTAAGAAGCCATCCCAGTACTAACCCTATCCCAAGTAGACCCCTTTCCATTACACTTTCCTGCACCCTTGGGTTGGGGCAGAGGTTTGGGACAGCTGCCTCAGAGGACTGATACCAAACTATTAATTGACCTCTGCTCTAGTATGACTGATCTCTACATTTTGTTGTTCATGTGATTTGATAATCTGTTCATAGTCTCATGTACTCACAATTAGAATAAGCTGACTCTACTCTATTGTACTCAGCACCAATTTCCCCATTTTGGAGTCACCAGTAGTGTCCTCCAAAAGCTAAGGGTAAGTCCTTAGCCACTCTCCCTTCACATGAAGGTTTTGCAAGAACACAATAGTCACAAATTTTAACCTTTTTCCCAGTTTAGAAATGAGTAAGAGTAGACTGAATCCTTAAAACAAAGATACCATGTTATTTGTGTGATACTTGCTTACACTGGTCCAGAGTTTCTCAAATACTACTCTGATGAACTTTGGGCCACATTATAACCACATTATTCAATGGCTCCCTGTTGTTTTAAGCTTTTAATCTTTTCCTGGAATATCCTTCCTCCTCTTTTCTTCATTCTTCAGAGCCTAGGTCAATGACCTCTGTGAGCTCTTTCCTGACTCCCTAAGGTAGAGATAATGGGGCTCCCCCTCCTTTGGTCTCTCCCAGCTATTTATCAATTCCTGCTGCAGCAACAGCTAATCACTCTACCTATCATTATACAGCTCTGCCTCCCGCTCTAACGGCAGACTGGAGCAGTTGCCAAAGAGAAGATACCATGTCTACTTTTTTAGCATACATTTCAGTGTCTGATACACAATGAGCTTTAATAAATGTCTAATCATACAGGTGTTATTCAGGCCTATTCAATGCCACCCTGAACACCTAACCTCAATTATCATTATTCATTGTAGCAAATTCCCTCTAGATTATGTCTTTTACTCATGCTGTTAAATACATCCAAATAATATCCTCATTGCTTTATATGTTCAGTTTGAAGTGAATAATACAGGGAAAGCATAGGTGATAATTCAGTAGAGACTGGAATAATAGGAAATTCTAGTGGAAGTCAGAAAAGAAACATAAGAGTGAAACTGAGTGAAAAGAGCTCTGAACCAACTCTGCCTCCTATAATTAAGGAAAAAACCATCAGTTAATGGGGAACCTTTTGAATTAGTGAGAACAACCAATAAGAAGGGGGAGGGGAGCATTTTAATTGTAGCTATTAAGAGAGAACAGTTTGAAAATTGCCTAAGGGGAAAACATAGCCATTTTGCAAAGAGTTAAGATGTCTCAAAGTTAAAAGCAAATTTTAATATAAAGAGAAATAGCTCCCGTTTAGTCAGGGCAATGAAGCCTTAACGAGGTTATAAAGAAATCAGCGAAAACATCTATAATTTGACTGAAGCTGTTGAAGGAGAATGAGATGTGGGAAATGTCTGTGAATACAAATTACAATACTATCAGAAGACTCTGCGCTAGAGACTAATGAGTGCATTAATCAATTTAACTAGATTCAAAGAAAAACTAAATAGTTTTCCAGTTTGTATAGTGGGACCTCTGGATTCCATTCATCAGAAGTCCATTTAAATGGTGATAGGAAAAGAGTAAAAAAGACACTGACAGTAGTAAACAGGCTAGGATTGCTTTTAAAAAAATGTGCCCTTAAGAAAATGATTTTAAAATATACATACAGTACTTCTTTAGGATAGTCTGTAAATATCTATCAAAATTTTAAATGTACATTCCCTTCAACCATGAAATTCTATTGCTAGATATTTTTCATATATATGTCTATATGAGTATATATATATATATGTATATATATACATATATATATATACTTGCAAAATCTCTCCAAGATATATGTACAAAGATTATCATTGCAGTACTCTTTTTATTAGCCAATAACTAAAAACAATCCAAATGCCTATCAAATGGTGACTAGTTAAACAAATTATAAAGAAAGAGATTCTAATAAGGAAAGGGAGAAATCTAGAATAAACCCTGTGGAGTTGGATTGGAATTGGAGGTATCAATATAACTCATGGTTTTTAATATATGTACAGATGGATAGGTACAGATATATAGATATGTACACGGGTGTGATATATATCTGAGCAGGCCTGAAAGTAATGACATTCCAGTATCAATGAGCGAGCACACGTAGCATTCAGATCTTGGTTTCTAAATACCATTTGCTAACAAAAGGAACCAGAGTCTTTGGAGAAATGTCTGATGCCAGAGCTAGGTCAGAGAAAACACAAGAGGAGCCTAGAACATCTTATGGTACCAGAAAGTAAGGAAGTGCTCAAAAATGATGGGTGCATGTCAAAAGGACATAGGAACCAACCTGAAGGAGCCCCCAGTGGCCAAAGCTGATATAATTTGAACAACAAACTAAATAATGATAGCATTGGATTAAACTCACAGCATAAAATAAATACCCAAAGTCATCGACTAAATAAGTAAGAGGGAATGAAGGAACAGCTGTTCCTCACAGAATACCAAATAAAAACAGTAGAAGAATGGACATAGAAAATTGTCTTCAGGCAACACTTCAGTGATAATTGTTGCAGTCAAGGCCATTAATGGATCCTAAAAGTGTGTGACAATATGATGACAAAAGATACTTGAATTGCCTAAGTTACCTCTCCACAAGGTATTCATTACAAAGATACAAATAGTAATTTTACAGAAGAAAAATCCGGCAGACACCATCTTATTACCCTTGTGATCAAAATTAACCTTAGTAGACATATTGACATAAGGTACTTGATATGAAGTCATGAGAGAAGTACATCATTTTAGTGGTATTTTGACCAAATATGGAAAACCTCAGTTCAATTATTAGAAAACATCAGACAACCCCAATTTAAGGGATGTTCTACAAAATAACTGGTCTGGACTCTTGAAAGTGTCCAGGTCATGAAAAAGAATAAAAGACTGAGGACGATCACAGATTGAAAGAGACATGACAACTAAATGCAATGAAGTGTCCTCCATGGGATCCTAGAACAACAAGAAAAAGAACAACAGTGGGAAAATTAGCCAAATTTGAAAAAGGCCTATAGGTTAGTTCATAGTATTATATCAATGCTAATTTTCTTGTTTCTATAATTGTACTATAGTTACGTCAAATGCTAACCTAGGGGAAACTGGATAAAGAACATATGAAAACTCTATGAAATATATATGAATTATGAGTTCATAAAATTTGATGAACTTTTCCATAAGCCTAAAATTCAATATAAAATGTTTTAAAAAGGTGCAAAGTAGATCTGTATACATTTATGAGTAAAGAATATCAAGATATATTATTGTTTTAAAAAAATTTTTTTAATGAAATTACCAGAATGGTATAATATGATCCCTTCTGAGTAATATTTTATGTATACATATATAAGGTCTGACAATTAAGTTCACAAACATCCTAGACAAAGTGCTACATACCTCATTGCTGAGTATCACTATGGTCACCTTTGAAGTACTTCCCTTGGGAAGCTATGCACTGACACCAGCGCCTAGTCCACCCTTCAAAGCAATTTTGGCACTTTTTTTCTGGAATGGATATCAGAGCTGTTGTCGTATTACTCTTGATGTCCTGAATAGCATCAAAATGTCTTCCTGTAATATTTCCGTTATCTTCAGTCAAATAAAGAAGTCATTGGGGGCCGGATCAGGTAAATAGGGAGGGTGTTCCAATACAGTTATTTGTTTACTGGCTAAAAACTCCCTCAGACAGTGCCATGTGAGCTGGTGCATTGTCGTGATGCAAGAGCCATGAATTGTTGGCGAAAAGTTCAGGTCATCTAACTTTTTCATGCAGACTTTTCAGCACTTCCAAATAGTAAAGTTGGTTAACTGTTTGTCCAGTTGGTACAAATTCATAATGAATAAGCCTCTGATATCAAAAAAGGTCAGCAACATCGTTGCAACAAGTTCGCAAATGTAATTGTCAGACCTCATGTGTAAAGACATATCAATCTTAACAAAGTTAGTTATTGGTGGGTAGATTGGTAATTATTTTATTATCCCCTCTACTTTTTCTATAGTTTTTTTTTCCTAACAAAAATTCTAAAAAGAAAAAAGGTTTAACATACTTGTTTTAATGAAAAAGGTTGCCTCTGGAGAGAACGGCTAAGATAGGTGATGATGGCAGGGGAAAGCTCCTCTATATCATTTGGTTTGTTACCTTGTCTATTTATAACTGTAATAAAAAGATTTTGATTTCTTTTAATAGAAATGACCTTAGATTGAAGTTTGAGGAGCACTTCACAGATTCTAAATTCTTTGATGCCTTGATCTTATTTGTCCTTGTTGTTCTTAAGTCTAGCTGTCGTGTCCATCACATTGGAGGTAGTAAGTATATTTGTTGTATTGTATTTCCTAAAGATTATTGTACACCGTGATCTCTCTGTTTTCTAATCACTGGCAAATTTACTCTTTAGGCACATCATTTAACTCTACAGTACTTCATATTCCTTATTTTTCCGATGTCAATAATATCTGTCTTGCCTACTTCCCAAGACTATTTTAAATTTCAAACAAGAAAATAGATATTAATTTCCTTCTAAAGCATAAAACATATTCAAATTGGATAATGTAGGAGATCTCTGAAAGACTGGGAAGAATTCTCAAGAGATAATATTACCTTAACATCCACAACCCATTCTTTGCCAGAATTAGTCAATAAACATAAAAAAAAATCTTACTTCCATATGTGTGTCTTGAAGCCTCTGGACATGGCTTATTGTTCTGGTGGGGTGGAGGTGGTGGCTATGATATTTTGGTTAGAGACATTACGGACCTGGCTTCTTTAGTCATAAAGATATTTTCTTAGGAAGAAATTTCTTAAGATGCCCTGATGATACACTAACCAGTTTTTTGGCAAAGATCCCACTGAGCCAGTCATAAATCTTACTGTATGGCAGTAAGAAGTACAACACTTCTTACTTGACTTAAAACCATTTTGGCTCTAGGACAGACCCAGCTCTCCCATGAGTGTGGGGGGGGGGGTTGCTAAATAATGCAGAGAAGAGAAATTATTTTATAGAGATATGGGACATCTCTCCAAAGATTGTGATGCTAATGGGGGAGAGTAAAGAGCTGGTCCAGGGAAGGAAGGAGAGGGTTAAGAAAAGAGGTCACCAAATACTTGTTGGCATTGAATTAATCACTTGGGGATTGAATGTAATCAAAGATGAGACATGGTCCTTGCTTTCAAGGAATTTATAGGCTGAGATATAGTAACTTGGATACACTCAGCAGATTATCAACACAGGATAGAATGATGACACAGAAACATATGCACTAGTCATGTTGGTCACATACAAAGGCCATGCTTTCTATAATTGTTCTTCTTTTGGATGTGAAGGTAGAGAATGTTGTAGCTGAGCTTAAAGAGTCTCTGTCCAGAAAAGGCATGAATAGAAAGAAGACCCTCTGTTGAAACCCCAGAAACAGTGACAGAGCACATACCTGGTGATTTATATCTCAGAGTGCCCAGAGGGAGTACAAGAGGCCTCTCATGGCTACAGGGAGCTCTCAGTTTATAATTGTGTTGTGTTCCAAGGACTCGTCAGTCAGCTGTGGGAAACTTGGTACACGTTTCCACATAGAAACAAAGCCACAAATGGGGGTCATTTCTTTAGATTGGCTAAGTAAGTTTGTACAAACCCATTCTGAATAAGAAATTATAATACTAATGGTATGGTAGCATCTGATCCGTAGGTGTCCTATCTGTGTGTGATCCCTGGGGTACTTGAATTCGGGATGCCAGAATCCCCTTTTTCTGGATATAGCCCCACAGACACTCTCATCTACTAGCATTGAACATGAAGATTTACTCATCCTCAGCAATGACTGTGTGTGTGCGTTTGTGCACACACATGCACATACAAGCACACCATGAAATATGCCACTCAGAAATCCTGCTATGGGGAGCATTACTGATTACTGGCTCCAGCTGATGCCCTTTTGCATTCACCATTACATTCCTGCTGAGGCCACACTTCTCATGCGCTGTTCCCGGTCAGTAACTGAAGATGGTGGCCAAAGGTACTAAGGTAAGTCCATTCCAGCAAGCTGAAGAACATAATACAGACAAATTTAGCTTCAGGACTTCCCATTGGCCTGAGAGAACCATTTTTTGGAATGTGCTGTAGTCTGAGACTCCTCCTATCCTATTGTTCCTCTCCTCTCTCCACAGACATTAGACTAGTCTGAAGGCTTTCTTCACCTTCGCCAACTTCTCCCCAGCCCCAGTCAATCTCTAGCACATTTGATGTTCTTTTTTTTTTTTTTTTTTTTTTTTTTTTTTTTTTTTTTTTAGCTGAGCCATCTTGCCACCTTTTGGCTGCTCAGCAGCAGCTCAGCTCTGGCTGGGAGTCAAACTGGCGACCCTGTTGCTCAGAGCTCACACTCTTGAGTGAGCTCTTAACCAACTGAGCCACTCCGCTGGCCTGCCTAGCACATCTAATCCTATCTTTGTGTCTGCTTCTTGGCATATGCAAACTACTGCAAATGACAGCGAGAATGGAAGCAGGCAGTAAAATGGATATCTGGGACTGGTTCACTCACCACCCAGTGGGCAAAAAGAATACCATCCTGAGTGGAGTAGGTGAGTGCTAAAGATTTCACCGGTGGTGACTTGAGAAAGCAGCCAGGTAGACGGGTGCTGCTGCAATAATTTAAAAGATACGGGGGTGGAGGGATGTCTCCAAAGACAGCAGAGTTGCAGATTATTGCAAAATTGTAATGAGGCTCTGAAGAAAAATAATGAGAAATTGAGGACAGTTAGCAAGTAACTAGTGGCTATGTGTAAGAGCCAGAGGACTTCTCTGGTCATTTATAAAGGTGTTCTTACATCCTGTAGTGGAAGAGCACACACAACTAAGTAGAAGACTGAAGATCTGATAGAGTTACAGGGCTTCAGGGACATTTAAATGCTCAATAAAGAAAGGTCTGATATGGTAATATCAAGGCTCTGGTTGGAAAAACCCAGTAACCTGAAAAATGGGATAGGGACACCTGGACAGATGTCCCAGAAGTTGGAGCTGAAGACCCTCCTGAGCCCCCAGAGCTTAGAATGTGGGGCCCTTTCTTCCCTAGTAAGAGGTAGCATTTACCTTATTAGAAAACACTGCAGAAGCCTCTCCCTGCAAGACAGCAGGTGGCCCCCTCAGGAGCTGCCTTCACCACCACCACCCACTTCCACCCCCACACCCACAGCTGATGGCTAGGACTAAAGCCCAGCATTTCCCAGTTAAGAAAATGAAGAGACTATGTAGTCAAGGAGTTGTGAGAATTAGCTGGGATGTATCTCCAAGAGCCAGAGATGTTCTCCTGGAATCAGATTTTGAAGATGCCCTCCCATCAAGGGGGCCAGGGTATAAGACTAGAAAATCTACAATTCATTGACTTGGGGTTGCTTTCTTAGGACATGGGATTTAACACCCTGGCAAGGATCCCAGGGGCTGGGGCAAACTCACTGCTAGGATGACATTTAGAACCCTAGAAAAAGTAATGGCCATGTTGAGCAAAGTAGAATTGCGTGAGATGCCCTGGCAGATAGGAGAGGGAGGAATTAAAGAGGCTGAGGGAAGTGGCCATGCTAGAATGGATATATTAATAAGGCCAGAAGACTCATCAGAGAGTTACGGGAGAACTCAGAGGACGTCATTCCACCATGACCAATGTCCTGATGACAGGGGCACAGCATCGCTAAGAAGTTCAGTGGTGGCTCTTACCTGCCGGCCAGGTTTGGACTTATCAACAACCATGAGGATGGGATGATGGGCCAAAACAATAGAGCCCAGGTGGCGGTGCTTAAGTATAATAAACCAAAAGGTTGCAATTACCATAATGGCCAGCAAGATTAGAGGGGCAACCAAGGGGGCTGACCAGCGGGGCACCATGGAGATGGTTAACAGTGCATGATATCCATAGGGACAAATAGGTGGCCAGCCACAGAAGTGTTACTTAATATCTACAACCACAAAAAGACAATGGAGGTGCAGGAGGATGAGGATGGCTTTCCCAGTGAAAAGTACTGGTCCTTTGTTAGTTCTTGAAAGTAAGCTAACTGGTACAAAGATCCAGAACCCAGTGGACTGAAGCCATGGTCAGGTCTTTAGGAGAAACACTGTAGCATCATATATTATAATGATTCTCATTCCCCAAAGGGACCTGTAGTCATTTACTCAGGCTGTACACTGAGAAAAAGGGAACGCCCAGATATTTTGAGGAATATTTAGCACTAGTACTGAGGGGACAGTAATAGCTGGAGACCCAAAGTGTCAATATGACCCTCATATTACAGCGGAGATTATGAAGGTCAGATAATAAATGGAGTCCTAGAATTGTGCCTAATGTAAATTAGATGCCTAGTAGTTATTGACAAGAATGGGTGTAGATAGAAGGAACAAGTCTCTATCCCTTGGACATAGGTACAGAAACTAATCTTAGTGTATAAATTCTAAAGACAAAAATATTATTAGCAAAAAGTGTTGAGTATGAGAATTACTGCTGGGAGGTTGGAACTCTGAATAGAAATCTATGAGACAATAGAGGTTTCTAGGAAAGATGAGAATTGCCAGAACAGTTGTTCCACCAGGCTGCAGTAAGCTAATGAGGCCAGCAAAGAAATATGATTGATTAGGGAAGATCTATTTCCTCTTCTTGTGGAGGCTCTCAACTTCTACTTTGCCTGTTCAACATTTAAAAACTTGCTTATGGTGGCCTGATTCCAAGATCTCAGCCAGAGGTACATGAAGATAATCTATTTATCAGAATTATTTAATTCA
>NW_017731378.1:1262688-1263777 GCF_001890085.2 Hipposideros armiger
ATATATATATATATATTACATATTGTTTATTTTTTACATCTGTATATACAAGCATACGTACATACACATATTCTATTCTGGTCCCTAATGTCATCTCTGCCTTCGCTGTATGTATGTGTGTACACACATATGATGTGTGTGTATGTGTGTACACAAAAAATACTGTGAAGGCTGAGAAGACATGAAGGACCAGAATAGAATAAAACAAAATAATTGAACACGAGTACACTGATCTACTTTTAAAGTTCTCCTTGGCAAGGCTAACGTAATGTTTAAGAGAAAAACTCCTCTCCGCTCCACATATCAGTGTTGGTGATTCAAGAAAGCAGAAGCCAGAGAATCACAACTATTAACACAACACAACCAACAACCACCAAAGCAAAATAGAGCACAATGTTTAAATGACTGTGTCAGCTCTCTCTCTTGCTTCTCGGTACTTGACTATGTTATTAGTGTGTGTTGGTGTGTGGGAAAAAACCTCCTAAGTCAGCTGCACAATCAGATCAGAAGTCTCCAGAGGTTCCCACTCATCCCAGCCCCCACTCATGGCTAATTGCATCCTCCTTTCTTTGAGCCCCTGTGGCTCTGGCTGGTGAGGCGTGGGCCTGGTCAGGGAAAACGCAGCAGGGCAGATGCTGCAGTTTTAAGTGAAATCAGGTGTTGCCTTTTCTGAAGTGAGATCTGGAAAACGTCAGTCCTTAAGTAACAGGTATTGGCAAGTGAATCCTCGGCCGTCCCCACGGGGCTCAGCCTCCCCTTTCCCTGCAAGGAGTACTCGCTAGGCTTCCCCTTCTCCTCTTACCTGTCACGCTCCTTCATCGCCTCTTTAGAGGCCATTGAATAAGGATTTCCATTCTGTGGATATTCACCTGACATGAGTCTAAGTGTGTTGGGAATGGGAAGGCTTTGCTAACAGAATACCACAGTGTCAATGAAACACTCCTTAGAGTTGTTGGTGACTCAGGCCTCTACCTGTGGGGCAAGTAGGAAAGATTTCTTAGAGGAGTGGGGTGGCGGGGGGATGATTGGGTCCTGACTCTCTTTCTCCATGTACTGAGAGCTACCAGCAGAAACATAACACACAAGTTC
>NW_017731378.1:1267562-1278940 GCF_001890085.2 Hipposideros armiger
CCATCCCTATGGCTTTACCCCTACCTACATGCAAATATTTTAGTCCCAAATTTAAATCTCCAGTCCAGGGTTTGTCTCCTGAATCCCAGACTGGTAATACCAATCATGTCTACCTAAATGATCCATGAGCATTTAAAATGGTACATGTGAAAAATAAACTCATCAGCCACCCCAATAAACATTTCTTATATTCCCTGAATTGATGAATAGTCATATATTAGTAACCCTGAGAATTACCCTGGGTTCCTCCCTCTTTATCACCTATCACAACCAAAGCTAGTCAAGTCCATCTTCTAAACCTTTCCCAGATTTTCCCTTTCTCGGTCCCCACCACCTGTACCCCAATTCAGGCCACCGTATCATTCACCCACATAACTGCCACAGCTTCCCCATTTACCACCCTTCCATCCCATGTGCATTCTCCATACTACAGCCCAGAGAGCTTTCTGAAAAAGAGATCCTCACATCATTTATGTAGTATTCTTGCCAAACATATTTAAACAGAATCTAACCATAAGGAAACAATCAAACAAATCCATATTTAGTTTCATTCTACAAGAAATCTGGACAGGGCTCTTCAAAAATGTCAATGTCACAAAAGACAAAATATAAATGGGGGAACTGTTCTAGATTTAAAAAGACTAAAGAGTAAGAAAACTGAATGTAAACATGATTCTTGTTTGGATCCACAATTGAGGAGGAGAAGGTGAAAATAGCTACTGTGGATATTGTTGGGATAATTAGGAAACATTAAGACATGAACTGTGTATTAGGTGACATTGACTCCAAAAATGTCAAATGTCTTAGGTATCATAATGGCATTGTGACGATGCAGGAGGAAGCCCCTGTTCCTAGGAGATGCAGTCTAAGGTATGTAGGGGTGGAAATGTCATGATGTCTGCAACTTACTCTCAAATGCTTCAGCAAAAATTACATTGGTAGATAGACAAGTGATAGAAAGAAAGCAAATGTGGCAAAATTTAAACAATAGATGAATCTAGACTTTCAACTGTCCTTTGAGTTTTAAATTTTTCAAAATAAAAAGTAGTATAGATAAAAAAGAGAGAGAGCAGCCTGTCACCACTGCTGAACTGTTCTTCCACTAGACATCTTCTGTTACAAAAAGAATTGAATTTCTTGGAGTTCAAAAAGAAAACGATAGGGAGGTCACTGATGTTGAATTACTAAAGCCATCTCCAGCACCTGGGCAGGCTTCCGTCCCAGAAAAGCAGAATAATACAAGTTATAATAACACAAGACTTAAAAGCTATATATAGAAGTGGCTAGGTAGTTCGACACATTGAATTTAAGACAGCCATTTTCTTTTACACTAAAGAATACAAAAAGTTATAAGCAAACTCTCTTTAAATTCTCATAATAACCAAATAAGATACTTAGCTTTATTTTAGAGATGAGAAAAACAAGGGAAAACCAAACTAAATCATGTCCTAGTTTTTATAACTGTCAAACCAATAAAGCGCATTATTCTGTGATACTAGAAGCTTGCGAAAAGTAAATATGTTAGCCTTTTAAAAGCAGGATGGTTGAATCTTTGTTGTTCTTCTAATGGCAATATTAATTCACCATTTGTCCTCTATATTATGGTTTCCTTCTGCCCCACAACAAAACAAAATTTTAAAACCCCATGTCAAGCCCTGATAAAATCATTGCTGCATTTTTAGAATAGCATCCTGAAGGTTCTTTATAAAGGAGTCCCTGTCTCTCTGTCCTTCCTCTTCCCTTGTCACATCCCCCTTTACTCCCTATGCTACAGCCATATTTAACTACTTATGCTTCCTTGAAGGATAGAGTTTCTCATGCCACCAGTATTTCTTAATGATGATCTAAATCAAGGGAAATATGATATGGCCCTTCACGGCACAGGTATGCCTAACGCAAACACGTCAAACACAAGACACCTAAGACCACATCTATACATAGGGGGAGTCAGGAGACCAGGATGCTGTGTCCAGGCTGGCTTCTGGGGCAAGTCCCTTTTTAGATGAGCTTCAGTTTGCTCATCTACAAAAGGATGTGGTTAAATCGGATGATCTCCAATGTCTGTCTGTTCTCACTGTCCATGAATCTATAAAGTTGCTCTACAGAAATCACAAGGGAACTTGGGTAATAAATTCTGGTATAGAAGAGATTTTCCTCCTTTTAAGAGAAATCATCTCAAAGAAGTTGTGAAAGTCAAATAAAGGATAAAGTTCCAAGTCACAGTCAAGTTTAATGGACTTCAATGATGATATAAGCAAAATGCAAAACATGTCATCTTTGACATTTATATCAAATTACATATAAAAATCTCAATAATATGGCAAAACAGATGTGAAGTGAGACATTAATTTTAAGCTGCAGTATGAGATTTAGCTCCATTTTGGTTACTGGGCAGAAAACAGGCTCAGGAGGCAGTAAGTCTATATAAATGCACTTATATGAATGTAGTCCACAAATAAGAAAAATCAGTTTCTTAGTGTCTCATTTTCCCTCGATTGTTAGATGCAGAGATAAGTCATAAAAAGCTCTGAGGAAGATTAGTGCGTGAAATCACTAACACAGGAATACCTTGAAATTACTCCATCTCTCCCTCCCTCTTTCTTCCAAAAGACTCGACAGCTCCTTCCACACATTGAAACTGACACTTGGGCGGGGTGAAATCAACTGTAATACAGCTAGAGGCAGAAGCACTCCCATATTATTCAACTCACTCAACACGGACAGTGGAAGCGCAAACGAGGGAAGGTATAGACTGCTTCCCGCAACTCCACTCTGTCATTCGAGGGGAGGCTTCATGCAAATACTAACACTGAAAAAAATAAACAAATAAAAGGTGATGTGTTTACACACATCAGGGGCTCTACTCAACCCATTCAAGCCCTAATAAGAAATTATCTCGAGAATTAGAAAATGAATATGTACTGCTGTTCAAAAACTTTTATTTTAAAATGTGTTTTTAGATTCAGAAGCAAAACTAGCAAGAATCTTTTAAGAAGGCTCTAGAATTCATTTATTAATACATTCAACATTCAACATTTATTGACTCCTGAGTCATTGCGTGCACTGAGTGAAGTTAAGAGAATGCATAATAAGACCGCGTCCCTAATCTCGAAAGCCTCACACACTAGAAACCAGTCCTAATACTGCCGAGGTGTCATTATCTTCAAGTCCAAACCAATTAACTTAGTCAACTTAGAAGGGTTTTACCAAGAAGCTGACATCACAGGGTAGGGATTGCCTGATTTGGAAGAGGCTTACCAGAGACCCAAACACTGATTGCAGAGAAGAGGGGGCAGTCTCCACAACATATTTTTTTCCTTTTAAGCTGGAATTCTCTGAGCAATTTTCTTTTAAACTATACAGCATTAAATGTGTTTCCTCTATAAGAACAAAAGTGGGCAAATGAGGGAGAGTGAAAGAGGGAGAAACAGTACATGCAGGAAGGCAGAATTAGAAAAGAGGTTCTGAGAGCTATTTATAAAGCGCTCAGAAAACAGGTGGCATCTTTCTGATAAATTATAGGCAGATAGTTTAAGAGCTCAGGGAAGCTTGCAAAGGGCTGATATAAAAAATGAAACCACTATGAAGCACAAAACAGAAAATCTCTAATTCTTAGAAAAAAAGTTTGTTTATCAGATAGTGTTGGCAATGATTAATAACTAGCTAGATTTTTATTAGAAAGGTATTTCATTTGTGCTAAAGTATTTGCTTTCTTTTTTTAATCTTGATCATTGTTATAACTTTTAAGACATGTAAGTAATAGTAATTAGTGAGAAAATCACAGATACATAGTTACAACTGGGTTTCTTATATCATTAAAAAACATTTTAAGGAAAAGCATTCATCAGCAGAATTTCTGCTTTAGGACTTTCACTTCAACAGTGGCATGGGAGACGAAATAGGGGCTGGAAAGTGGGGAAGGGCTATACAAATAGAATATATGAGGTTATTGTAATACTACAGATAAGCATTAGACTTTTAATTGGTTAGAAAAGATAAAAGAACACAAGACAACTGCACATTTTCAATAAGAAAGGAGTTGTGAGTGATAATAGATTTAAAATAAATACATCTTAAAATAGAGCAACCATTCTGAGAAAATTCCTTCAGGTCTTTGTTGAAGTATCCCTTTTCCAGTGAAGCCTTCTGTGGCAGGAAACAAAAATGGCATGATCGCCACACCATTTCCTTTTCCTGGGCTAACAGGAGGGCGTTTCCTGGCTTCCCTTATAGTTAAGGATGGGAGTCTGTGACTTACTTTTGGCAAATGGGAATGTGGGCAGGAGTGATGTGTCACTTCCAGGCCAAGGCACCTCTTAGCTACTAATCTACCTCCATCTCTCTCTGCCCCTAGAAACTGTACATCGATGTGGCAGCATCACAACATAGAGGGAGACAGGAATCCTGAATCACTGGATGGAGTCATGAGTTGCCTGTATCAGAATTCTTATGAATAAAAACTAAACTTTTGTTGGGTTAAACCACTAGTATCAGGATTTGTTACTGTAGCATAGCATAGCCTATTTTGATTACACTTTCTCTGATCACTATATCTAAAATTTCCTCTGCCGCATTCCCCCATCCATAAAAACCCCCAACACACATATACACACTTCCTATCCTTCTTTCTTGCTCTTTTTTTCTCTTTAGTGCTTGTCATTCTATTCATAATGCATTGTATCTCTTTATCGTATTTATTATCTGTCTTCCCCAGCAGAATACCCTCCATGAGGGCGGAGACTTGTGTGCGTTTGGCTCATTGTTACAACCCCAGGGACACCGTGCTTGGAACATGGTAAGCACTAGAGATATTTGTTGGATGAATGAATAGAAAGATAAGTTTAATTCTGAGAAACAGTCAGACCTTCAAGTGGAGAGGTACTCTGAGCAGCTGTGAATTCAGGCATAAGGACCCATAGACACATCTTTGGGACACATCAACATAGTTGGAAGGGTCATAGCTGAAATCATAGGAATGAGTTCCATCAGAGGTTGAGTGTTGCAAGTTGGATTCTTCAAGAGCAGAAGCTGAGACAAAGTCTGGGTGTTTATGAAGGACCAATACATTTGAAAGATAGGGAAAGATAGGGATCAGACAGAGGAAGAAGTCAAACTGCAGTGCAGACAAAAAATGCCTTGGCCTTTCTAATGGGGAGCTCGGAAGAAAATACTGCCTGACAGCGCTGCCCTGCATCAGATCAAAATGGCTGGGCCTTGTACCCCTCACTTCTCTCAGTCACTGACGTGGGCTACCCTGAGAAGGGCTGACCTTGAGTGAGGAGTTCCCTGAAGGAGCTGACAGCTGAGGCTGTCTGATGACCGCAATCCCCACAGCTGGTCAATCCCTTCTTTGAAGAGAAATTTAAGGCATGCATCTTCATATCTACCACTAATGGGTAAAGAAGAGAAGGCTAATGCCAGATTTAACAAATACAAATAATGCTATGTAACACTTGGGACATACTTATGCTAAAAATAATTAGACGTGGTTTATTTGAAGCTCAGATTTAAATTGGCATCCTGTATTTTACCTGGCAACCCTACTAAGGGCTAATTAAGTCTTAGAGTAGGGCCACTGTTGTCAGGAAAGAAGTGGAATCATCAAGAAACGCTAGAGGAAGTCATAGAATGACCCAAGAACCATGGCGAAATAACAGCAATGGGATCCAAGCAAAGAGGTGATTTTTAAAATAATAACATGATATAATACTGAGCCTTGAAACATGAAGAAGATAGATAAAGAAAGGCAGATAAAGACTGAGAATTAGTGCAGTGACTCAGAGACTAGGGATAAAAAAGCTTCAAAAAGGAATGGACTCTAGGGTCACATGACAGACAGGCAGAGCACAGCTAAAATATTTGGGGGGACAGTAGGGGACGATCGTGAGGTATGTCAAATTACATGTGATAGGGCAGGCCTTGTCATAAGATGGCACCCATCGTTCCTCTTCTGAGTTTCTATCAGTAAACATTCTGCACATTTTTTATTGTCATAGAACAAAGAGAATATCTTATGTCTCACACCTTACACATAGCATTGTGTTTCATGTTCTATCATTTCCCCATAGCCTATCATGGATTTCCCTTTAGAATATGAAGACATAATGAATATTGGGATTGATTGTGGGGTGGGGCAGGCATTAGAGCTTGAAGGAGGGAGCAAACGTAATACAACTGCAGGTACTGAGTGCAAAACCTTAACAAGAGGCCACTGAATTCCGCCATCAGAGGATGATTGATAAGCTTCAAGAACACTAATACCGTTGGCGATGGAAGCCAGACTGCCTGGTGTCCAGGGCTGGTAAGGTGCTGAGAAAGCAGATGGACCCTGTGTTTGGCTTCTGTGCTGTGAAAGATAGGAGGGAGATCAAGTGGGCTTTTTCCTTATAAGGAATTCTTTCCCAAATAAGGATTTGGGTATCTTCCTTCATAAGTTTCAAATGTTTGACCAAAATACCTGTTAAATGGAATATGGCCTCACATAAAAATATATCTACAAAACAAAAGCAATTGTGTTTCAGAGATACTTCTACTTAACTAAATAACCAGTTAATCCCCCAATAGTATAGCACTTATTTATTTTCAAAATAATTTCATACCTATGTCTCACATTATATTGCCCACAGAGTGAACGCTTGAATCGAGGCCTAGAGAGATCACAAGATTAGCCTGACATTACACAGCCAGACGGACACAGAGCCATAGGCCAAAGTTTTGGGATGCCTCATTCCACACTTCCACTGAATTATTCTTCCTGACACTTGATTTAGAGTTCAAGTTTTCCACTTATCTCATTTTATTTTTCTTTCATGCATAAAATGAAAATGGCTCTTTGAAATGACCCTGTTTTCAATACTGTCCATGCTATCTCAGATATACAACAGTTAAAAATGACCTGTCTCCAGAATATATGAGAAAACATGTTCATTATCATCTCTGCCTTTACAAAACCAAATATAACCTTGAGCTGGACTTAAAGGCGGAACTTATGAATTAATGTACCACTGAAGAAGAAAAATCCTGTGCCTGTTATTTCAGGGGTATAGGTACTTCTGCTAGAATATCGTCTCACCACACAATCCGAAACACTTTTCCTTTCAGCCATCATTAGTCATCTATTTTTCTTTCTTTCTTTGTTTTTTTTTTTTTATCAAGGTGAAAACAGTACCCATGTCTAATTTGTGTAAAAACCTTTTTGATCTCTTCAGACATAAAGAGTGAAATTAAGACAACTTTAGCTTTGTTCCTCCCACACCTCAAACACAGAAAAAAGGGTGGAGGGACTTCTATAGCTACTTAGTTCACCCATAACTCCATACAAGCAAAAAAAAAAGAAAACTTCAAACTTACTTTGTGGCTAGGACTCCATAGGGAACAGCCTTCTTACTGAGTTGAAAAGAATAAAGGATATTTTTGAACTTAACAAGTGTCTGAAAATATCATGTCTGCAAAGTGTGGATGCTTTTTTATGCATTTTAAAGAGACTAATGAAGCCCAGCTCCTTACAAATTCCTACAAAAAATGAAGACTACGCAATGGTTCCTGCTACCCAGGGGTTAGAGTAGTGGTTACTGCTCTAGCCAGCTGTACAAAGGAGACCTGTCATTTATAGATGGCTCCAAAGTCTTGCATTACCAAGAGCACCATAAAGACTGGCCCTTACCCAAAGAATTTACTCAGAGACATTTAATATGGAGTAAATAGAGCCTCAAAGAGAACAGCTTTGAAGAAGGGCTTTGAAAAGGTCGAAAGAAGATGAAATGAGGAATGTTGTTACTTAGTGACTTTATTAAACAAATGCTTGCCTTAGCTCTTCGTCAGCACGTCTCAAAATGTGGTGAATAGCATGGCAAAAACACAACTCGGAATGTGAAATTTTCAGAGACAAAAATATAACTTGGAATGCAAAATTTTTCATTAGGATGGGCCCTCGGGCCAATGGGTTGTTCTCAAAGTGTATGAATTCCCGATTTCCACCACCGTGGAGATCACTCCTCTCTCAGGGACTTATCTACTGTCCCATGAACAATCCAGGATAATTTGGATCTCAGAGCTTCCCCCCTAATTGTCATACCAGTTACATTTGGAAACTCTGTTCTCCCTAATCCTTATGCCATGTCCTAGCCCCTCGGGCCCTGGCTCTAAGTAGAAAGTAATCCATCACTGTGACCTTTCCAGCAGACAGCATTTTAGGTGTTAACTCTTTCAGAGTCATGGGCACTTGTTATTATGACATCAACTGGCTAACGGAGCGGAACAAATTTTTCTGTTACCCATAACACCACTCCCTACAACTGACTTTTTTGCTGCTGCTATTCATCTCTAGTCTTTGTACATATAAATGCATGTGTTCATTTCAACAAATGTAACTGCGAACCTACTATGTACCAGATATTATTCTAGACAAGGGGTTTAGAGCAGTCATCAATACAGACAAGGTCCCTGCTTTCATGGGCCTACCTTCTATGTCAGAAAGGAAGAGTGGGAGGGAGGGAGGTGACAGGCGATACATACACAAGATAAATTCAGATACAGTAACTCTAAGCAGACAAGAAAACGGGTTAGCCATTGAGAGTGGGGCGAGAACTCCTTGTGTTTGAGTATCAGAGACTGCTGCCCTGAGGGGAAGCGCTGAGCCAGGGCCCAGTGCCGACCAGAAGCCAGCCATGCACAGAACTGAGAAGAGATTGATGGAGGCTGAGGAAACAGCAAATACAAAAGGTTTTTTGAATGTTTGAGGAGGGAAAGAAAGCCAAGGCTGTTGAATCCCAGTGAAAAGGAATTGGTAAGACTTGAGTTCTGCGAGAACTCGAGAGGCAGGCTGGGGCTGCTAGATCATGAAGATGTTACACATGGAAGATCTTAAGATCATGAAGTTTTTCTTTTCAACGCCTACATATTTTAGTGTGTTTCTCCAAAGATTGAGGATAATTATGAAAGTACTATTATCAAAATCAGAAAATAACATTAAAATATTATATATCTCAATTAAAAATATTATTACCTATAGAACTTATATAAATTTTTCTATGTTTTTAAATGTTCTTTATAGAAATTGTATTATTCTAACTCTGAATCACGCATTGTATTTAATTTTCATACCTTGTTAGCCTCCTTTAACCTGGAACTGTTCCTCATCTTTTATCTTTAATAACATTAACTTTCTTTTTAAGTACTGGCCATAGTTGTTTTATAGCATATCTTTAAATTGTTAGTCTGATGCTTACTTGAGATTAGCTTCAAGTTATGTGGGTTATGAGAAGTTTATCCTTTCAATGTAGAATATCAGGAGGTATACAATATCAATTTGTTCCATTACTAATATGCTAGGGGGTTGAAAGAAATATGTATGTTTTGCTAGAGAGAACTCAACGTATATTTATGCTTTAGATGGTCGTAAAAAAATGCTAATTCTAAAAATAGAAGCATAATGTGGACAAATTCCTATGAATTAAATGCAAATGCAAGAGGCTTTCCTTGGTAATTCAAAACCCTGAATACAGAGCTTTAGGAAAATCTCAAGAGTCAGTAAAAATTTAAGGAAGCAAGAGTTGGATAACAGAATATGAGTTATTAGTAAGGACAGTGCTATGTTTATAAACTTCCAATAAAAATAACTGATTTTGAATATAAATCTATACAGCTTAAATAAAATAGACTAAATATTTAGGTAAATAAGTAAGTTGCTTTTGCATACAATGTGGAAAGGAATTGTTGAGCATTTATGAATTTGAAATTAGTTTAGACACCCAGGGGCGATCACAAGGGATTCCACTGTAGTGTAGCTTTTCTTCAGCTGTACTGTAGTGTCACTTATTTTGCCACAAATACAAGCTAAAAGCAAACAAACAAACATGAAACATGTGGTTGGAAATTTTGTCACTGGGAATAATGGAGAAGGGACAGAACAGAAAATCCAAAGTCTGTATAGAAAATATAAAGGATGACAGTGGGTAGAGATTGAGCAAGAAATTCTGTAACATGAATTTAACCAGATCACTGGATCAGAAGGGCCTTGATGGACAATGGTCGTTCTCTGGTTATAGGGTTTTTTTTTCTTTTTATTAGTGTCTATTTTCAAATATGGTAACCAGGTATCAAATGAAAACTCTATATATGACCTAACACATACAACAGGACTGCTGCTTCCCTTTTTATTTCTATACCTCTGTTTAGTGCCTAAGTGACAACCATCAAATCTAATCTACAGAATTTTAGAGATGAAGAAGGACCAAAACTATCATTTAGTTCAGTTTCAAATGAGAAAAATGAAGTGATTCAAGTTAACTGACTTGCCCAAAGTTACCCCACAGTGACACTGCCAGCGAGCAGACAGTTCAGGCTTAGAGCTCCAAACACTGGTGAAGATGTCATAAAGGCATCACTATCAAAATCACACCACCCAGGGGACACAGGGGACAGTGCTGGACTTGGAGTAAGAAAACTGGTCACTTGAATCCTAGCTCTGCCCCTTATTTTCTATGAAATCACAGGCAATCACTGCAACTCTATCTGTAAAAGGGGAAGGATAAGACCTACCTCATAAAAATGTTATATATTATATATGCAGTGCAAAAGTGCTTTGTAAAAAAACATTAAATATTAAAACTATTAGGGTGAATCATCATGATGATAATCTCATAGTCACAATTTGATTAAACAGATGTAACATTTTTCAAGCAAGGAGATTGTTATGTGGATGTTGTATAACAGGTAGTTTATATACCCAATTGTCATCCTTCAGAAAAAATAGTGTATATGTTTAAATTTTCTTTTAAAGACTTTTAATTTGTTTTAAACTTTTGATTATGGAAAATTTCAAACATATACAAAATAAATAGAATGGCCATGGACCTATTAAGTCAGCTTCAATATTTTCAAAATTCTACCAATTTTTTTTTATTGTGGTAAAATGCACAACATAAAATTTACAGCTTTAAGCATTTTTAAGTGTACAGTTCAGTGGCACTAAGTACATTCACATCTTGTGTCTGCCATTCTTATCTAAACCTATACCTGCTCCCCACCTATTCTCTCCATGATTATGAGAATCTCACTTTTTAAATCAGACATCTAACACTTCAATTTCCATCCAAATTCACATGCGACTTTTTTGCTCTAATTCTCAGTTCCCCCTTCATGAGAGTCATAGCACCTCTCTCTCAAGGTTGCTGTGAAGTTTAAAGAATGCACTGTAATGTCATGCAGCAGGCACTCAATAATTGTTAGCTCTCACCAGCCCACTCATACGGTCTGGCTGTTCCTAGAGAAGCTGTGCTGATAACACACGTGGGGTATTTTCCTGACATGTCTTCATTGTTCCTTATCTAGGTGGGACATGTAAACCTAATTAAGATTCCAATAGGATGATGGTCTCT
>NW_017731378.1:1284065-1289824 GCF_001890085.2 Hipposideros armiger
AGCACTAGCCCAGGAAAATGCTACGTTAATATCAGATAGGTTTCAACCACAGGACAATCTTCTTATGGGTAATTCTTGCTCCACCCTCAATCCATAAGAAATATGTTCAGGGAGGATTCTGAATGGATCATGTTACCCATAGGAGATTATCTGGCAGTAATCCAAATTGACCTGAATTGTCCTGACTCCTATTATTTGGAAATGGAAAAGACAGGAATAAAGGACTTCTCCAAGAATTCTCAAACTTTACTGAGCACAGAAATCACCTGTGAACATCTACTAAAAATACAGATATCTGGGGCCCATCCTCAGAGAGTCCTGTGCTAGTACCCAAGAATTTGCCATTTTAACAAGCCATCCCAGGTGAGTCTGATGCAGGTGGCCCCTGAACCATACTTGAGAAATACTAATCTTTTGTGTGCTCTCTAAAACAGCACTGTCCAGAAAAACAAAATATAATACAAGCCATATATGTGATTTTAAATTTTTTGGTAGACCCATTAAAAAAAAAGTGAAAAAGAAAATCAGATGAAGTTAATTTTAATAATACATTTTCTTTAGCCCCATACATCCAAAATATTATCATGTTGACACATTACGGCACCAGCACATTTCAAGCACTCAGTAGTACATGTAGCTAGTGGCTACTGTGTGCAGCAGCACAGATTTAAAGCAATGGTCTTCAGCCTCTTTGATCATGACAGTCACTTTGGATTTTCTATCCTTTACTTTTTACTTTGAATGCTTATTAAATATATAAATTAATAAGTTTTTCCCCCAATAATTTTAATTCAGTAAGTTTGGGTAGGGAACCCCAAGAATTTGTGCCACTACAGGTGATTCTTGTTTTCAGGGAAGTGTGGGACTCACAGCAGCAGATCATGGACCACAGCTCTTGTGGACTCTCAAGGCAAATATTTCCTATGGGCTGGATGGGCCAACACATAATAAGGAGATCCCAGAACATGAAGGAATTGGTGGGCGGTCCTAGCTGTGTCCAGCCTCCCAATCCTGTTTACTTCCCCTTACCTCTAGGATATTTCTATTACCTGCAATGACCTTTCTTCCTTCCTCCCAGAAAAATTGCCTTTTGATCTACCATTCCTATGAAGAAATAAACAACGAATAGTAAGTGTCACGCACCATGAGGCCTGAGCCTCTTAAACACAAACCTGGATCAGAGATTTATGACCAGGACTTTAAATATTTTCTTCCTACAAATCATGAAAAGGCCCAGAAATTCCACCATTTTTGGACTCTAAACTAAATCCCATAGATAGAAATAGGATGTCTCTTTTTTTAGGCAGTGTTGCTGTCATTAGTTTAAATACAGTCACCTTAACAAGAAGTTTCAATTCATCAGCTCCAAAACATTGTGAAGTTGAAGAAGAGAAATTGTTGATCATAGAATCCCCAAAAATCACTTCCTTCTCCATCTAGGTATAAAAGCAGCCCTCCTCCCACAAGCCAAATAGAACCAGATCAATTAAACAAATGCTATGCAAGAGTAAAATATAACGTTTAAAGACACAGATTCTGGAATCAATCAGCATGGGACTGGGTCCCATCTCTACTGTTGACCAGCTACAGCCTAGGCTAATTCGCTTTATTTCTCTAAGCCTCATTTTTATCAATTGGAAAATTCTTTGCAGGGTTATTGACAGATGAATTATAGAAATATATAGAAATCATTATTTATTTTATATATTATATATTANCTACCACCCTTCTGGTCATCTTGTCTAGAACCTCATCCTTACATTTTTTAAGTCCCTATCTCCTATACCCAATTATATTCCAAAGACGAGTGAGTTTTCCTTAGAAATCTCTCTTTTATTTGGTCCTCTCTTTTCCCAGCTCTACTAATTGGGGACATTACAACTTTATAACCTAATTAATACAATAGCTCATGGGGTCAATTAAATTTAATTTCAAGCATATAATGCTTAATTGAGAAACTAGAATTCTGAACTCTTTTAGGAATTGAGAGTCAGGCCTCAGCAGCCCTTCAACTAACACTTAAAGGAGTTTGAAATGACATAAATCCTTTTTCTGAGCCAGAAAAAAACAAAGTTTTCTTTATTGGTAAAGCATGTAGTTTTATAACTAGGTCTGACTAATGCAAACATCTGATAATCTTCAGAGAAATCACACCAACAAAATCTGAGTGCAATCTGGGCCTCTCAAATACAGCTCACATTTCCCTAATTTTACAGTCTCTATATAAAAACTTATATTCCCATTATTACATTTAGAGGGGCCTTCAAAGGTGCCATAAACTTCCAGTCCTGATAGCCTCCAATTAGTGCCCTGGCTACATAGCTCTGAAGTTCCAGTTTACTAGCTTAACCATGCAAGCTAGAGCTTATATTCACTGAGAACATTTATCTCTAATGACTACTTTCCATTCAAAGTCCCCAACTATACAAAACAGCTAACTTCCAGATTGTAGTTTTCTGTTTAGCGTTTCTCTTGCAATCTAGTCTAGTCCAGACATTTACCTTCCCTGGTGCCTCTTCCATCAGCGAATACCTCAATTGACGTTCAGGGCTTTGGGGCTCAAAGTTTTGATAATATGTGTGCACAGATACATTTATAAATATATTCACTAGTGTTTTACTTGTTTAGTAAAATCTTAGACATAACCTTAATGTCTATTCATAAGTGGGTAGGAGAGCAAATGAGTGTACAGATGAAACAAAATTGCCAAGAGTTGTTAATTGTTGAAATTGAGTGATGGGTTCCTTATACGATTCTCTCTTCTTTTTTTGCATATGTTTAAAATTTTTTCCAGAAAAGTTTTTTTTAATTAAGGCACATACCTAGTATGAATACCAGGTGACATCAGAAACAATTAATATTGACCAATCTGTACTCAGAGAAATGAGGCTGTGATATGCTGTTAAACGAAAAAGAACAAGTTAATAAACAGTAAGTAAAGTATGGCACCATTTGGGGGTTTTGAAAGCTCTCTATGTATATATATGAGTATATATATTTGCATATCCACAGATAAAAGGTCTGGACAGAAACCCACCAAACTGACAGCTAACCCTGGAAATTAAGAGGGGTAGGAATCGATGATTACGTCTTCCTCTATATATTGCAATGAAGTCTGAATTTTTACCAACATCTGTAAATTTGAAAAATAATATTAAAAACATTAACAACTACAATCTTTAGTGCTACAGGGACCTGGAGGCTGTATTCTTGGGAGTATACGCTAAGTAAATACTAAGGAATACTACAACTATACATCTATGCTTCAAAGTATACTGAAGGTAAAGCCCATTTATCTGACATACTACCCTCTCAAGGCATTGACTTGAATTTCGTGCTCTTCTACCAACCTTATCTGGGACTGCCTTCTGTGGCTCCCTGGCAAGGTTTTACTTAATTCTTTGATCTTTCCTTGTTATAGGCAGAACAGATGGAGGAAAACCATAAAAGATTTTCTTGCCCTTTAGTCTAATCCAAGTTCATAATTTTCTTCAAAATCCTGATGGGAGCAGATTTGTGTTTCCGTGGCAACCAGTAGCTACTAACTTTCTGCTTGACCCAAAGACACTCCAATGAGTCCCCTTTGTACTACAGGATCTGCGCCTCTCCTTGCTTTTGCACCTACTAATTCTTATAACCTTCAGGTACTAGTTTATCTGCCTTTCACCACCTCCCTACCCAAGTCTGGGTCCGGCGCCTTCCTCTATCATAGCACTAGTCATGTTACACTGAAGCTGTTGACTTACCTGCCTCCCCTATAAGACTGACTGTAAGAGGGCTGCAACTAGGGGTGGGTCCAGGTTGTGTGAGACCTGAAACTAATACAACTTAGGGAGACTTCTTTAAGAAAAGAATATAAAATATAGATGCACCATTATGTATAAATATATATGTTTATTTATAATGAAAACAGAAATTACAAGAGATTACTGAAGCTTAAGGATTAAGATCCCTCTCTTCTGAGCTTCTTTAGACAATTTACTAGACATGCTTACATAGAAATGCATACCGATTGCACGCTGGCTTTCCTTTCCCAGCACTAGCACTCATAAGGGCCTGTGCAAATGAAGGGTCCTAAAGTCTAAGCTTCATTAGCTTCACCATAAAGCGATGTCTGTATGGCTTCTTCACTGCTGAATTCTCAGCAATCAGCTTAGTTCCTTATGCATATTAGGTCTTCAAAATACCACTGTGATTCACGGAAGCAGGGATGGATGGATGAATTCTCCTTTTACCAAATCCCTGTTATAAACCCTTCAATGGCTTCCCATTACTCTTAAGATAAAAGACTACTGCATAATCTAGCCCTTGCCATCCTCTCCAACAGCCTCTTGAATTTCTTTCTTCTCTACTTTATATGGCCAGCAATGCTGGCTTTCTCTCACCGCTTCAGGACCTGTCCACAGGCGGTTCCCTCAGTCTAGCCTCTTCTTCCTATCCCTTACCTCAGTTCTAATGCTACTTTGTCAAGGAAGACTTGCAGCCCAGGTGCAATCTCCCAGTGTTTCCTACTTCTTCAAACACTAGTCACAATTGTAATTACAGAGTTGTATAAAAAGTAATTCAATATCTATTTTGATACTGGAATGAAAACTTCCTACATGCATGGGTCACAGTGTGTTTATTTATTCCTTGTTTCCCCAGCTTACCACGACACTGTGTACAAAGTAGGTGCCCAATAAATATTTGTAGAATGAATGAAGACATTAATGAATGAGGATGAATGCCAAAGAGGATACAACTCTTGGTATATATTGAAGGAAATGTAGTATCTAAGATCAAAGGCATCCACTGACCAAAGGAAGCAACGCATAATAGCAGCTAATATTTATTGCTTGCTGTACACTAGGCTGTGTAGTAACCTATATGTAGTTATCTCATCTGATTTTCAGAACAACCATATAAGCAAGTAGATATTGGAATCAGCTTGTCAATTTCTACAAAAAGTTCTGCCGAATTTTGATTGGGAATTCATTCACTCTCCAGATCACTCTAAAAGTCAAATTGACATCTTACTAATGTGTTTTGCAAACCATGAGCACAGCACATACCTCTGTTTATTCATGTATTCTTTGATTTATTTCATCAGTGTTTTGTAGTTTTCAAACATGCAGATCTTACACATATTTTGTTAGAACTAGACCTAATTATTACATGGTTTAGGATGCTGTAACTGATAAGCATGGTTTTAACTATAAATAATACTATTTTTTAAATATTAATTTCCAATTATTCATTGTTAGGATATAGAAATACAATTTTTTATGTTAACTTTCATTGATTTTATCTACTGTTATTCTGTTTTCAATTTCACTGATGTCTGTTCTTATCTTTACTACTTCCTTCCTTCTGTTTGCTTTGGATTTAAATTTTTCATCTTTTTATAGTTCCATAATGTTGGAGCTTAGATCATCGATATTTACATAAGCATTTAATGCTATGAATTTCTCTCAAAGCACTACTTTATCACATCCCACAAATTTTAATGTAGTGTATTTTCATATTTATTCTATTTAAAATATTTTTAAATTTCCTTTGTGACTTCCTTTTTGACCTGTGGATTATTTACATATGAGTGGTTTAATTTACAAATATTTGAGAAATTTTTAAATATTTGGGGAATTTTCAAGATACTTTTCTGTTATTGGTTTCTAGTTTAATTCCATTCTGGTCAGAGAACATATTTTGTTTGATTTCAGTCCTTTTAAATTTATTAAGATTTAGTCTGGATTTATGGCAAGAATAGGGTCTATCTTGGT
>NW_017731378.1:1293689-1297232 GCF_001890085.2 Hipposideros armiger
GCAGAGATGTGTTTATTTAACTATGGTAAACAATTTTCTTCAGCCACAGGGAAGCCAGCCAGTAGAAGAGTCATTACTTATTGTTTCTTAATGTTGTCTCTGCCCTTTCCTGTTCATCGCCCAATATAACTTGTTATCCTGTTACACAGTTGTGGCCAATACATTTTAAAATAACTCTGAGATTTCTATTCTTGATTATGAAGAGTCATGCTGTATCAGATCAACCTTCCTGTTGCTAGAAAAACTGAATTTAAAAAATCAGTTTGAAGGCACTGGAGAGTTATCAAGAGAGTCAGGACCTAGGAGGTAGCTCTATGAAACCAGGGGACCTTATTGAGGTTAGCTGAACATTTTTTCATGATCTTCTCAAAGCATTTGCTGATTCACACACAGTGAAGCGCCAAGAAGCTGCACAGCCACGGAGAAAGCAGCGGCTAATGGGCTGAGACACTGAGCATGGTTTCCAGCAGTCACACAGTGCTGGTTTACACGTGTCCCAAGCGTTCGGGGACCCTGATAGGGTGCATCCTGGGAGGTGGAACGAACCAGAAATAGAAGTCCTCACAAAGACTGAAACAAGGTTCAAGTCAGCTCAGTCCTGAAGGGGATAGGCCCTTATTCTGTCTGGTAGGAACAAAAGTAAATACTTCCTGGAGGAAAATGAAATTTAGAGTGTAGTGTTTGTCCTGTGTTTACTTTGTTAAGTTGGGCACATTTCCCAAATCCTCTTCCCCATGTAGTTCTGAATTAGAGTTGGCCCCAAAAAAGGAATTTATGGAAGATTTGAAAGGCAGAAGGTAAGCAGCAGACGTTACACTCTAAAGGACTTTTTCATGGTCAAAAGTAATTACCAACAAATGCAAAGGTGCCCAGTGGGTTCCAGCTTATGCTCTCTCTTCTGGGAGCATGGGGTTCAAAATACACAAAGGACTAAAGCAAACGACAACAATAGCACAAAAGATGGGAAGTAGATGAATGGGTTTAAAGTATTTTATGATCTTTGCACTATCCAATAAATTATAAAAGTACTAATTTATATTGTAAATCAAGAATGTATGCCATAACTTCAGGGATAATCACTAAAAAGTTATAAAAAATATTTTAAAACTACCTAGTAGGGGGGAAATGAAATACTAAAATTTTAAAATTCAAGAAAGCAAAGAAAAAGAGCACAGAAGAAATAGAATAATTAGAAAACAGTAAGGTAGAGATGTAAACCCAAATATATAATTAACAATATTTAATGGAAATGGATTAAGAACTCCAATTAAAAGACAAAGACTGTCAACTAAACAGAAAAACAAAACCCACTATATATTATTAAAAAGAGACAAACTTTAAATGTAAGTATAGGAAAAGGAGAAAAGTAATAGGATGGAAAAAGACATGCCATGCAAACCAAAAGAGAGTTGCATGTACCTCTGCCTTTTTATCAGACAATAAAAACTAAAAGACTGGGTGGTAGGACGAATAACAGCTCCCCTCCCTCTGCCAAGATGTCCACATCTTAATCCCAGGAGCCTATTAAAATTACTTGATATGGCAAAAGGGATTTTGAAGATGTGTTCAAATTGGGGATCTTGACATAGGGAGGTTCTCCAGGATTGTCTGGATGTGCCTGACTTAATAGAAGTCTCCTTGCAAAGGGGATACAAGAGGAGTCAGAGTGAGACAGGAGGTGACGTGACCACAGCAGCAGAGGGGCAGGTAAAAGGAGATCTGAATATGCTGTGCTGCTGGCTTTGAAGAGAGAAGAAACAAGCCACGAGCCAAAGGATGCAGGCCGCCTCTGGAACCCGGAAAGGGCAAGGAAACGGTTTCTCCCCTGGGGCCTCCAGAAGGAACACAGCCTTGGGGAACACGTGTTAGACTTCTAATCTCCAGAACTGCAAGAAAATTAATTTGCATTGTTTAAAGCCACTAAATTTGTGGTAATCTGTTACAGTAGCAATAAAAATTAACACAGGTGGATGATTACCGATAAAAATAATGATTAAAGGGTAAATCCACAAAGAAGATATACTAATTCTAAACGTTCACGACTGTAAAAACATAGCCTCAATGTATAAAGCAAAAGTTACCAGACTTAACTGTGTACATAATCAAGTCTGCCAATCATAGTGGGGAATTTTAACATACTCTGACAGTAATCTTCAGAAGCAGGTAAAAACGATCCACAAGCATAAATGATATTTAAAAAACACAATAAACAAACTTTACATAATAAATATTCAGAGAGACCCAAAACAGGAAAACACATGCTTTTCAATGAACATTTACCTAAATAAAATATATGCTGGGTCACAAGACAAGTCTTAATAAATTTCAAAGAATTTAAGAATGTGTTCTCTACAGTGGAATTAAATAATATTTTAAAACATAGCTAGAAATTAAACAACATTCTTTTAAATAACCCACAGGCCAAGGAATAGGTCAAATTAGAAATTATTAAATATCTTAAATTAGTAGATAATAAATGATTTATTTATTCATTAAATTATTCATGGTAAATTTTAATTAATTATTTACATATTTACATACACACACACACACACACACACAGGGTGCCAAAAAATGTGTACACATTTTAAGAAAGAAAAAAACTGTATTAAAATTGTAATAATCAATATATACCAATAACAAAAGATGAATACAAGTCATGTGTATACACTTTTTTTGGCACCCCCAGTATACATATGAAAACTCAAGGGATGTAGCTAAAGCGGTGTACAAATGGGATGGGAAATTTTTAGTCTTAAATCCACATATTAGAAAAGAAAACAGTCTAAAAGCAATTATATGAGCTTACATTTCAAAAAGTTAGAAAAATAATAGCAAACTAGACCTAAGGAAATACAATGAAAAAATAGTAAATTAATATAAGAGAAGAAATCAACAAATACAAAACTGACATAAAATAGAAAAAAATCAACACGCCAAAAGTGATTTCTTTGAGAAGATTAATAACATTGATGAACTCTTGGCAAGTCTGAACAATAAAAAAGAGAAGACACACAAAAAATAATATCAGGATTTAAAAGTGGCACATCACTATAGACTGCATACATTAGTAACATATAAGGATAAAATGATACTCAACTTTTCCCAATGGATTTGAAACCATAGATAAAATGGTGAAATTCCTATAAAAATCAATTTACCAAAATTGATATAGAAAGATAATCAACGAAACAGAACAGAAAGCCCAGATATAAACTCACACACATATGGTCAAATAATATATGACAAAGAAGCCGATAATATACAATCAGGAAACAACAGTCTCTTCAATAAATGGTATTGGGAAAACTGAACAGCCACATGCTAAAGAATGAAACTGGACCTCTGTCTTACATCATACATAAAAATTAACTCAAAATGAATTAAAAACTTGAACACAAGACCTGAAACCATAAAACTCCTAGAAGAAACCATAAAAGCTCCTTGACATAGATCTTGGGGATGAATTTTTGAATCTGACACCAAAGACAGAAACAACAATAGCAAAAATAGACCAGTGGGACTACATCAAACTAAAAAGCT
>NW_017731378.1:1297662-1303426 GCF_001890085.2 Hipposideros armiger
AAATGACTTTACTGGTAAATTCTCACATTAATTTAAGGAGGAATAATACCAACCACACACAAAGTCTTTCAGAGAATTAAAACAAAGACGGAACGCTTCCCAATCCATTTCATTATTAAAGCATAACCTTGATATGCTTAGATCCAGCATAGCCTTGATTTAAAAACCTAACAAAGAAATTAGAAAGAAGAAAAATACAAGTCAGGCATTCCCATGAACATAGATGTAAAAATCCTAACTGAAATCTTAGCCAACGAAATCTAGCAATATATTAAAAGGATAACACATCAAAACCAAACTGAGTTTTTTCCAGGAATGCAAAGTTAGTTTAACACTCAAAAATTAGTCAGTGTAATTCACCATGTAGGAAACAAATATGATCAACTCAACAGACAGAGCAAAAGCATTAGATAAAATGTAATACCCATTTACAATAAAAATGCTGAACAAATTAGGATTGAAAGAAACATCTTTAATATGATTAAGGGTATCTACAAGTATCTGCAACAAATTTCATACTAATAATAGAAAGTGAAAGATTTCTCCTAACATTAGTAATGAGATAAGGATGCCCATTAGCACCATTTTCAACTTTGTACTGGAGGTCCTCATCAACTAATACGCCAAAAATTATGAAGATATAAGAAATGGAAAGGAAGTAATAAAACTGTCATTATTCACAGATGACATGATTGTGTATACAAAAATTCCCCCAAATCTGCAGATCAAATTTTAGATTGAATAAGTAAATTAAGCAGGGTCACTGGATATATGTGAATATATGAAAAATCAATTATATTTCTCTATTCCATCAACAAACAATGAGAAAATGAAATTAGAGAAACATGAGACTATTTCCACCAGCAACAATGCATATGAAACCAGATTGCTTTGAATAAATTTGAATACATTTAAAGATGTATAAGGCATCTACACAGAAAACTATGAAATATTGCTGAAAATAAGAGATAAAGAAATGAATGGATATATCATCTTAATGGGCTGGAAAACTCAATGTTATTTTTTTTCCAACTGATTTATAGATTAAATGCATTCTCAATCAATCACGAGCAGGCTTTTTGTAAAAGTTGATTAGCTAATGCTAAAACTCATATGATAATGTGAAGGCCAAGAATTGCCAAGGTAATGAAGAAAAACAAAGTTGGAGAATTTATTCTACCAGATACCAAGACTTATAAATCTACAGTAGCTAAGAGTATGTGATATTGGTACAAGGAGAGACAAATAGGCCATGGAGCAGAACAGAGTCCAGGAGCATCCGTACACTTATCTGGACACTTGCTTTATGATAAAGGCTCCCTGCAGACAGGTAGGGGAAAGATCCTGTTTTCAAAAATTGGTGTTTGGTCAACTGGATATGGAAATAGAAAAAAGATTTCCAACCTACCCCTGCATTCCCACCTCATCCACAAATATAATCAATTCAATGGGTATTACAGGTTTCAATGTAAAGGTAAAGCAACAAAGATTCTCCAAAATAATACAGGAGAATATATTCTTCATATGGGGTAAGCAATAATTTCCTGAACAAAAAGCACTACCAACAAGGAAAAAAAGATGGTTAAATTGCACTACAATAAAATTAAGAGCTTCTTTTAATCAAAAGACACCTCTAAGCCAGTGAACAGAACACAGAGTGGGTGAAAATATCTGTAATGCATATAATCAAAGGAGAAGGAGTGATTGCATTCAGAATATATAAAGACGGATCACCTAATCAGTAAGAAAAAGGTAATAGAGAATGGATAGACTTGAAAAGGCACTTTATAAAAGAGAATCACCAATGGTTAATAAACATTTGAAAAGGTGCTTAACTTCATTAATCATCAGGAAAATGCAATGAGATAACACTATGTACCCACCAGAATGGCTAAAATGAAAAAGACCGTCAATACCAAGTATGGGTGACAATGTAGAAAAACTGGAACAGCTAATGGGTATGTAAATTGGATTACCACTTTTGGAAACTGTTGCACAATATATAAAAACCAGTATTTATCCTATGACTTACCAGTTTCATTCCTAGACAGACACCCAATAGAGATGTGAACATATGTTCATCAAAACCCAAAAATGTCTCTATCATTCTTATATAGAAGTACAATTTTTAATAGCCCCAAACTGGAAAAAGCCAACTGTTCATCAACAACAGACATATTAAATAACCTTGGTATATTCAAATAACAGAATACTATGTAGCAATGATAATGAACAAACCATAGCTATGTGGAATGTGAATCGCACAAAAATACTGTTGAGTGACAGCAGCCAAACATAAAAGAGTATATATTCTGTTTCCATATACAGTACATAAAGTTCAAAACTAATCTATGGTGTTTCAAATCAGGACAGTTGTTATCTTCAAAAAGAAGATTAAGGGTAGTGAGAGGGATCATGGTGAGAGCGCCTCAGTGCTAGTAATGATCTACTTCCTGATGGGGTGCTTGTTACACAGCTGTGCTCACTAAAAAAAAAATGCCTCTAGCTATTCACTAACGCTGTGTGTACTTTTCTGCACGTGTGTTTGAATTCAACAAAATTTTAGTCAAATAACGCAGCATATAGTCCTGCATTTTTACTTCCTGTGGTACTTGAAGATTTTGTGTGTGTGTTAATGTCTCTTACCATCACAGAGAGCTAGGTTAAGCGTGACACTTCATTTACCTTATCTTTAAAATGAAGGAGTTAATCTTTAGGTGACTTCAGATACTCATCTCATTTCTAATCTTTTGCGATTCTATAAACCAGGGGAAAGATTTAGTCACATTCTGATCCTTATACTAAAATGCTTTTATTCCCTTAAGCTATTCAGTTGGCTATCTGAAGACAAAATTAAGTGATGGGTATTGCCTAGAATATCAAAACCATTTCACGAGTCAGCTTTGTTTTCAAGAAAACCCTTCAGGCAGACTTAGTGGTTGCTGTTTTTGCTTTTAAAGCCCTTTTAAAATCTTACTTCTAGTATAGCTCTTAGCAAGCTGCATTGAAATTGTTTGCTTATTTCTCTAGTTTCCTTAGTGACCTGTGTGTTTCCTAAGGGTAGGGATTCCCTCCATCCTTCCCTCCCTTTTTTTACCCAACAAACATTATGGAACACCTACTATGTGTCAGGCACAGTACCACGATATTATATTAGGAATATATTATTGAGAAGAACGGGTATGGTGTCTGTGTTCTCACAGCCAAAGGTATAGTAGGAGTAGCACACACTACTCAAGTAATCATACTCATATATTTATGCTGTAATAATTACAACAAAATCATACCAAAAAAAAATGGTTCTTTAGAGTTCATCAATCCAAAAAGGTTTGATCCAGTGTTGGGATGTATGTGAGGTGGGGAGAGGCAAAAAAGGTTTTCCTGAAAAAGCAGTGCTTGAACCGAGCTTTCCTGAAGAAAAACAGGTACTGCTATGAGGAAAGAAAGAGAAGAGTGTATGGCCACAGCGAAGTCATGAGCAAGGGCTGAAATGGATATACAGATCATTATTTAAAAAAAAAAATAGGCTGGAGAAGAACAGAAGATGACGATTACACAGTTCCTTAAGTGTTTCTCTTTGCTCAAGCAAGGCTGGCTCCTTCTGGTCATTCAGATTTTAGCTTAACTATCATGTATTCAAAGAAGATCTTTCCTAACCTCCCAATTTAAAATGTAGTCACTGAAGTGAAAGCCAGTTCCACCTTCTTCTTTGCTAACAAAACTCCAATTTTATTTACTCTTTCTTAAGCAGGCTGGTGCCCATGAGGAGACAGACAACATCCCCCAAGGGGATGACTCCCAGGTCTAAGTCAGTGACTGTGGTCTCATTCCATCACTAGGATTGGTTTAAGTATGAGCATGTGACACAACTCTAGCCAATGAGACATGACGGAAACCTACCCGTGGGAAAATTCCCCTCACTTATGAAAAAGGAAGAGAAAGAAGACGTGCGTGCACATCCCTTCTTTTCACCTCTTTGTCATGGGACATAGTCATGAATGCGGGTGATGCCAGAACTGCTGCAGCCATTTCATGACTCTGAGAAGGGAAAGATGGAAAGCACTGGGTTCTTGACCATGTCTCTGACCACTAAATTAACCAGCCAGAACCACTCTACCTCCAGGCTCACTATTTAGATTACTCTTAGTTAATTGCAGCCATTACTTGCAGCTGACAGCATTCAGTTTCAGACATCTTATCACATAATTGTAGTTTAATTCTCTAATGTCTAAAATCATTTGGTGTTCATGTGTCTGTTTCCCCACTAAAATGTATATGCCAAAGAAGGCAAAGACCTTGTCTATGTTGTTCACCATAGTGTTCCAAATACATAGTAGATGCTCAGTAAATATCTGTTGGATGAATACATGAGAAAACTCTGAAGGATATTAAGTGTCTATATTGCGTAGGGGAAAAAAGACAACTTCACTCTATTTGTAATATTTTTAATACTCATTTTACTACACTTTTTTTAAAATTGAAAATAGCAACACTGAAAAGAGGGTGGAGACAAGACCCACCAATGAGATTTATAGAAGTATCTTTGTAGCAGATTTTAAACCTGACTTCAAGTTCTTCGACACCCCTCCCAGTGAAAGGTGGAGTCTATGTCTTCTGTCCTTGAATCTGAACTCTGTGACTATTTGACCAATAGAATACTTCACAAGTTACAATGTGGCAGTTTTTAGGACCAGATCTCATAAGAAACTAACAGCTTCCACTTCCTGTCTCATATAGAACTTCCCCGTCTCTTGGCACCAGCCATCAAGCCATGAGAAAGACAAACATGGAGAGGCCCATGTGCAAAACAACCGAGGCCCGTCGCTCTCAGCCACAGCAGGCATTGTGCTAGCTCCATTTTACCAGCCATGTGAGCCAGCAGTGCTGGAAGTGGCTCCACCAGCCCCAGGCTAAGCCGTTCAGCAGGCTGATACCACATGGAACAGAGATGAGCATTCCTTGCCAAGCACTGGACATATTGAAGACTTGTGAGATAAATAATTATTGTTGTAAACCATTAGTTTTGGGAGTGGTCTATTATATAGCAATAGATAACTATAATAGCCTTCTACAGAAAAAAGAAAACAGATGTTTAGAAAAGGGCAACTTAAATTTGGTTACAAAGGGGAAACATTAATGGTAGTTAAAGAACAGGGAAATGGAAGGTTGAATGAATTACCTGTTTTATCATGTAGTAAAAAATTAACAGTTAAAAGCTGCTTTAAGATTGTTGGGGCAGTGGTGACACCAAGAAATCCATCAGCCCACTGTATCACCATGAGATGGTTAATTTTATGTGTCAGCTTTGCTAAGCCATGCTGACCAGATATTAGGTCAAACATTATTCTAGATGTTTTTGTGAAGGTATTTTTTTTTTAGATGAGATTGGCATTTAAATCATAAACTTTGAGTAAAACAGACTGCCCTCTCCTCCACAACTATACTGAAAAACAAAAGGACAGCAACTTGTCTGTTCCCCTTCCCCAATTCCCCAACGCTGTTTCCCTCTCCCAATTCCCCAATAAAATCTTTAAAAAAAAAAAAAACTCAAAAAACAACAACAACAAAAAGACTGCCCTCTATAGTGTGGGTGGGCCTCATCCAATAAGTTGAAGTCCTTAATAGGGAAAAGAACTAACCTCTCCTAAAGAAAAGGGATTCTGCCAGGAGACTGCTTTTGGACTTGAACTGTGACTCTCCCCCCTGGGTCATTAGACTGCCAGCCTATCCTGCAGATTTTGGATGTGCCAACCTCCACAACTGT
>NW_017731378.1:1303548-1304646 GCF_001890085.2 Hipposideros armiger
AATTTTAGTGTGCACGGGAAGCAACTAGAGCGCTACACACACACACACACACACACACACACACACACCTTGATTTTGTCTCTCTTAAGAATTCCAAGTAATATACACACTGCTGCCTCTTTGCATAAAGTTTTGGAGTTTTCAAAAATATTTGCATGTATTTTCTTACTGCATGCCCACAATCTTGAAAGGTAAAAAGAGTGAAAATTTCAAGGATGCTGAAGCTTGGCAAGAATAAATAATTTTAAATAAAGTCACAAAGCTGCTAAGCAGGGCTAGAACTCATAATCATCTGATTCTTGATACAGATTATTGGTACTATTTCATCCTGCCTTCTTTCTGAACTTTGACACATTCTCATGAAGAAAACTTGATGTACTCTTAAAACTCAATGATAAAAATACAAACAACCCAATTCAAGAAAGGCCAAAGGACTTGATTAGACATGTCTCCAAAGAGGATAAACAAATAACTAGTAAGCACATGAAAAGATGCTCAACATCACTAATCATTAGGGAGATGAAATCAAAACCACAATGAGATATCATTTCACACCCATTTAGATGGCTATTATCAAAAAGAACAAGAAAAGCGTTGGCAGGGATGTGGAGAAATTGGATCCTTGTGCACTGCTGGTGGGAATGTAAAAATGGTACAGCCATTATGAAAAACAGTATGGTGATTCCTCAAAAAATTAAAAATAAGAATTATCACATGACCTAGCATTTCACTTCTGGATATAGACCCAAAAGAACAGAAAGCGAGGACAAATGTTTGCACACCCATATCTGTAGCAGCATTATTCACAATAGTCAGAAGGTGGAAGCAACCCAAGTATCCATCGACGGATGAATGGCTAAACAAAATATGTTACATACATACAATGGAATATTATTCAGCCTTAAAAAGGGAAGGACATCCTGTTGAATGCAACAACATAAATAAACTTTGAGGACATTATGATAAAAGTGAAATAAGCTGGTCACAAAGGACAAATACTGTATGATTACACTCACATGAGGTACTTAGAGTAGTCAAATTCATAAAGACAGAAAGGAGAATGGTGGTTTCTAGGGACTGGGAGGAGGGCAACATCGG
>NW_017731378.1:1305842-1313149 GCF_001890085.2 Hipposideros armiger
CCAAAAGAAGATAATAATTACAATTGATTGGAGCGGGGGAGAGAAGAATTTACAGTAATTATTCTTGACACATCCTGAATCTAATTGTAAAAGTGCTTATGTAGACACAAGCAAAGCTTATTAACAAAACTTCTAACATTATGAGAATTGTTTTCACTTTAACCAAGAAGTTTTAAAAAATAAACAGCCATCTTGTATCTGGGGAAAAGACTTGATGGTTTAAAATATTCTTTAACTTAACATTTCTTGGTTAAAAGCAAACACACATTTCAGCCCTAGAGAGCATGATTCTCTGCTCAGAAACAATGGGAGAGCAGGTCCATGCATTTTCAATAGTGGACATGAAATTCAATTTGATTCACAATAGTCCATGCAGATTTTTTTCCAAGTTATTTTTATATTAAGGCATGCTTGAAAAATTTCAACCCAGATTTAGGTTTAAGTTTCCCAGACTTAGTAAGTAATTGCTGCAGTAATGAGTTCGTATGTCTTAATTTGGTCTGCTCCAGATGTTAACATCTAGATTGTTTGTTTTTCATTCTCCACCCCTCTGCATTTCCTTATAAAAGAGTGCATTTGTAAATGTTCTGATTTTTTTTTAAATATTGGGTGGTGGGGGGGATGCAAGAAAGCAAGAAGTAGGGTGGGCAAGAAGTTTCAGGTCTCACCTATTCTGCCAATTTGAGCAGCTTGATGGGGGAGGCCCAGTTTTTACCTTCAGGGAAGCCATGCTAGCCTCTCTATACTTGCAAGATGGTATAGTGCTAAGAAACACCCATTCAGGGCTAACGGTGTGCTTCCCCCAGTGCAAGGTGCTGTATTGGTGGTCCTCTCTGAGTGGGAAATAAAATCCCTGTGGCAAAGTTGGCTGTGCTGTACCACAACGCAACTTACTTCCCTCCACCCTACATTTATTGAACCAGGGGGACGAGTCCCATTCTATAAACCGGCACAACTGAATAACAGTTAGGAAAAACTTGGCATATACATCCAAGCTAATAAAGTAATGTACTGATAGAATATATTAATAAGAACCTGCATTTTAGACCCAGCTGGTGAGCAGCTGGATGGCAGCTGGGAGATCTGGGATTGTTCTCCAACAGATAAGGGAGCCCTTGCTCAAGGGCAGCGGTTCTCAAATTTTAGTGTGCACGGGAAGCAACTAGAGCGCTTCCTAAAAATGCAGATTCCACAGTCACAGGTCTAAGAATCCTAAGCCAGAGAACTTGGATAGAGCCCCAAAATAGGCCTTTTTAATAAGCAGCCTCAGGTGATGCTAATGCAGGTAGCAGGAACCCACATTTTGAGAAGTACTGCTCCTCAGAGCTACTAATATCATCATTCAAGATCTTTAGCAGCTGAAAAGATAAATAGAGCTTTCAACCAATCTTTCTGCTTGGTGTTTGACAGCCGAGTCCAATCCACAGCTGGTAAAAAGGTTGGATAATGACCACAGATAGGTTTGATCCCTCGGGATAGAATGCTTAAAGTGGTTTGGGGACCTCTGTTTCTCCCCCATCAATAAGGAGGTTGGAAGGCAGCCATAGACTGGGCTCAAAATCCAGCTGGCACAAAACTTGGAAGACAATCCTCAGTGAGGTCTGGGTTCAATATCTAACTGCTAAAGAGCTTGGCTGTCCGCCTTGTGGTGTGCAGTCAATCTTCAATTGATATAATGCTTTGATAACACATGAGCAGCACGGGTTAAATCCAGAAACTGTAAAGAACTTAGATAAAAGTCTTAAGACCTGAAATTTGGTCCCCAAATGGCATGGAGCTTGGACACTATTTGGGAATGAATTTAATCCTCAAATGGTAAGAGTTTTGGATGTCAGGAATGAGGTCTGGGTTCAATCTCTTGTCATTAAAAAGCTTGGAAGACCAGCTTGGGGTCTGGTTTCAATCGTCAGATGGTAAAGAGTTCAAATGACAACAATGGTTTCTAGGTTCAAGTGAAAGCTGACAAACAGCTTGAAATAAACTGCAAGATCTGGGTTCAATCTCAAAATGTTAAGGGTTTAGATAATTGTCATGAGGAATGAGTTCAGCTTGGAGGATTCTAAAAGTCTAGGTGAGGTAGCTAAGAATCGGCACCAGATGATCAGAGACAACTTGTGGTCTTGATCCTGGCGGGAAAGGATTTAGATAGTGGCTACTCTTTTCACATTATGAGAAGAGAGGGTGCCCCGATACCATTGATCTAGGGCTACATATTTAGCTAATGTAGAAAGAAGCTTGAATTCCAGCCATGGAGTAAGAAAATGTATATACAAGTACTAGGTCATGGGCTAATTTTGCAAGAGACTATTGTGGGACTTCTCCATATCCATAACTATGGAGATGCAGGCACCAGGCCTGGGAATGTGATTCCTGAAATAATGGAGCTCTTTTGCCAGGGCTTTTGCTGACAGAATGACTGTTTTATATGGCTAAGAGAGCAGATGTCTGAAAAGCACTGAAATCTATGATGTGTGTTCCTAAATGGGATGACAGCTGGCACCACTGCATAAAATCTTGTTCCTACTTTTACAGTTTCACTAATACTCTTCTTTCTGATTATCCTGATTTATCAACAAACAGCCATCTCTGGAACCTTTTAAAAGCATACTCAAATAGTCAAGAGGCAGACAGCTCTCCAAACACCTAACAATCCTTGAGGCTCTTAGATCAGATCCTTTAGGGAAAAAGCAAAAATCAAGCCATGACTACTAACTACTTTTCTTCCTGGAGATCTTTATTCTTTGACCTGACAATTCAAGGTGAATTCAAAAAAGATGGCTTCATTAAGGGGCTGGTTTAGAACATGGATATATCTGCCAAAAATTTCTCTGCTTCTTGAATCTGAGCATGTTCTGAAGAATACCTTTTAAGGAATAACCATGCTTCAGACTTCTGGAACACATTAGGCATTTGTTTTAAGATATTGCTATTGGAAAATATTGTTATTAATAGGCTAGGTAACATTTATTGAGCATTTATTATATGTCAGGTACTGTATGAACTATTTTATATGTACTAATTTATTTAATCCTTAACATAACCCTATAAAGGAGAGCTTGTTATTATCCTCATTTTATAGATAAGGAAACTGAGACACAGATGTTAAGCAAGTTACCTAATATTACAGAGGCATTGCTGTGTTCATCATATCACTTTTTCCTAGGCACAGAGGAAGACTACATTTCCCAGCATGCCTTGCAATTAAGTAGCAATCATGTGATTAAATTCAGCCAAAGAGGAAATGTGGGTAGAAGTGGTGTCTACCACTTTTTGGCCTAGACTTTCAAAGCATCTGGTAAAATCCTCAGGTTTCTTATAACCCTGACACAGTGAGCTTAGAGGCTAGTGCTTCAGATGATATAACAAGATGGACGAGGGCTTCTTAACGTGCTTCATTCAGAGTTTAAGCAAGAAATAAATCTTAATTGTGTTAAAGTGCTTCAACAAATCTAAGATGCTACTGATTATACTATTATATATGTATATATGTATATATATATATATATATATATGAAAAAAGTGTTGCCAAACAAAAAATGACACCCAAATAATTGTAAGATATACTCTTATTTCAGAGATGTTGATTGTGAAAAAATGACAGGGCTTAGCTTCCTCATTATCAGGACTCAGGAGGCAATTTCAAGAGGCTCTAACTAGTTAAGATGGAGCAATATAAGCTTCCAAAAGAAGATAATAATTACAATTGATTGGAGCACACAAAATATATTTATGTCCATTGATCTATAGTGATATTTTGAAAACCAATTGGTCACCTTTGGATGATGATAGAGAACTTAATTATCTTGAAAAATGGTAAATAAAGAAAAAGAATCATTTATCCTACCTTTCCTATATTAACTGTACCACTGAGTAACCAGTAGATGTGGGAAGCACATTTTTATAAGAGTATTCCAACCAATGGATTAAAAATAAATGATAGAATATCACCATTTTGCAACCTCCAATGATTTAATGCATTTGGGCACTGTGCAACACTAGTTGCTATCACCATAAAAAAGACGGGAAACTAGACATCATGTCCCTCTTGATGAAAAAACTCAATACCACCTATAGACTTGCCCAGAGATTTTCAAAGTGCAATCTAAAGACTCTGGAATGTTTCCAGGGGATCTGCGAGGTCCTTATAGTCCCAACTACAAATCTGTGGGAGGCCAGGTTTTCTTCATACACCTCAAATAAAACACCATAATACTACAAGAGAGTGAATGCCAAAGCAGATATATCTTCTATTAAACTAGACATTAAAGGGATTTGCAAATAATGTAAAACAATGTCATTCTTCTTAGTAGACATTTTTTCATTTTATAAAATATAGTTATTTATGATTTTAAATGTTATTTATGTTAACATGTAATGAGTTTATTAATGTTATTTTAAAAGGATTATATAAATATTTTTAAATGTCTCGGTTTTAATTTCTAATATGGCCAATATTGATAAACATGACTCAAAGAAAGAAAAGCTTTTTTTTCTTTTTGAGGGGGGGCATTCTTCAAAAACCTTTAAGACATAAAGAAATCCTGAAATTAAAATGTGTGAGAACTGTTGGTCTGATTATCAAAGAGATCAAACCTGAGTCTGATCAAGCCTCTGGATTCAGCTATTGATTTTCGGGAAATACAGAAGACAGAGAAACATGTTGAACTCCAGCATAAGTATATAATCAGTACAAATGAGCCTGTGGGAACCGCTACAGCACAAAGGCCCTGGATTCTTCCACAGACAAACTGTCAGGAACAGAAAGGATGAAGGAAGAACTTATTAAAAGAGACTTCAAAATCATGAAATTTTTTTTAAACGGGCAAGACTAAACTATAGTCTTTAGGGATACACACTTGAGTGATCCAAGTATACAGAAATACCAGAAATTGATTACTATAATGGTTACTTTGGAGAGGGGAAAGGGGTTAATTGGAGTGGGACACGCCAGAGAGATTCGGGGTAGCTAAACAAGTTTTACTTCTTGACCTCAGTGGTGGTTATAAAGGTGTTCACCTTATAACTCATCAATCCCAAAAGAGTCCATCTTAGAATCAATATGATATGGCACAATCCAATGCCAGTCAACCCCTTCCAGTGTAGGAACAAGTGCAAAGCCGGTCTGCTTAACCGTTCATTATGCCATGCTGATGGATGTGTTACTGCATGAAAAGACCACTCTTCGACTACATATTTCAAAGAAGATTACATACTAGCTATAGGCCTCTTAAGTTCTTAAGTCTGTAACTCTCTAATCATGGGTTCTCACACCTTTCCTTTGGAATCTAAAACCAATTTCGAAACTGAAGTGCAGCCATGCGCCACTTAACAATGGGGATATATTCTGAGGAATGCGTCTTTGGGTGATTTTGTCATGGAACAAACATCATAGAACGTACTTACACAAACCTAAATGATATAGCCTTCTACACATCTAAGCTGCATGGTATAATCTATTGTTCTTTGTATAGCTACAAAGCTATACAGCATGTTACTGTACTGAATGCTATAAGCAACTGTAACACAATGGTATTTGTGTATCTAAACATAGAAAAGGTACAGCAAACATATGGTATAAAAGATAAAATAGGGCCGGCCGAGTGGCATGTTGGTTAAGAGCTGGCTTGGGATGCCAGAGGGCCCCGGTTTGGATCCCACATATGAGGGCCAGTGACACTGCCCTCCACAGCTAAGATGCTGAACAACAACTCAACCTGGGGCTGGGCTGCCTTGAGTCTCCAGCAACCTGCTGCAGTGGGTTGCCATGGGCTACCATGTGTAGCCAGCAGCCAGCGTAAGCGGCCAGCAGCCGCAGTGAGCGGCCATCCAGAAGCCGGCGACTGATCTGCCTCGCCCGGGAAGAGCACAATGATGGTGCCAAGTTGGGCCAGTGAAGCAACGTCCTCCACAACTAGACTGAAGAACAAAAGGACAGCAACTTGTCTGTTCCCCTTCCCCCAATTCCCCAGCGCTGTTCCTATCCCCCAATTCCCCAGTAAAAATCTTTAAAAAAAAAAAAAAAAGATAAAACACACACCTGTATAGGGACTTACCATGAATGGGGCTGGCCAGGCTGGAAGTGGCTCTGGGTGAGTCAGTGAGCTGGGAGTGACTGTGAGGCCTGGTCATGGCTGGACACTACTATAGACTTTATAAACACTGCACACTTAGGCTAGACTAAATTTATAGAACAACACGAGATCAAATCAACCACAAGAGGAATGATGCAATCAAGAGACGTGGTAAACAGATGTAGGAGGCTGCGACTAGTGTAACACAGTACACTGTTTTACAGCAAATTTTTTTTTATAAGTAGGAAGAGTACATAAAATAATGATAAAAAGTATAGTAAGTACATAAACTGAGAACATGGTCATTTATTATAATCACCAAGTATTTTGTACTGCACATAATTGTATATACGTTTATGCATCTGGCAGTGCAGATTTGTTTACACCAGCATCACCACACACGATTAACGCGTTGTGCTACAGCATTGCGAGGGCTCTGATGTCACTAGGTGATAGGAAGTTTTCAGCTCCATTAAAACCTTAAGGAAGGAGCTGGCATCATCTATGCAGTCTGCCATTAACGGTACATAGTGTTTCACATGTTTCGTCAATAACCTGCGCTATGAAGCAATCTCCTGCCTCTTTCAGACTCTTATATAATAGTACCCCGTGCAACTCTCTAGCACAGGACGGGGAGTGCTTTTCTGTCTTTATCCACTTGCCATCTATCTGCCTCTTGCAGTAGATTGGGACAAAGCAGGTTCTGATGAAACCAGTTACATAAGATCTGACAAACTTCGAAGTGGCTTCTGAAAAGAATTCTGAGCGAGATGCATAAAAATCATACCATTTATTCAGTTCATCCAACACTCACTTACAGCCTATCTATTCTTACTTCATGCAGTTTTCTGACATAGCTGCTTATCTGGTTTATAAGCTTATAGTATGTTATAACTGACAAATTAGAAATGGAGAGGGATGGATATAGGCCATTAATTCAGCAAATGCATATGGTGTACCTAGTATCTGCAGTACACTATTACATAATGGAAGATAAAAACAGCCTCAAAGTGAGAGTGGAGACAGATAATTTTTGAATGATTGAATGATAACAACATACTTAATATTTAAAAAGGAAGGGAGGAAGGAAGGAAAGAAAGAAAAAAGGGAGGGAGGGAGAGAGGGAGGGGAGAAAGAAGGAGCAAAGAAAGAAAGAAATACATGCCCTACCACAATTTTTTTTCAATATAATATATGTATATCAGTCAGAGTATATCAGTCAGTTCAGCCAGAGAA
>NW_017731378.1:1314754-1316926 GCF_001890085.2 Hipposideros armiger
CTCAGCTGCCCTCCTACAAGGCAGAACTCTCCCAACAATGGCCTAGGGGCACATCTGTGGATCCTATAGACTGTCTTCACCCAGCTACCGGAGTTTAGAAATTTATGATCTAGTCTAGATTTAAAATTCATAAACCATCCAAAGAATTTAATATAAAACTGTAATAGATCACTTCTAGAAACGCACCAGTGAAAAATATGTGATTCACATTTTACTAGAGTATATCTTTACTAATGTAGGTAATGAGCCATGTAAAGAACATTCACTTCATCCATCTAGACATAATTAAAAAATGGAAACTTTATAAATGAAAGGCCAAAACCAAAGGCATGCAACATTAAGACTGAAAATTTGAAGGCAGAAGTTAGGAGAGATAATTTTCTCATGTTATTGATGTCTGGTAACTCAACTCACAGAGCACTGCTGCTGCATTTGATATCAGTTATGAGTCTCTAAACCCTTACAAGATTCAAACCCTTTCCAAAACCTCACCACTATTCTATTCTTGAAAGATAAAATGGAGATTAAAAAAGGAAATAGATTATAATAAAGTGAATAATACTTTTTTAATCATGAACTCAAATTCATTATTCATCCATTAAGTATAATAGAACATCCACAATGTTCAAGATGTTATACTAAGTTCTAGAACGTGCATACAAAGATTAAATGATCTGGGATCCAGTCCTCCGGATCCTTACAATTTAGTGGGAGAGATAGGACATACGTATAAATAATTATAATAAAATGTATGTGTTAAGTAACCAAGTAAGGCATAGTGAAACTGTTACTGGGGTTCAAAATAGGGAGAACTTACTTTCAGTTGGAAGAAAAGGTGATGTTAAATTAAAACTTCCAAGAGTGGCATATAAGATCATTGGGAGGCAGAAATGGGAGGAACTAATTATATTTAAACATATTTTACAAAGCATTTAAAAAATATATGTTCGCATTAAAAAAATAGACATTCTTGAACTTTCTGACAACCTTCATTTGGATTTCTCTTTTTGCAGATAAGGACACTAGGGCCTGGAGAAATTCAGTGACCTGTCCAAGATCCTACAGCTGGTGAACTTAAACTCAAGTTGTCTTATTTCATGGCCAAAGAAATGATCCTTTAATTAAGAAAACCTCCTGACTATCTGGATAGGACAGGAAATGACTTACAAGGTAAAAGTGAATTAATAGGTCAGCTGACTGAATTATATAACAGGGAAAGAAGATAAGTAAAAAATATGATTGAAAATAGGCAGGGGCAATGCAGGTCTAAAAGAGCAAGCTACTGAGTTTGAACATTATCTTTCAATGTTAAAAAGTTCTGAGCAGAGGCGTGCCATGAACTATGAAAGTATGAAGGAAGAATAAATCTGACACCACACTGGAAATGGACGGAAGAGGTGATAGGTGAAACAGACAGTAGTTGGTAGCTTTTACAGTATTGCAGGAGAGAAATAATACAGGCTTGGGCTGGGGTGATGACAGTGGGAATAGAGAAGAGGAGGGCGGGGGAGACTCTACAGGGCTTGAAAGCTGATTGGATTGAGAAGGAGATAAAGAAAGATGGGCTTCAGAGATGACTCCAAATTTCCCAGCCTCAGTGGCTCCAGGGAGGATAGTGTCATCAACTGAATCACAAAATGCAGAGAAAAAAAATGTTTGAAAAGAAGATAAGTCAACTGTTAATCATACTGAGATACAAGATAATGGTTAAAGATATTAACATGTTTACCCTGAAACTAAGAAAATGAAAGGAAGTCATGACAGCCATGTTTATTTAAAGGTCTATCACTTTTAAGAAGGAAAAATTTTGTTTAATCTACTGCACACAGCATTGAATTCATCATAATTCTTGGTTCATGATACACTTTAATTATTGTTTAGTTAACTAATTAACACATATGAACTCAACATCTAAAAAAAGAAGTGTAATATTGATAAAAACATATGCTCACCTATATCCACCTTTCCCACCGCTTCCCGCTACTTCTCTGACCGTATTTACTGAGGTAACCATTACCCCAATCTTCTGATACAGCTAATTTTTGTTGTATTTAGCTTTATAAAAAAGGTACCATGACTTTATTTTTTTTTAAAGATTTTATTGGGGAATTGGGGGAGGGGAACAGCGCTGGGGAATCGGGGGAAGGGGAACAGACAAGTTGCTGTTTTTTT
>NW_017731378.1:1317316-1388291 GCF_001890085.2 Hipposideros armiger
GAACCAGGGCCTTCTGGCATCCCAAGCCAGCTCTTAACCAACACGCCACTCTGCCGGCCCTACCATGGCTTTTTATACTCATGCTTTAAGTAATCTTCTGAAACTTACTTTTCACTCAATAGTACTGTGAAGATCCATCCTTATTTCTATGTGGCTATAATGCATCTATAGTATCATATTCAGTCTTGCCCCCAAAATTGTAACTGTGAGTGAAATAGGGGTAGCAAGTGCTCCCCCTGAGCATATTCTACATAAGGATTCCTTTTTTCAGTAGTTTTCATGTAATGTGTTAACAAGAAAGTTGTTAAGGATATGACAAAAAGTACATTGTCTTCCCCCAGTAGAATGTCAATTTCATGATTTGGGGCATGGATTAGTCTTCCTTATTTACTGCTGTAGCTCCCTGCCCGGCTCATAATAGATACTCAAGAAATATTTACTTGTATACATTGAAGCAATGGGGACTAGTACGCAGAAACATTAGTGGTCTAAAGACAGAGTAGGGCATTAGAAAATACCATCTTTTTATGTGCTTACCTAGTTGTAACAAGGCAGTGTAGACTCCAAGTTCATCATGGATGTAGTATCTGCCTCCATGAGTCTACTCTTACAAGGGACAGCGTCCAGTTGGATGAACTGGTTCTGGTTGTGTTTGTCAAACTATTTGCCTCATTATTTTATAAACATGTCTATGATGTGAAATTGGATTTATTGAGATTTAACATCTCTTTTGTAAAATTTATAGAATTAAAAATTCTATGTTGGGATACAAAGAAATGGTTGATACTAGAAAGGAGAATCCAATATAGAACACAATACATTCACAATTATCACAAAACTGCAGCGAAACAATGATATAGCTAATTCAAAAGTTATTTCTGTTTGGCTTTAGAATTTGGGCACATACCCTTCCATATTTAGACATGGAGAGATTTTGGAACTATACTAAACATGCGGTCGGACAATTAAGTTCGTGAACTTGTTGCAACAACATTGCTAACTTTTTTCATATCAGAGGGATTATTCATTATGAATTTGTACCAACTGGACAAACAGTTAACCAACTTTACTATTTGGAAGTGCTGAAAAGGCTACGTGAAAAAGTTTGATGTCCTGAACTTTTCGCCAACAATTCATGGCTCTTGCATCATGACAATGCACCAGCTCACATGGCACTGTTTGTGAGGGAGTTTTTAGCCAGTAAACAAATAATTCTATTGGAACACCCTCCCTACTCACCTGATCTGGCCCCCAATGACTTTTTTCTTTACCCAAAGATAAAGGAAATATTCAAAGGAAGACATTTTGGTGATATTTGGGACCTCAAGTGTAATACGACAACAGCTCTGATGGACATTCCAGAAACAGAATTCCAAAATTGCTTTGAAGGGTGGACTAGGTGTTGGCGTCAATGCATAGCTTCCCAAGGGGAGTACTTCAAAGGTGACTGTAGCGATATTCAGTAATCCTAGAACTTTTTCTAGGATTAGTTCACAAACTTAATTAAAATTTCAATAATTAAATTAAACCATATCTTAAAGACCAATGGAAAAGAAATGAAATGTTCTTCAAATTCCCTGCTAAGAGCTATTCCCATCCTCATTCTCATTGTTGAAAGTAAAGATAACATCACCGCTTGAGGAAAGCTATTCTACAAAAAATGCACAAATAATAAATCTTCCCTTGTCGCTATACACCTGTATGTGTGCTTTACTCCTTCCCCAGGTTAGGGCAAAAGGTCTTCAAATGTGTTGGTTTTAAAGCCTCCAACTGATGTGTTTACTGCCTGATAAGCAAAGTAAATACAATTCTGAGTCTTCCACTTAATTTTAGATACATTTATTTCTTCTATTTTTAGAAAATGTTAGTACCTCAGTTCTAATTCTGGCTAAAGACAGATTCTCTTTCATCCCTAAGATGATAGTTTCATTATAAGACAGGAATTCCTTGGTGCTTCTAAGGAGTTACTGGTGGCAGGGGCTCATTTAAATTATTCATTAATTGACCTGGCTCTATTTCTAATATACGTGACTTGAAGCAAGTCGCTCTCCCTCTCCGGGCATGTTTCCTCCTCTATAAACTGGAGAAGTGGACTAGATGATATCTGAGGTCTCTTCCAGCATCGGTATTCTCTGGGTTGATAAGTATAAAAGAAGTGGGGAGGAGCTTCCTCAGAAGGCATCTATTTCCAGTCAAAACAATTGAGTGTGTGTGGAGTGATCAGTCTCTAGACTGCAAGAACCTTCATTTAAAACTGCTTACATGTTGGAGCTGTGAGCTATGCTTAAGTTTATGATTTTAAGGTATTAATATTCTTAGAGAGTTCTTAGTGGTTTAGAGAGTTATTTAAATGATAACAGTATATCCAACAATATTTTCCTTAGAACTAGACAGCAGATTAAAGCATTGAGACCTTTGTCAAATTTTGACATATACACAAGAAAGTTTCAGAGACAAAGACGGAGAAATATTAATGAAATGAAAAAGTCAGAACCATGGATTAGCCATAATCGCAGATTCAACACACTTGACTCTAAATCCACACCAGGATATCCATCAACCATGTGACCGGGAAAGTCACTTAGCCTCTGAGAATTTCAGCATTTACTTTGAGCAATAGCTACCACATATTAAAGATATACAATGTTCTACGCATTATGTAGGTTTACATTACATATATATTTCTAATATTTACTCTTTATGACAAATCCTGAAAAGTAGGTGTGACTATTCCCCATAGCACAGATGAGGAATCATAACCTCAGAGTGATAACATAACTTGAGAACACCAAGATTCTCGCCCTGGCCTTCCCGCTGAAAACCCCAACTACCTCCCAGTGCACTCCCCATCAGCAAATTCCGTCAAGTCAAGAATATTTATTTATATTATGGGCAAGGTCAGGTGGTGGTTAAATGCCATTAAGGTTTTAATTTCCTGGCTGAAGACATTGCCAAGCGTGACACACATAAAATGGAGGTAACTCCTAAAGCTGTAACTGGAAAGGGAAAGGTGGTAAACCATGGTTAGGAGCAAGGGAGCTGCCACAGAGCTAGGCAGGAACGAGGAAGACTTAGAGGAAGGGAAACAGGAAGCCATTTGCCAAACTTGGTCAGAGCATGGGGTTAGGGCTGGAGAGCTCATGACTTGACTCCTCTCACCCCACACGAACCAATGCTGCAGGGCTGGAGATTGGGTGGGCAGCCTAAAGATGACTTTCAACATCAGTTTCCCATCTCCAGTTGGTGGCAATGATGGCATCTCTAGTGGTGCCTATCTCCTGTGTAGACTTCTCTTGTGACCACCAGATCTACATAGCAAATCACAAAGCTTTTGGTTAAAAGACCAACATGTGAGCATAAAGAAAGATCTTGGTCTCCAAAGACCATTCTCAGGGAGACATTTGAAAAATGTTACGAGCAATGGCAGCATTTTATGTTTTCCATGGTGAGCACTTTGAGGGACAATCCTCAAGTGGATGCGTAAATCCTGTTCTTGGTCCAGTTGTCGTGGTTTGTTTCTGAGCGAGCCTCATTACTTTCCAGTCACACCTGGTGTGTGTCTCTGATGTGGCTGCGAGTGGGCTGGACAAGGGACTTCCCGTCTACTCTCCAGTGTGTCCTGGCCAGTGCACAGGTGTGTCGCGGACGAACAGGAGGTTGGGAACTGGGTCATTTGCAGGCTGGAGGCAGCTGGAGTCTTTAGCACACAAACTCCTACTGATTGTCTTGGGACTGCTCAGTAAAGGACTCAGAGCTTTTAATTACCAGTAGTTGTGTATCCCAACCAATAGGAATTCTTTTCCATTCCAAGTATTGAACAGATGCAGAATAAGGGGCCTTGGGCCTGGCATGTGGTGTGGGATTTCTGTTTCCTATCAAGCAAGATAACTTTACAGGTTCTCTTTACAGCTAGAGTTTACTCACCATGAGATGGGGTTGTATTATGGCTGATTCTGTAGAGAAATACATTATAAACTTACTAATAGATTTTTTTGGTTTTACTTTGCCTTTATACAGCTTAACAAGAAAATAAGCTGGGTTAAAAAGCCCATACCAGCTTTTGAGAATTTTTTTAAAAGAAGCAAGTCAAAGTTGAAAGTTTTGATAACTATACAATGCCCTGGCTGCCTACCTCCTGGGATCGCTGTACAGATCTATTTATCTGAAAGTGCTTTGAAAAGCAAAATGTTCTGTTTAGATCCAACATACAATCACTTGGCTATGAAGAAAATGAAATCTGACTTTATTGACCATGATTATCTATGCGTCATTTTAAGTTCTCTTTTGATAGTAATATGAAGAAATATTGAATTAAGACTTTTCACCCCTTTCAAGTAGAACATTCTTTAGCATTAGTTAGAAATTTAAATGAATCATTATTTTAAGGGATGTTCTTTAAAAACTTTGAAATGGCAGTTCTTAGATTACCTATAAATGATGACCTAAAATTAACAAGAAATAATTTTAAAAATGTAAGAGGTTTAAGGAGCAGAGACAGGAAAGTAAGGATAGAAGGGTATTACTGCTCTGTTAACTAGCCCCTAGAGGCCAGAAATTGTGTTTATTTGAACATGCCAATCCTAACTGATTCCAGCATCTCTTACATGGCAAATAAATGTAGAAGAGGTGTGAAATACCTGCAAGGTTTTGCTTCTTAATCTTTTTTAAACATGTCCTACCAACCAAGGAGAGTTCTTTTGAGTTTTAGTTTCTATAATTTTATTTATGGGATGATATACCTTTTGTTTTTCAAACATAACATTACAATATTGAATATATTTTTTCAGGCTATTTATATGACCCTCCACTGCATTCTCAAATGCCTCAGAGGCTCCCCCAGCTCACCAAGGATCAGTAATGTGGGCCTACATTTTCATATAAGAGACAAATATATTAGGGTCCAGGCTGGTTAAGCAATTTAAACAAGAAAGGTCGGACAACTAGTTAATACCAGACCTAGGACTAGGATCCAAAGCTCCAGGGGGTGTTAGTTATGCTATGCTACATTTTTCTTCATATTTCTTCATCATGACCTTGGTTTTGAAGGTCATGATTAGATGAAAAGGAACCTAAAAATACAGCACAGGGTTGTATGTGATTATGCTGAGCACGGAGCTATGCCTTGCTGCATATCTCCTGCACACATTTTTCCTTGTTGTCTAGGAAACCCAGGAGTGAAGTAGCATCTGTTGGAGATATCTCTGGAATAATGGATACACAACTCAAACATCCTTATCGTTAAGGAAAACACTTGCAGTATAATCTGGAAAATCAAAAAGTTACTAAACCTCAAGCCAACAGGCAAAGAAACAGATTCAAACAAACAAATAAATAAACAAATGCTTTTCAAAACGAAGCTTCCCGAAGGCAGCTGCCAAACTGCTGTAATGGCACACTGTTTTTAATGACAGGGTTCACGTTGATGAGTGCGCATGAATTCCATGATATCCTGTGCCAGTTAGAGAGTGTGTGTCTGCAGACACAAAGCAACCTGGAGAAGGCGTGAGCAAGTATAAAATACAGGAGAATACTGCTGGCTAAGGTTAGCTCAAGCATGTCCTTGACAGGCTGGCATAGTCATCTGTTCAGTTCACCATCCACCTTCAGAATCCATAACAACATTTGACAGGAAACACCAACTCCAAATTATTAAGAGGTTTCCCAGAGCTGTGTAGATGCTGTATTAAGAGTGGAATCAATCTCCCCTTGCCTTTCAGTCAGAGATGGGTCATACTGTCAACCAAAAGGTATTTGGTTAACTCTTTGAATTCAAATCATAATGGCAGCTATCATTTATGGAACACTTGTTATGTGTCAGGCACTTGTTGAGTACTTCATAGTATCTCATTTAATACTTATAACAATCTCAGGAGGCATTTATTATTATCCCCATTTTATAACTAAGGGAATTGGGATCGAGAGAGGTTATACCGCTAATAAGTAGTTGAGCTGAGATTGAACCCAAATTTACCTAAGTACTAAAGCCTGTGGTTTTAACCACTACTCCAGAAAAGCTATTGGATTTCACTTCCTACGCCAATTTGCTTGGATTGGAAATACATTCCTGGAATCTTAGGCAAAGTGTGACCTCAGTGGAAAAAAGAATTGTGATCCTGTATTGATGTCTTCCATGAGTAAGGATTAAAAGTGGTAGCGAAGAGGGCCGGCTGAGTGGCACGTTGGTTAAGAGCTGGCTTGGGACGCCAGCTCTGAGCAGCAGGGCCGCCAATTCGGATCCCACATAAGGGCCAGTGACACTGCCCTCTACAGCTAAGATGGTGAACAACAGCTCGACCTGGAGCTGGGCTGCCGTGAGTCGCTGGCATTGGCGTAGGCAGCAGCCCCTGCTTCAGTGGGCTGCCATGAGCTGCTGTGAGCTACTGTGAGTGGCTGGCAGCTGGCGTGAGCTGCTGTGAATGGCCGTCCAATGGCCGGTGAGCGACTGCCTCAGCTGTGAAGAGCGCAATGATAATACCAACATGGGCCAGCGAAGCAACGTCCTCCACAACTAGACTGAAGAACAAAAGGACAGCAACTTGTATGTTCCCCTTCCCTGATTCCCCAATAAAATCTTAAAAAACAAACAAACAAACAAAACGTGGTAGCAGTGACATACACATCAGGTCTTTGGCAACTCTGCTCTAAGTAATGCTTACTCTGTGAAGTATTACTCTCTTTACATGTGATATGTGATCTGTAGACTAGCCTATGTCATGTCTAGGAGGCCATATTTTGCCAGACTAATATCACAGCACTTGATCTGTTAACTTAACAGGATTTCCTTAATTAGCACTTCATTAGAGTATCCAGTCTGTATGGTCAATGTGCTATTTGTGAGAAACAGGAACCAGTCTTGGCTTTTCCATAAGAATTTGATGGCTCACCTGTGGTGGGAGGACAACAGGAACCAGCATATCAATTTTTAAAAGGTGAACAAACCTTTATGCATGAGGCTAGATGTTTTCTGTGTGTATCATCATAAAATAATTCAAGTGAAAAAAATAGCCTTAAGAATATTAAGGCCAAGATGCAGCAGACTTGTCCACAGCCAAGGGAGTTCATTCAGGATTTGAGACTAAAAAAGAAAACAGACTTAGCAGGAGGTGAACAAAGGGATTAAAAACGGAGACAGGCCAGAGAGCAGCAAGGTTAGAGAAAAAGAGAATCAGCCCAAAGCTAGAAGCTTTTAAAAGCCAGGTCTCACTATAAAGAAGGATTATTCACTTACAGCTGATATTCTGGTCATTTTTATTACTGTACCAAAACAGATGGGTCAAGTTTGTCTTGTGGATACAATGAATAGAATATGCATCTCAGAGGCCATGGCAATGGGTGAGAGTGTCCAGGTCCTGGGACGGTGGCAGGGAAGTCCAGCGGTTAGCATTCCTTTAGCTGCAATTCAATCCCTCCCGCTCCACTCAACCAAGATGGGCAAGTACCAAATGTACTGAAGAGTCTTCCTCCACCCTCTCCCTTTCCTCTTAATTGTGTCTCCTTCTGTCCTTCCCCCTGCTGCCCTCCTCTCCCCTCTTTACTCTCTCCTTCCCTTCCTCTCACAAGACACTGTTGAGCGCATGCTAAACCCATGCACACTGGGTTTACACAAGTGAATCAGATTCACTCTCTGCCGTTTCAAGGCCCACAGTCCAGTGGGGGAGATGAAAAAGAATCCATTATAATTTCATAGCACTTTATAGAGAACATTCTCACACAGGGCAGGGCGTTACTATCTTCCTTTTACAAATGAAGAAACTGAAGCCCAAAGGGGTTAAATGAATTGTCCAGTATCAACCCTCTAGTATATAATATGTTTTTTTCCTCCTGTTAATTAAGTTTCACCATGGGCTACATAATTAATATACCTATGCTTTGACATACGTGTATACACACAAACACATACACACATATATACACACACAGGTATGTAAAGGATAATACTAGATTTATGTGGAAGTATTCTGCACCTTGCAAAGGCTAAGGACGTATAAGTTGGCACCACTACACAGAATCACAGTAAATAAGTGAAATAGTAAGCTAAGATTTCAAATATCTGACAGTCATTCTTCTGCTTGCAAAAGGCAATACATTTCAAGGTTCAGGAGGCATGATTCAAGAAACTTAGCAGGGCTGAAGTTAAATAAATTCTACCAAAGTAGGAAAGTAGTGGGTTCATTACCAGGAAGTTAAAGGAGCAGTTTCCCCAAAGGCTTTGGAATTGAAAGTCAAGGCTTTAATACAGTCATGAGATCTTCTAAAGGGAGAGGAAATATAAGAACTAGAAAAATGGCAAGCCTCATTATTCTTTCTCAATATACGGATATTTAAAAAGTAATCATTAGCTACAAGTTAGCTTTACAAAGTAAAAATAAGAAAATTGAATTGACAAATATTTGTTCTTATTTGATATATGAATTCAAATATTGTAAGAAGGGCTAGTTTTTTTTGTTTGTTTTGTTTTTTTAAGATTTTTTTTTTAATTGGGGAATTGGGGAAGGGAACAGTGTTTGGCATCAGGGAAGGGGAACATTGTGTTTTTCCAGGACCCATCAGCGCCAAGTCAGGTTGTTGTCCTTCAATCTTAGTTGTGGAGGGTGCAGCTCAGCTCTAAGTCCAGTCACCGCTTTCAATCTAGTTGCAGGAGGCACAGCCCACCATCCCATGCCGGAGTCAAGCCAGCAACCTTGTTGCTAAGAGCATGTGCTCTCACCAGCTCAGAGGCAGCTCAGCTCAGGTGCAGCTCACAGGCCCATGTGGGAATTGAACCGGCGATGCTGTTGCTCAGAGCTCGCACTCTAACCAACTGAGCCACTCGGCTGGCCCAAGAAGGGCTAGTTTTATACACGCTAACGATAGAGAAGTTTCCTGATAGAAAAGCTCTCTCTGTATCACATAAATCAATCCATATGAAGGGGCGGCACATCCCACATCTAGTTCACATTGTTCGACAGGTGTCCCAAGCCCTTACATAAGTGAGACATGTAGCTGAAAGCGATGAGGAGAGAATAAAAACAGTTCTAGTAACTTTAGAAGAAGTAACTATTTGAAACAATTCAGTGGACCCCAGTGCTTGCTGGGATCTAGGTATTATGCTAAATGAATTAGAATTATTCCTTGAATCCTCCTGACAAGCCTGCAAAGTGGGTATTATTACTGTCATTTTAATGGTGAGAGACCTCAGAGAGGTTAATTAACCTTCCTAGACAAAACCAGGTAGATACTGTTTTCCCCTCGTGTCGTCTACGAGAGCTGAGAGAAATAGATTTGTCATGAGCAAGTGAACCAGAAAAGAACACTCACTACAAATTACTCGAAAACGTAGGATTTCTTATGAATCTATGTGAACTGAATTGGTAATGTGACGAAAACTAAATATCTGAAACTAACATAGTCTATATTTTGAGATTGTTCTACACAGTAATAAGATGACAAACAGCCAAACTACCTGTTGAATAGAAAAGTAAGTTTGGAAGGGAAAAGGTGCCTCAGCAGAGATATCGTGTGGTCTGGACCTTATAAAATCTTTAGAAGTGAAACCCCAAAAGGTTTTGGTGACAGAGGCAGGAAGTCACCTGAGACGCAGGGTCCTGGCATGCTGGCATGACAGAGGAACCCTTGCATTGTACTGATGCTATAGGGGCTGCCATCTCTCTCTGGAATGCCTTGATGCCCCCCCCCGACCCCACTTCCCACTTGTCCTTATACTCCTGCTGCACGGGATTTTACAAAGTGAAAAGGCTCTATATTTTAGCTTGGCATAAAGCCAGGAAGGGATTCCTCAAGAAAACATGTCCCATAACCAATGCATGCCTCTTCCCAGGCCCTTCTGCTCTACCTCTTTCTGAAACAGCAAACGTCTCTGATACGGAACAACCCTTTCTCTGTCGCTTCTCCCTGCCTTTTCACACGTGGGTCTTCTTTCCCAGAGTCCTTTACATTTTGAGAGATTCTTTCTTTAAAAAGTTCTCTAATCCTATACTCACCTCCCTTAAAACCAAGCTAGAATGCTGGCTTCTTGCAGTCACCAAGATAAAGAATAAATTCATTTCTATTTTAATTGTGCTGCAAATAAAAGAAGCTCACTTCTACCTGTAAGAAAGTTTCTATATGAGATCAGACCGATTATTTCTGGAGTTCTTTTCTCTACCACCATATGTCCTAAGTAATCAGAAGCACCTAGACAAAACCAGATTGGTAATGATTCTCCTTTACCTGCTCTTCTAAGAAAGCTGAGGAAAACTGGCTATTAGGAGGTAAACCAGAAAGGGAGACTAAAATAACTCCAAAAATTTAGGGTTTATCATGAACCCACCAGCAAGACTGGTGTCCAACTATAGCAGCCCCCACTTTCATTTACATTCAAAGAACTGATCCCCCTTAGATGAAGAGTTCACAAAACATATAACTCTGCATCTTTTCTAACAATCTACAAACTGAAGGTAAGAGACTAAAGAAAGAAACTGGAGAAAGCAAGGTGAGCCTTTCTACCTACCTGCCACTAGAGAGCTAACTTCCTTGAACAAGAACTGAGAGCTTTCCTACATGGACAGAACAGTCATTGGATCACTTATTTATTTGTTTACACAGTTTCAAGGCCCTCTGCTGGGCTATATGTTGTCTGGCTGAGCTCCAAAACAAAAGTTTTAAAATGTAAATTAAATACAAATGGCAAAAGCCACATATCTGAATAGTTACAAATGAAAGTTACAGAGACATTCTTATAAATATCCTTGTCATTAATCTTCTTTGAAAAATTCTTAGGCAATAGGCAATTTATGGAAGGCCAGACCAGTTTCTTCTCACAGCTGAATGAGGAGGAATAGCAAAACTTCCACTAAAAGTTCTGAGCATTTGTGGAGGGTTTTAAATACACACACACACACACACACACACACACACACACACACACACAAAGGGGAGATGGTTTCCCTCTTATATTTGCCATAAATTGAATAATGCATTGAGGCACTGTCTTCCATTCCTCTCCAGAGAAGCAAGCACTTCAGCAAACAAAGCTCCCCAAGACTTGAGCTCCACCCCAAGCTCTCCCAGTCAATGTTATTGCCCTTCATATTGATAGTAGACAGAAAGACAAACATGCATAGAGCTTCCTATCTTTGTCTTTTTCTCATACTTTTTTCCCCTCTTTTCTTATCTCCTTATCACCTCTCCTCTTTTTATCTCCTCTCCTTTCCACACACATCACTAGGAAAACTGTTTTTGACATAGTGAGTGGCATGGTTTAGAGTAAAATGGCCCAGAAAAAGTAAAAGTGCTGTCACTCCATTATTAACCCCACCCATCCACAATAATCACTTCTTTGACACCAACCAAGTATTCCATACATTTGGGACTTGAAAAAAATACACACACACACACACACACACACACACACACACACACACACACGGTGCCAAAAAATGTATACACATCTTAAGAAAGAAAAACTGTATTAAAATTGTAATACTTAATATATACTAATAACAAAAGATGAATACAAGTCACATTTGACTTCTGCAATTTCAAGAGGTGCTCAAAGTGGTAACCATCAGCATCCAGACACTTCCGATTATGGCCAACTACTGCTTGAGCAACACTACCAAAGTGTTATGCCTTTTAAAATGTTTATACATTTTTTTGGCACCCCGGTATATAAAAGAATCCTAGCAAAAACAGAGCAGTTAGAAAGAGGCGATTTCCAGATGACGACTGGACTTGAAGCTGAGCTAGCTGCGCCCTCCACAACTGAGATTGAAGGACAACAACTTGGCTGTTCCCCTTCCCCAATTCCCCAACACTGTCCTTCCCCAATTCCCCAATAAAATCTTTAAAAAAAAAGAAAGAACGAAAGAAGCGATTTATGACACTAAGCTAGAAGAGATGATCTATTTCTTACTAGCTGCATGATTTGGGACCACTCATGTATCTGCTCTGAGCTTCAGTTACTTTTTTTGTAAAATGGAACTAAAGGTATGTGAAATTGCACATAAGGTATGTGAAATTGTTTTGTAAGCTATAAAAGTCTAGACAAGTGAAAGGGAATAGTATTGTCTTCTTCCCTCTGCTCTTTTCTCTAATTCTAAGTAGGCTGATCACAAAAACCAAGACAATAAGTAAGACTTTTTAAAAAATTATATTAAGAAAAGCAATCTGGAATAATCTAGCAACAAAAAGATTCCCCCTTATTTTTGTACTTTGGGCATTGAAGATCTTAAAGGCAAGAATGGGAATTCAAAAGTGAGGGTTTCTTTATGTCCTCCGCTCTTTCTCTTAATTTCCTCTGATTTCCTTATATTGCACATTTCATGCACACTTTGCATCATAATGACTATTTTATGAGTTGATGATTCTTTTATGAGAAGTGGTTTGCTGTGTAATCAAGCAGAGAGAATTGTCTCAAGGTTCACTTACAAGAAATTCAATTATGAATTGCTAAATGTACTGCTCACACAGAGAAGATGGAAACCTGGGGTTTGTTTTTTTTGTTTTCTTTTATTTTAATGTATCACTGGGTATTAATGTCAGCATTTCTTTGCTTGTCAAGGCCAATTCATGACATTTCAACTTTCCATTCAGGGAATAAAATGACTCTAAAGACCCAGTACTCTAGTGATATATAATTGAGGTCACTAAATTAAATAACTTTCTTTAATTAGAATTTAGCAAACATGTATGAACCTATTGCTACACATAGGCAGATGCTAGAGAGAGGCAGAGAAGGAAAATATGAGTAATAGAACTGTCCCTCGAGGAGCTGAAATTCTAATAGGGAAAAAGGAGAAGGACATACAACATGTAAGGAGCATATTGAGAAACATATGAAAACCAGGATCCATGGGCACTAAAGAGGGAGGGACATTTACTACCAGTGAGGGGCACGAAAGCCAAGCTTTCTGTGCTTGAAGACTTAATTTTACAGGAAGTTATTCTAAACCACTGAGGGTCCTTATATATACTATTCACCTATTATAACCAATAAAGCTTTAGCCTGAATTCTAAGGAAAGACGGGCACTTTCCAGGAGAGATGGGATGGCTGCACTTGCTTACCTGGGGCAGGTAGAGCATGGGAGTACAAGATGCCAGACCCCACATAAGCTGGTAAGACGAACTCAACTAAAAAAAGTTAACAAATTGCGAATGGCAAAGCGTAGGCTAGCATGAAAGCATGGAACCCCTGGGAGCCTGAGATACAAAGATACAAAGGGAGTTTTGCAACCACTTGCGGGTTCTTCTCTCTGGATCTCATTAGGCATACATTAAAATGATTGGGCAGGGTGGCAGGGAGGGTGGGGCAAGAGACCCAGAAGAGCTATACTTGGTGGTTCAGGCCTGGAAGGGATGAGTGGAGGGAAGGAAAATAACAGCTATTCTCTAAAGGCACAAAAGCCCTCACCAGGTCCTTCTTCCCTCTCTTCTTCAAGGCAGATTAGAAACACACCCTATCACTCTCAGGGCAGGAAACAATCTTGGGCTCAGAGTATTATTTCCTATATTTCTAATATATTTCTAATATATTTCCTTCGGTGAAACATATATTTCTGTCAGTGAAATATGTATTTCCTTCAGAGAAACGTAACCAGATTCTCTGTCATCCAGGATGAGGCAGAATCACCAATGAGAAAGCCCCGCCTCTGAGACCCAGGCACAGTACCTAATCTAAGACTAAGGCTGAATGAACCAGGATCATATAAGATAAACCCCCTACCCCTTGCCCTTCCCAACTAAGCTAGCAAGCACACAGTCATCCCACATGGAGCTATCCATTGTCTCCAGTAAAACTCAGAAACACTGTAATAGGTACTACTTTAGTATTATGCCCTTGCCACTAAAGGAAGTTGGTGATCAGCTGCAGTCTGGCCAAGACTCAGTGACCCAGCAGGTAGTCTTGCTTTTCCACAGTGCAGATAATGTATCCTTCCCCTCTCTCTCGCTTCCTCACATTCTTACCTTACCTCCAGGCCCCTGGCCACCAAGTCTTTTTTTTTTCTTTCTTTTAATTGGGGAACTGGGGGAGGAGAACAGTGTTGGGGAATTGGGGAAGGGGAGCAGCCAAGTTGTTGTTCTTCAGTCTTAGTTGTGTAGGGCGCCAGTCGCCATCTGGCTGCCTGTCAGCAGCTCGTAGTCTCTAAGCTCAAGGTGCTGTGTTCAATTTTAGTTGTGGGTGGGTGTAGCCACCATCCCATGCGGGAGTTGAACCACCAGCCTTGTTGTTAAGAGCACATGCTCTATCCACTGAGCCATCCAGGCGGCAGCTCAGCTCAAGGTGCCGAGTTCAGTCTTAGTTGCAGGCAGGCATAGCCCACCATTGAACAGGCAGTCTTGCTGTTAGGAGCACGTGCTCTTACCAGCTGAGCCATCCTGCCACCTGTTGGCAGCTCAGCGCGGGTGCAGCGTCACTGGTCCATGTGGGAATCGAACCGGCGACCCTGTTGCTCAGAGCTCGCACTCTTAAGCCAACTTGTACCCAACTGAGCCACTCAGCTGGCCCCCTGTCCACCAAGTCTTGATCACAATATGTTGTAATTAGTAGAGTCACTCAGAGACATCATCTCTCAGGAGATATTAGACCAAGTATGTGCAGTCAGCTCCCTTTTGGGGTCTTTGGACTAATTCATCCTCTTACTCTTGGATGTTCTATTCGCCTAATTATGTTGATCAGCCCTTCCTATTTATTCCAGGATCATGTTTTACTTACAGTCCCCTGTGAGTACCTCACTTGCACAGACAGAGAGGACTTCATATCTGTACTTCGTAGCTAGATGTATATGTAATAGAAAAATAAAATATATTTATGTGAGCTAGAAAACAGCTCAGTTCAATGTGAAGTCAACTGAGCCCTCCAATGCTAGCGGGGGTAGGAACAGTGTGACCTTTGTAGAACAACAAATATTTCTTTATTGGTTGAGAACACTGAACACCATAAATTTTAGATCATTTCCCAAAGTATATTAATACAAGTACAATATTTATAACTGAAAAAAAAAAGGTTTTGAAACACGGTTAACACACACACACACACACACACACACACACACACACACACACACACACACACACACACCAAATCAAGTTCCAAAGATATAAAAAAATCTACAGCATGGATCTCAGTGGAGTTGTGTCTTACATTAGAAAGAGAATTATAGTCTCAAGGTCCATCCATGTTGTCGCAAATGGCACTATTTCATCTTTTCTTATGGCAGAATAGTATTCATTGTGTATATATACCACGTCTTATTTATCCAATCATCTATTGAAGGACACTTTGGTTGTTTCCATGTCTTGGCCACTGTATATAAAGCAGTAATGAACATTGGAGCACATATATCTTTACGGATAAATGTTTTCAGGTTTTTGGGGTATATACTCAAGAGAGGGATTGCTGGGTTGTATGGTAATTCTATTCTTAATTTTTTTAGGAACCGCCACACTGCCTTCCAGATTATTATGCTAAGCAAAATAAGTCATACAGAAAAAGTCGAGAACCATATGATTTCACTGATATGTGGGATATAAAACTGAAAGCAACAAAAGAACAAGACAAACAAAGAAACAAAAACTCATAGACATAGATAATAGTTTAGTGGTTACCAGAGGGTAAACGGGGAGGGGTGATAGATGAGGGTAAAGGGGGTCAAGTATATGGTGATGGAAGGAGAACTGACTCTGGGTGGTGAACACACAATGTGATATATAGACGATGTGTTACAGAATTGGACATTTGGAACCTATGTAACTTTACTAACCAATGTCACCCCAATAAATTTTAATTAAAAAAAAGAGAATTATATTAATTTTCAGAAGCAAAGATGAGGGTTAAATGTATATGACTTTTAATAAAGATGTATGAAGAATAAACTTACGGAAGGACCTGGCCCAGGGCAGTTTTATTCAGCCTTTGTGTGCATTGTCTGAAACAGGGAATGCAGGGTGGAAACTTCACATTTGCAGAGCACAGAGACTTTTCTAAAATGTAGGGTGTCAAAGAGATGAAGAGAAAATGTAACATAATGTGATATCACAAAACATTGTGAGTAGGAAAAATTGTGGAGGCTAAACTATTTGAGAAAGAGGTAGATTATAAAAGAATAACACTGGTCATAAAGGAAAACAATAATAGCTATTGAATAATACAGCTATCAATAGCTATCAGGTATCACTTGGATCACCTCATTCTATCCTTAACAATGCTTCACAATAGCTATTCTTCCCATCTCCCAGATACCCTGAGGCTCAGAAAGCCTTAGTAGCTTCCCAATGCTAAACAATGGCTGTTGAATGCCTACATGAATGAATCTGTCTCAGTCTTTAGCAGTCCTACTTCTGGAGGTTGAAACTTAGGTTTTCACTACCAAGACAACAGTTAACCCAGAAACTATAAATTCTGCCACTCTTGACCTTGATTGTCTGTTATAGAATAAGTATTGGCAATTAGCAGCCTGTGAAATGGAACAAAACAAAACAAATGAGGCATGATTATTAAGCTTTGATTCCTTGGCAACCTGAAAAATCTGAGATATTTTTAGGAAAACTGAGAGAAAACCAAATTTGACAACAGTTATTTCATTCCTATACTTGGTAGGTTGACCTTCATGATCTTAAAGCCCCAATCTTCATTAATACATCAGCAGGAAGTGAGAGAAAACTGTTTGGAAGAACAGTGGTCTGTACCAGAGACTGAAAGCTGGACATGTAAATTTGCTTAAAAAGTCTCTTTTGAATTGCATGGAAGGATGCCAAACTCAATGTTACTAGTAAATGTGAGTTGGTATTACAAATTATTTGTAAGGGAAATGAATTCCTTAGAAGCTGTTCATGATAATGTATTTGTGAATAAAATCAACCAGCAGAGGGGGCTGTAAAAAGAATATACAGCAGAGGCTACATAGCCCCTACCTTACCAACAGGTTGTATTACAAAAGTCTGTTTCAAAGTCCACTGTTTAGAATGCAGAATTCATTTCACCAAGGGGACAGTGTTCCATTTCTGGAATTAGCACTATGGCCTGCAAGCCAAATCCAGCCCACCACCTGTTTTTGTATGGCCCGCAAGCTCTGTATTCACATTTTTAAATGGTTGAAAAAAAAATAGAAAGATGACTAATATTTCATGACACACGAAAATTACATGAAATTCAAATTTCAGTGTCCATAGTTAAAGTTGTATTGGAATACAGTCACATTGATTGGTTTATATATTGTCTATGGCTGCTTTCACATATAAGAGCAGCATTGAGGAGACGATATGGTTCATAAAGCCTAAAACACATGCACTCACATGTTATATGGCCCTCTACAGGAAAAAATTTGCCGGTCTTCATTATAAATGATTATTGCTGGTTGGCTGGCAAAAAGTAATATCATTTAAAATGTGGTCATGCTGTGATGTTAATGGCATCCCCAAGTCTACACCTGGAGCTCTTCAGAGGACTCTGGTGGCATGGGGAAACTGAGGCCAAGAGAAGTTAAACAACTTGGTTCAAGTCACACTTCTAGTGAGTGTTAGAGCCAGGAGATAAACCCTGGCAATCTAGCACAATCTTGGATATTGTGCTATGATCCACTAATCATGAAGCTATGTTTCCTTTTTCAACTTTTGAAAGCCCTTTTAAGACTTACTTCAAAAGGCAGCATTTTCATTAAGCCTTGCTCCCAGATTCCCTATGCCCATAAGTTCAAAATAATTCCATTTAATATCTTTATCAGCCTTCTGCACATCTCTGAAACTATTCAGTTCATTTGACTCTGTATTCTAACTTATATGCCCTCCCCCCACTCCCCCCAAGAACACACACAAACAAAGTGTGGATTTTAGGCTCATTGAGGGCAGGGAACATATAATTCACTATGTGAATTGCTTCATAAATGCATTCCGATTGAGTAAATGAATGCAGAGCAGCTGGCTTCTGATATTAAAACATTTCAGTGAAAAAAAAATTCTCAGCTGGTAAAGATGTTAAAATATTATCATTATGAAAGGTGTGGAGCTTTGTTTCATTTGCTGTTCAAAATGAGTCGTAATCAAGACATTGTTCTCTGACCCACATAACCATCTGAAGCATGCGTTAAGTATAGCCGAATACAGACTGTGAAGAAGCTCTTTTTTTCACATAAGACCTAGCCAGAGAAAGAGAAGCCCCAATATTCATCTCAATTTGGGGTTAAGAAAGTGCTCTTCCAATCTTTTTTATTCACTGAATATTTTATTTAATGAAATCCTACATGGAAGTTCAAATTATAAAACAGATGAAGCTAGAATTCTTGTGATTGGAGCAGTAGAGGGTAGAGAGGCAGTGGAAGGGAGGAATCTAGAATCCTCCTACCTCCAAGGGACCCCTGGAGTGCCCCCACAGAATATCTAGGCCGCAGAGACAATTTCGTTTTGGAAACCATATTGAAATATATGTAAATGCATTCATGTGTTTTCATCTATTATTACTTTATTACTTACTATAGTAGATCATCAGTTATGCCTAGAACAAGACAGGGCCTTGAAGCAATCATGTGAAGGTAAATTTTGATAGATACAGGGTCAAGAAAGGATCTTGAAGAATCCAGAAAAGGACAGATATAAGACGGCAGCCATATCAGAGGGTCACTGGACAACCAAAAGGGAAAGACCCTGGCAACCATCAAGAGGGGAGGATGCAGAAAAAAAGGTCTCCGAGGTCACATCTCAACACTGTGGCAGGCAGACCCTAGTATCACCAGTGGTCAGGAATGGGGCGATGGTTACTTATGACTCCAAGGTGCCTCATGATTTCAATATCACCCGGGGGGGGGAGGAGCATGAACTTTTGAAATATAGGGTCTCTAGTGTTTGCTAATTTAAGAAAGGGCAGTTCCTCCTGAGTTACTCCATTATGTTGTGATAACGTTAGGAGAACAAAAGCATCATTAAAGCCAAAATTTTTCTATAATGGTCACAAGACTTCAAATTTATTTCCCTGAGAAAATATATCATGAATTATGTAATTTTCAATATACAAAGACTTCAGGAAGCTACCCGTCTCATAATTTGTTGTAACAAGTACATTTTTGGTAACAGACCATGCCACGTTAAGCATAGTAAGACACTTCTGATCCAAGAAATTGATATTTCTACTCTCACCGACACGTTCAGCAGAAACAGAAGGTCCAAATATCATTACACTGGATGACCCCTTGTCCTCGCTCCTGAAAAGTCTAAAGTGTAGGGCGGTGCTTTTGTCCCCACCCAGCATATTTTTGTCTTCTGACATTCTGTGACTTTCAGCTGACCACCTCTGTTACATGCATATGTAAGACACTGTAATAGTGGAAAGGTCAAGTGGCATCACCCAAGGAGGACATTAGCATGTGACCCTGTCAACACACTTGAGTGTATCTCATCATAGAACATTCTATTGAGCAAGAATTCCATGAGCATTTGCAATTTGCTAGCAGACATATTTTAGCATATTTTTTTATTAAAAAATATTCTTTAGAACTTGAAGCAGGTAGTAAAAACTTTGCTGCCTTTATTATGAGGTTTTTAAACTTTAATTATCAACTTTAAACTTAAAAGATTGCCAGAAAATCCAATGGAGAAGATAAATGAGCAGCAGAAGAGAAAAAGAAGGGGAAAGAATGATTCCTATGTATTACTTAGAAAGACATGCAATCACACTTCGTTCTGCACACAGATGTCTGGGTATAGATACGGCTGTTTTCTTTTTTTTAAGAACAGCATTGCAAATTTTGGATCCTCAAAATTACTTTTATTTTTAAAATAAGCAAACAATAAATCCTTAAATTCTTCATATTTAATATATAGACTCACAGACTATCAGAGCCAAATTGAAAGTCTTTAGAGAGCATCTAACCACCCATTTTACATACGAGGAAACTGAGCTCCAGAGCAGGACAAGAAGGTAAGGTAGTGACTTCAATGTATTGAAGTTCAATGATTTGTCTTCATACCTCACTGTCATGAGTAACCCATGTCTAAGTTATCTGCTGCACACATCTGGAATACTATAGAATGGGGCACAGCTGACTCAAAGCATGACATAAGATTCTTAATTATTAGCTAGTGCTAAAATTTTTAGCCATTTAAACATTGGAAAACTCTGATTTATTACTGCTGGTAAAGTTTTTATTAACTGAGAATGAATATCTACTTTTAGAACAACTTACATTTTCATATAATTACAGAATTTTTTGGCCGGAAGAATTCTCAGTTTCAATCCTCTCCTAATCTGATTCTCTATACGATACTGGAGTCTTCTCTATAACATCCATGCCCAGTGGTTGCTTAGATAGCTGTTTAGATACATTTCATCTTTGAGAACTTTTGACTGTTAAAAAGGTTTTCTTTAATTGTGCCAAAATTTATATCCCTTTGATCTCTCTACCCACTACCCCTACCAAGGGGCACTACATTTGGACAACACATAAAACGTATCGTATCTCTCCCTCCCACGTGATAGCCCTTCAGAACTAGGAGGATGGTGAACATATGGTTTCTCCTCTCCAAGCAAAGCAGCTCTGTTTCCTTTAGACGTTGCGCACATGAATGTTTGGGAGGAGGCAAATCATAACAGTAAAGAGTACAGTCTTTGGCATTACACTCTGAAGGTTCAAATCCTATAACCACAACCCACTGACTGTGTGATATTTGGATACTTAATAACCACTCTGTATCTCAGTTTCCCCCATCTATAAAAGAGAAATAGTAACGGTATTGCTTCCACAGTGTTGTTGTAAAGATTAAAATAAATTATGTGTGGAGCACTGGGGTAGCAGATTGAATGATCGTTGTTCCCGACTTTCCACACCCTCCCTGTATTAGAACCATGCATTCATACTCTTTGCCATGTACAGCCACTGTGGGTGGAGCACACTTCCCTGCCCCAGTGATGGTGAACTTAGACAAATGACTTACTTAGGCAATGTAATGTTAGCAGAAGTAACATAATCAGGAACTTGAAACATTCTTTGTGCTTCCATGAGAATATGCCCCCAGGGAGCCACCAGTCCAAGGAAAATAAGAAAACACACAAAGCAGACTTGAACCCAATCTACATTCTGAAACCAAGCTTAGCCCACCTCAGCCAAGTATAGCGGAGCCACAACTGATTCACAGATTTTTGATAAAATAATGGTTTTTATTGTAAGCCACGGAGACTTTGAGGTTGTCTGTTATAATATTGATCAACTATTGCCACTATAATGCTATATGACAAACTACCCCAAAACTCAGAGTCTAGCAATAAGCATTTAGGTCTAGCTCTCCTGCCTATAGATAGGTTGACTAGAGTTCAGCTGATCTGTGCTAGTCTTGGCTGTGATTCACTTCTAAAGCTGCAGCTTGGGTCTGGGTCTGCTCCCAATAGGTCCTATCCTCAGACCAGCAGCTAGCCAAGACATGTTCATCTCGTGGTGAAAAGAAAGAGTGTAAGAGGGCAAACCCAACCAAGAAAGCCTTAAAAAAAAAAAGGCTGTGCTTTTGCCTGTCACATCTACTAGGTTACCACTGGTCAAAGAAAATCCTGTGCCCAAGTCCAAAGTCAAGAGGAGGAGAAGTCAACTCTCTGGACCTTGAGTCCCAAGCAATCACATAGCATCCTCAACATTAATGGGGTGGAAAAGTTTACTTTTCTAATGGATTTGGGAAGAGGGAGGAGTGAATATTTACTAAACAATAATCTAATCTGCCACAGTATGCAGCAAAAACTAATATAAGCTCTTAACAGAATGTCTGGTACATAGAAACTGGTAAACAAATGCTAGCTATCATAATTAAACATCATCACAATGATTCGGGTTCTTCTCTATTTTTGTTACTCTCTTATAATTGCAGTTTGTTACTACCCCCCTCAAAAATAAGATAGTGACACAGAAAGCAATAGCTAGACAGCGTCTGACTTGGTGAGAGTTTCATAGTTCTCATAGGTATTTTTTTATTTTATTTTAAAACAGCCTAAGCATTAACGTTTTTGGTAGTCCATAAATCTCACATAAAATCATAATTCTCTTTCATACAGACTGATGCTCAAACACTCTTCCCATTAAGTCATAGATCCTTTAGCTATATGTATATTTAAGTCCATCTTGCTATCTTTAATTTGGTTGCAGCCTAGTCAGATATTTTGGGGTCCTGATTTTATCACCTTCATGTCATACATATATTCTCTATCTTCCTCCAAGTCATTGAGAAAACTCTCATACTGACAACATAGGAGGGAAAGACTCAACTGCACCATATCTACCCAGGGAAGCTGTGCAAACCCTACCCATAAAACAGAGCTGACAGCTTCCAGCTAGAGTAGACCTCCTGAAAGCCCTGACAAGCCTATGAGTTCATCATTCTTTCTGTTTTCTTCCTGAGCAGCTGCTTGCAGCCTGTGCTGAGGCCATGAGGCTATGGAGGGAGGAGGGTGGAGGCCCAAATCTGGGAGCAAAAAAAGCTGTACTTCTGGGCAGGAACTTGTAGGTCCTACAAGCTGTCCTCAGATAAGTGGGCAGCATTGCGGAGTAGAGAGAGCAGCAGGGCACAAATCCTTTGCTGGCATGGGTACAAATACTTTGCTGGCGTGCATACAAATCCATAGCAGACTTTTCATTGTAAAGACTGACCACTTAGGACTGGGAAGGCAATCTGAAGAATATCTGAAAAGACAAACTCCAAGAATATAAAAGATTTCTCACAATTCACAGATAGGGGCTTGTAGTCACATTGATTTTGCTCTGTTGTTTTTTTAAAAAGCAATACCTGAACATGGAAAAAAATCGATACAAAAGGGTAAATAGTGAACAATCAGTCTCCTTCTTACATCTGGCCAACCCCTAGAGGCAGCAACTGTTACTCAGGTCTGTCAGAGTTCTGCAAAGTTATTTCCATGTAATTACAAGCATATTTATACATATAGCATTTCATAATCAAAAGAAAGCAGAGCATATAGACTCATTTAACCTCAACTATTCATTTTGTGCTTGGCAAGAGCAGAACATCTGAGAGGTGCGTACATGAAGCTCCTGAGGTTCACAAAGGCTAATTGGTTTGTCAAAGTCCTACGTCTACAAGAGGAAAAGCCAATATTTGATCTGAAAAGCCAAGCCTGGAGTAAGACCTAAGTGTAACAGGCGTGAGTTTACATAAAAGAAAAACAGGCACCATGTTATTTAGGGTAGGTTTTCCAAATCTGCAAATAGGTTGTAGTTATTTAAAGGGGGGGGGGGAGAATTATTTAGTTGTGACTATGACCCAAATCATTGCCCTACAACCTTAGCCACACCATGGCTGCTTAAAGGAATGACTGATGATTTCTTTTTTTGCACTTTGTGAGTTGGGGATCTGGTATTTCTCAAAATCCTAAAATATTCTAACCGAAAACTGTCCTAAGAAAAAGGAAATGTTTCAATTTGAAATCCTTAATTAAAACCACATTCATAATTCTAAGTATTTAAAGAGAAAGTTAAAGAAGAAATTTACTTTTGCACATCACAGAGACTATAATAAACACAGAACTTTGCCAAAAGACATGCCTCCAGCTGCACTGAAGAAACATCAGAGTAGAGCAGCACTGCAGCTTCAGCAAGAGAAAGGCTGAAGGCAGAGTAATGTATGGAAAGGCAAACAACCATAATGTAAAACTCATGTTCCCTGTTGGGACAGAATTCTGCAGAAATGCATCACACACACACACACACACACACACACACACACACACACACACACANCACACACACACACACACACACACACACACACACACACACACACACATACACACACCCCTACAATTGTTCCCCAGTATTAACTCAAAAACTGTCAGCTGTAAGTCTATTTTCTTGAGGTCCACCAAGGCCACAGATGTTTGCTCCATAAAACCATTGCCAATTTGGGGACAAGCTCAATCAACTTGTGCCTGAAAATGATTCACATGGGTCTTTACACTGCAGAGTTCATTACTTCAGGGATTTCCCAGAGCGCTACATTCCTGGCTGCCTGATCCAATAAGGGAAGGCATGTTTATTCTGCCAGGATACACACCAGGGTAGAAGAAACATCCTTCCAAATGCCTACAATTCCTAAGGAATCCATTGCCTTGAATGTGGAATGATATACCTGTTAGAGAGAAAAGTGGGTCCTTACCAGTCACCAGAATAATGCTTCCTGATTTCTTGTTCAAAAATGTTTCTCATGCATTCACTATTACAAACGTTTATACCAGAAGCTAGGAAGAAGCAGAGGTACACCAAAGGAGATCAAAGAGTAAGACCATCTCTTACAGAATAAAGTTGTGCGTGAAACACCTTAAAACAACTACTAAACATACAAAGACATTAAAAAAAAAAGATGCTTTGGGGACAGGGATACCTTTACCAACATCCATGACTTCTATTACCATCTACACGCTGGAGCCTCCCAAATCTTGCTGGCACTCTCACCCGAACGCTAGACCTCTGTATTCACTGCCTTGAGAACTTCACATGGATATTTTGTAGGCATCTCACATGTAATATGTCCAAAGTTGAACTTATCTTGGTCTTCCCCAAATATGTTCCTTCTTCAGAACTGTCTCTTTGGTAAAGAACACCATTCTCTCAAGTTGCTGAAGACAGAAATAGGAAAGTCATCCCTCACTTCTCTCTCTTCCTTCCCTCCCACCCCAGACCTTTAATCTATCACCCAATCTATCTCACTTACCTACTTCTTTCCATCCCACTGTCATACTGTAATGCAGTCTCTACAGCCACACACTGGGGCATTGGTATTAGCTGCCTAACTGATCTTCCTGCCTCTTGCCCATTCCAGTTCATTCTTGACTTGGAGCCAGAGTGATCGTTTCATAATATAAAACTGATCCAATCTGTGCTTCGCTTAAAAACATCAGTGGTTTCCCATTACCCCTGGGATAACGCGTCATAATCCTGACATGGCCTACCACTCTCTGCCATTTTCCGATCTTGGCATCATTCTCCAGCTTCATCACAGCTCCTCCCATGCCAACTCCTTCTGTTCCCATTCTAATCAAACTAAAAGTTTAATCACTTGAACATACTAATATCGCTCTCACTTCTGGGTCATTGAACCTTCTCTTTTTTCAGTCTGGAACAGTCTGTCACTCCCAACCACCTTCTCCTGCTTATTCATCCACCAGGAAATAAAATCCATGAGAGCAAATCACCTACTTCGTCTTATTCAGCTCGGACACCCCAGCACCTAGAACAATGCAGGCATGCGATAGATCAATAAATATTTGTTGAATGAATAGATAAATCTCTTAGGTCTCAGCATAAATATCACTTCCTCAAGGCCTATGACTCCCAGAGAAGAAAAGAAAAAGATCTCTTTACTATACATTCCTATAGCATCCTGTACATGGGCTGTGACCGAGAAACTACTTCTAGGCAATAATAAGTTGGAGATGTCTGTCTCCTTTTTCCAGTGATCACCGTCCTGTGCTGACTACCGCCCAAGATCTGAAACCCATCTGTAGTTTGTCCACCTTTTTAGTTGTTTAAGTCAAGAGCATAATTCTGGTTCCTGTTATTCCATCTTGGCTGGAAGTGAATGTTTCAGGTCAGTTTTAAAGACTAGAACTCACATACTTTCCTTTGTAATTACTATATATTAGCATTCTCTGTGGTTTAGATTCTTTTTCCCCCTCTGAAGCTAGCCTCTTCCTTTGATACCCTCTTAAACCTACATGCTAATTTCCATTGGGCTAGGACTTCATTTTGTTTATTTCTGAATCCTTAGAGCCCAGGGCAACACAAGGAACATGTAGACATTGAATAAATTATAAGTTCAGTGAAAACTGCCTCAAAATACCCTCACTCATTGCCCATCTGTTACCCAGCCTATAGTGCGACATAGGCCTTGACAAATCACAATCCTACAAATAACCGGTCCATTGGTTTTGGAAGTAAAAAAATTCACATTGAACTTTTAACTATTTCAATTCTTTATCAGTTTATTCTTCATAATTATTAAGTCCTACTTATTACTAAATTTATCACATTTCCTACTTTTGAAAACAGCTAGCATTCTATTTTCAGTTATGATTTTCCAGCCACTATACACTAAGCATTCCGTGACTTATTCCTCTCAACAAACTTATGAGATGGTGTCTATTATTATTCCCATTCAATTGATGAGAAAATGAGGCACAGAAAGATTAAGTGAAACGTCAAGATAACTTAGTTAGGACACAATAGAACCAAGATCTAAACACAGACAGTTTGAGCATGTGTACTTTATCACTACCTAAACTACTTCCTGCTTCCAAATAGGACTATAGATAGCTTAGAATGAAAGACTACACAACATTTTATTAAAATATAACCTTAAAATAAAATTCACAGTACAGCTGAAACTATTTTTTTAAATGTGTATTTCACAATAAAAAAAATTATTACAGTAAAAAATAAAAAAATAAAATAAAATAAAATTCATAGTGATAGGAAGCATATATTTCCTTACAACTATAGGCTAATATATGTTACTGTAAAAGAACATTCATTTTAGTTCCAAGCTTCCCACCACTTAGGAGTAAGGAAAACTCAATGCGTCCACCAAATAAATTTTATTTTATAATAAAAGGAAGGATGATAATTCATCTTCTAAAAGGAATTTATGCAGTAGGTTCTTAGAGAAAAAAATACTTCACAACAAAATAAACAATGGTTTTTGAGGATGGTTTAATGAAATATTCAATAGCATTCTCTACAGTAAAGCCATGTCCAATTAACTCCAGAGCTATACCACAAAAAAACTCAATGAAAGCATATATGCAGGATAAGATGTAATGAGATTCAGATACATTTCCATCTGTTGTTTTGTCTGGTCTGAAAATTCATATCTGGTCTTGGAATTCATGGAAAGGTAGAGAGAGAAAGCATTCCTCTGCCCACCTTCTTCAACTTTTAATGATCTCATCTAAGATTGTGGCAATAATTGTGTAAGTGACATTGCAGGAAAAAAAAGCCTCTCTAGTGAGAGTCTAAAATGAAGATATTCTATTGCTGCTGCTTGCAAGAAAGTCCATATGGTCTGAATATTAATATACAGCTGCCAAAGTTGCCATTTCATTATGAAAATAGCTAGAAAACGCTACCTTAATCTGCTTAGAGATGGGCTATGGGGTGGCTGAAAATAGGGTCAACGTTTTCTTCAGAAAGTAAAATAGAAAAGATGAGTTCTACCCAAAGAAATTTTATTAGTCTATGTACCAGTGATCTGCATTCATTCATTACTCAGCAAATATTTATAGAGTTCTTGCTGTGCCAGGCTCCACGCCAAGTCCACCGGCCACAAATAATCTTTGGAGTAGTTCCATGGAACATTTGATTTGGGGGACACTGTCTCTTGGTGGCCCTACCAGAACTAGTTAACTCACTTGTAACTAATACCCTACCATACTTTTTTCCAAAGTTTAATCATCCACCTTCATGATTTTAGCTATAGCCTCCTACTACCTGTGCTAGTGTTTGCTTAATTTTTTTCTACATTGATCACTTTTTTAATTCTCAATTTTTATTTTACTACCACAATGCAAAGCTATTATCACTTGCCAAATGTAAATACAATAGTTAACATTTATTGAGCATTTGCTAGTGCTTGGTACCATTCTAAGTGCTTTACAAGCATTAGCTCTTTGGATCTTCACATGAATGCCATGAAGTAAGTACTGTCATTAGATCCCTATACAGTTAAGAGCAAAGAAACACAAAGAAGAAACCTACCTAAGACCTCACAGCCAGTAGGCAGCAGATCTGATCTTTTTAATCCAGGCTGAATAACTCCAAAGCCTGTCTGCCTAACCACTATAACGCACTTCTCTGTAAACACAGATACAAATGAAAAACAAAACAATGCTATTAAAATCCATATGTAGAATATAAAACTGAAAAACAACAAAAGAACAAGAAAAGCAAATGAAGAAACAAAACTCATAGACACAACAGTTTAGTGATTACCAGAGGGTAAGGGGGGAGGGGGGTGGTAGAAGAGGGTAAAGGGTATAAAATATATGGTGATGGAAGGAGAACTGACCCTGAGTGGTGAACACACAATGTGATATAAAGATGATGTATTACAGAATTGTACACCTGAAATCTATGTAACTTTGCTAACAATTGTCACCCCAATAAATTTTAATTAAAAAATTTTAAAAAATAGTCTAATTACATATTGTTGCCTGCCTTTTGAAGTATTTGAGAGCTATTCAGCTAGTGCCCAACTAAAAAAGTGTACTTGATGTAAATAGAATCAAAGGAGGCTTGAAACTAGAATAACTTCCTCACTATGTGATTCAAATCTTACTTAATGCCACGTCCATGAACCATGGGAAATCATTTCACATGCCACCTAAAATTATATGTCCTGTGCTTTGGGAAACAAAACTCCAGCATTAAGTAAAGCTAAATAGGGACTCCTTTGGCCATGATGGTACTAAGATAGCTAAGTGTGGTTAAGTTTAACCTTTTAGATTAATCTACATGGAACAAGCAGATGCTGCTTAGTATCTCTTCAATGGAAGTCACACTTTGAAATTTTCTGGGTAAAAGAATAAGAAGTAAATAACCTATGGGTCTTCAATTATCCATAAGTTCATTCACCAAAATTTATTGAAAATTTATCATGTGCCAGAAACTGTTCTAGGTGCTGGGTGACAGCTTCCTACTCTGACATGGTAAGAAATAATATCTTATCAACGTAAGATAGTTGCAATAGTTTTCTTGGTGCTTTTCAGATATCCTTTTCTCAGCTATCCCGGTAAGCAGTGCCAAGGGACCGTGGTGAGTTGAAATCACCACGGCTCACAACGCTGTATACATACGACCTGGGGCTCATGAGAAGATTCTGGGACGTTAACAGGCAAACTTTCTAATTTTACTGTGAATTTAAATTACAACTAGCATATCAAACCTCATATTCTACAAATACATTTACCTTAGGTGAGGTAAATATAAGTATTTAAGTAAAAAGTGCCAGTTGCTTTAAGGAAAAAATATTAAGTCAACAATTGAACAGATGCTGAGTAGATATGGTGGAAATCATGAAGGTGGTATAAATGGCTGATCTGGGAAACTCTGGCTCGGGTGAATGCTGGGATTGTACATCTCATGTGGACCATCAGGACTGGGCCTAGAACTCTCTCCACAACAAGGAGGAAGAGAGGACATTCACTCTCCCCACAGGACAGGAGACACAGTGGAGCAAAACACCCTTGTGTTTCAGTGCCTTTAGAGGAATCTGATTGTATTTTTTCATTAGTGGGAGAAAAGCCTCCACAATGAGAGTTCTTCCTTGGCATCCAGGCTGCATGCTTCTGTCCTAAGTAGTCTTTAATCCTAGACCACAGGAAGGAACCTAAACAAAATGTCTCACCCATTGATATAAGGGTAGATAGACGAGAAAAAGGGTTCCTCTAAGATTTTTAATTGTTCTCTCCTGCATAGAGGTAGGGACGTAAACAAAGACAGAGAAGCAGGTTGGTAGATTTGTATGGTTTGGGCCACAAAAATTTAACTTTTTAGCATTTACTCTTTTGCATCTTCAATGAGTTCCTATCTACTTGTCAGGTTTTCAACTTCCATAGCTGAGACTATTTTAAAAATAGAAATAGTCTCCAATTTGACTAATAAAGCAGAGTGGATTACTGCTCAAAGAAGAGTCAACTCTACTAAAGATAGGCCATGTTTTACCTGCTCGTCTACAGCAGCCAGTTCCCTGGAATCCTTTGCTCAGGCTGCTTTCCTGCTTGGATGATCTGCCTTACTAAATCTGCACATCTACTTCCTTCCTCCCAGGGGCTGATTGAATGTGACAGTGTCATGTTTTCAGCATGAAGTTAATAAATATGTTTAATCAAGGAATAAATCATCTTAAATAAGAATTACATAACATCTTACCTTTGAAACATATGCTATTCAATGTCATTCAATTATAAAGAATATATACTATTAAGCTATCCCAACATATCTAAGAATCTTAAGTTATTTTAGCAAAAATGTACACAGGCTTTTCTTCTTCTTTTTGAAAGACCAAGACTCAGTGATACCAACACTGCTGTAAACGTAGGGAAGAAAAGTGTCTAGTTCTGTCTAGCCCCACTATGAGAGGGTAAGGAACTCATTTGGATGCAGCTCCTAATTGTACTTTCCATATCAGCTATGCCAGGGTGTTGCCAAGAGGGTTATGCTTTACCTGTGCTTAAAATGGAGGTGTGTAGAGTAGAATTATATTTCTATGAGCCCCAAAGAATACCTAATTAAAATCCCATTTATTGAGCTCTATGCTTTGCATGTGCTTTCTCATGACAACAACAGTACAAAGCAGGTAGAATTATTCCCATCACACAGATATGAAAGCTGAGGCTGAAAGAAGTGAGATCACTTTCCTAAGGTCACTGACTTATATTGGGTTATCAGAAAAGGCATGATGTATTTTGTCTATGTTTTTCAAAGGTCATTTATTTATATAAAGAACAAAGATCAATCAATGATATATTGCCCGTTTTGTTCGATAACTTTTTGCCATCTTTCAGTGAGCTTCATAATTCCTCGTTCGTAGAACGACCTGTCTTTATTTGCGAAAAACTGAACAAGGTGATGATTTACAGCCTCATCTGAATTGAACGCTATACCACGCAAGGAGTTTTGAAGAGAGCAAAACAAGTGGAAGTCTGACGGTGCAAGGTCAGGCGAGTATGGTGGGTGCGGCAACACATCCCATCCAAGCTCCAATAATTTTTGACAGGTGATCAAACGTGTGTGGTCTCGCGTTGTCACGATGGGATACAACTCCTTTACAATTAACGAGCTCTGGATGTTTCTGGATGATGAATTCATTCAAACTGTCCAATTGCTGACAGTACACATTCAAAGTGATTGTTTGGTTCCTTGGTAGGAGCTCGAAAAACACGACACCTTTAAAATCCCACCACACTGAGAGCATAACCTTCCTCTGATGAATATCTGCTTTCGATGTCGTTTGAGGTGAATCATCACGTCGAGGACCAAGACCATTTGCACACCACATTGTTGTAAACAATTCACTTCTCATCACCAGTTATCAGATGCTTCAAAAAAGAATCGTTTTCCTCACGTTTAATGAGCATACTGCCGATGTTTATATGTGCCATCAAATGAACTTTTTTGAGTTCATGCAGAACCCAAATATCGAGCTTGCTTACGTATCCCAGCTTCTTCAGGTGGTTGTAAACACTTGAATGATGGATGTTCAGTGTTTCTGCAATCTTTTGTGTCATGTAACGTGGGTTTGACTCAATCAATGCCTTTATTTTGTCGTCATCAACCTTGGTGGGCCTCCCTGATCGAGAAGCGTCGTGGAGACCAAAATCACCAGCATGGAATTTCGTGAATCATCATTGGCACTGACATTCTTGTAGAGCATTGTCACCGTAAACTTTATGCAACTTTTCATAAGCTTGACTTGCGCATTCTTCCCTTTATGAAAGTAAAACAGTAAAATATGGCAAAAACGCACAGTTTGGTCTTCCATCTTCAACTTGTTGTAAAATCTCCAAAACTCAACCAAATTGCTCGATTTTTTTTTGAATGAAGCTAGAACTGTCAGCTGTCAAATGACATAGCAATAACATAGATGCAAATGACTCTAGTACTTCCAAAAATGAAGTAGTGTCATCTGTTGCAAACATGCATCATGACTTTTCCAACAACCGAATAAGTGGCCGGACCAGGACGAAATCCTAGATCATATCAGACTCAAAGCATGTACCTTCTCCACTACTATACCCCATTTCTGAGAGGTTCTCAGGGACACTGTGGCTTCAGCCCTGGCTGGTGTTCTGAGAGCCAGCTCCTATCTTCTAGAGGTCATCTCAGCTGCTTTGGTTGTCCATTAAATTATACATTTAATTTTGGGTTCTGATCACTGAATGGCAATGTAACAAAAAAAGACAACATTGGATTCCTGAGTTCTACTTCAGTTTGATTCAAATTCACAACTAACCATTTTTTCACTGGATTGTTCATTCCTTTCTGAGAGCCTTTCACATAATACAATATCTATTCTTATCTATGCACTTTAGACCTGCCTCTCCGAATAAAAGGGCAGTTGCAAGAACTATTTTTTCCAAATCTGAAGAGATAAACTTTAAATTTATAGCATTAAAAACCAAACAAGAGTATATAATGAAATCATACACCTGATAAACATTTTTCTCTGTCTTCCCCATCTTCAAGCTCCAACTTAAGTTGCCTCAGGTCCTGGCTTTCATATGCTATTGCTTTTCTACTGTGATCATTGAATGATAGAGTTTGCTATTAGCCCCCCTCAATATAGTAAAGAAGGAACTGAAGCCAAGAGGAAAAGAGAAATGACTTACCCAAGATCATGCAAGTATTTAGGAAATGGTATATTTATTCCAAATTTGCTACTACAGATTCTCCTTGGACACTGTCTTATTTTACATAAACACTCTTACTGGTGGTAAAGCAAAAGCAATTTGGAGCCAAGTCAGTAAAGAAAGTTTGTGACTCAACTACCTAATTACATTTGGAGTAAAAGAAAATCTTAAACACATTATAGTGAAATTGATTTTCTTTTGATGATGCTTTAATATAACTGCCTAAAAGCTAATTCCCCTGGAAAAAAATGTTTCAAGTGATAAAAAACATTGCTGTAGTATGTGTCTGACCTTTAATAAGAACTACTTTAAAGGAATTAAAACTCATTTGGACATTAGATTTCTAATATATTTGTTTTCAAAAGACTCTTACATATCATTTTAGTTTGGTATCTAATAAAATTTACAATAATAAAATAATAAGCAAGAATAATAAATAACAGTAAGAATAACCAGACACTGCACTTAATACCTGTTGTCTTATTTAATACTCCCAACAGGAATTCCTCCACAACACCTAATACTTTGGACAAAAGTCTAGTATAGGCAGATTTCTGTGTATCTTTACTTTTCCAATGAATATATTCCAAAATATGTTAGTTTTAAGCCATTCCTATTAGAGATATTATATGTAACAGCATTATAGAAAATTATTTATTCTCTTAGCAAATGCTAAGATAGCTTATAAGGGGGAGAGCACAGAACTTAATTGAAATAAATATTTGATAGGTGTAGGGTTTGGAGCAAGAAAAGAAGGCCATGCTGCCTTAGCAACATAGATCCTCCTACCAAGAGCCCTTTGTTTTTGGTTTTTTTCTTCTTTGTTTGCTTTATTGAGCCCTCTGATGGATATAGCTATACAAGTTTGTGAGTAGGAGGTAGAACTGACCTCAATAACTGTGCACAATAAAGTGATGAGGAACTGAGAATGCTCATGGAAAATCTGGTAAAGAAAGGAGCCAAGAGAGCTGAGCAGTGCGTGAAGGAAAACTAAGGGAAGAAAATTCTTGATGATTGAAAGGCTAAGGAGAAATTTAAAGTGTAGAAATATCTGACAGGGATTTTGAAGGTGTTGGCTATGGAATGAGTGATATAAACTCTTTCCTCTGCTTCTTCAGGAAATCTTCAACCAAGTCTCTATGGCTTGCTGATGCTTCAGAGCAAGTGAATTTAGGGGAGGTGATGAGGAGGTTCCAATAGGTGCTAAATTCTATATCCATAGCTACTCAAAGAGATGCAAATGATAAACAGCTGACTTGGGGGTGCTCCAGAAAACGAAGGATGGCGTTGGGAATTTTTTAAAAGTAAAAATGTAGGCAGAGCAGGAGTAAAAATGTTTGCCATGCTGCCTCTAAGTACATAAAGGAAACAATAGAAGGTAAATCCAGAACTTAGAACTGTTTGCTTCATTTGTTAGGAGAAAAAAAAGCTACAATATATACAACGGGAGTTAAAAAATATGCTTTGCTATGGACAGAGCTGTGGCCTAGGAGAATTAGGAAATGCCTACTCCATTCTGCAGAGTATATTAAATTAAGCCTATCTGTCATTTTTTTATTTGCTTTTGTGTTTCCATTGAAAGTATTCAAATTATTTTAACCTCTGGGACCATCATGAAACCTGAAGACACAGCATACAACCTGAAAGGTGTTGACAGTTTAGATGAAAGACTAGCTATAGAGAAAACATTCTCTTAGGATCCATATTACCTGCAATAATGCATAACCAATTTATGACTATCTTCTTATAACTTTAGGATGAAAAGAATCTGCAAAGTTCCTTCTGTGGTATCCATATGAAGATATACAAAACAAAGAATTTTAGAAAGATGTTTATAGGTTTGTTCTTAGTCCTTTTAAGACTATTTTTGCCATGCGTTCTTACATTTCTCAATCACAAATCTTCTGGGCATGATTTTCAAAAACAAAACTGAAGAAGAAATATTGTAAATATTCATATATTATATATATATATATGCATATATTCCATAAATGAATTATACATACAGATACATCCAAAACATACAAGGTAAAACCTCATTTGCTTGGACTAAATAAAAGCATGACAATCTAATAAAGATTTATTACTTTCACATATGCCCAATTACAAATAAATTTATAGAGCATCTATTATTTATAATGCCTTAACACTATAGCCATATATAATTTCTCACCAGAGGGGGTTAAAGGTCTACTAGGGGACAGGAGAGGTGCATGCTAATGACTCAAAGACAATGCCTACCAAGAGAAGAGCACCACACAGAAACTCCTGCAGAGTTAGAAAGGTTCAGAGGAGAGAGATAAAAGGGTTCATTAGGAGGGATATTAAGATTCATCCATTCAACAGAGTTGAATGAACATGAGTTCCTACCATGTCCCAGGCTTAGTACCAGACACTGGAATGGTCTGACAGTAGACTTATGGGAAGTGGAGATTAGGGAGAAGGAGAAGGTTATGAGGATCAGAAAAGCACAAGAAAAGATGGATGCATTTAATGCAGAGCCAGTCAGGTATGGCTCCTAGAGTACTTTGCGGGGAACCGGAGCCAGAATGGGGTTTTTTTCAGCAGGAGAGTGACAGAATTAATCATGAGTTTGAAAGATATAATAGTACAACTAGCTGCTTTAACAAATCTCATTGGGTCTAATTTGCAATTAGTCATATTCACATAAAACAATATGGTCAGATCCTTCTCAGTCTCCTGCTCTCTGAAGAGGGCAAAGCAGAGACTTATGGTTTGGGGTCCTCTGTAAATGCCTCAGTGCTGACGATCAAAAATGTCACAAATTTTAAATGATTACAATATTAAACAATGAGTTTTCCTGTATCACAAAATGTACATAATCACCCCTGAGAGTGCTTTATAGAACACAACCATACGGCATAAGTAAATTTTTTCATGTCGAAGCTAGGGATTATAATTATGAATTCCAGGATTGGATCTCAATTTACCTCCATTTCTTCAAGTCATTAGCCCCCTCTGTTTCTATAGTGGAAAAAGAAATTGATTATTACCCACCAGCTCTGTTGTTGTGTGAAAGAACTAAATAGCATTGGTAAAGAGGTCTAACACATGCAAAGTGCTAAATTTAATCCTTTATTATTAGCATCTCCTCCCCATGCACATGTTTCTGGTTTAAAAAATCTGAACCATGTGGACAACACAGGATCAGCGAGTCTAGTAAACGGGGAGCCAAGAAGGACAGACAGAGGCATCCTGAAAGCCACGGGTCAGGCAAGAAAGGGCGCCCGGGGTGCGGCTGGAGTTCAAGGGTAAAGCAGGATTCAGCCAAGGAATACTCACAGGGATGAGCTTTGAAGAAAAACAATTCGGCAGACCAGGAACCAACAAAAAAGCACAAAGGGAGGAGGGGCAGAAATGATGCAATCTTCAAGACAAAGGGAGAACCTCCCAAGGGGAAGGTAAGAGAAGATGCTTTGGGGAAAGGTGAAAGACAAGCATTTGCCAAACTTGGTACAAACGTATCCTCTGGAAAACAGGAAATATTCCATGTAAGCACTGGTGAAAGTAATATGACGCTGGGAAAATGTAATTAAAGCAATTTTTAAAAACTGTGAACACGCAAAATTACCAGTTGCAGAAATGAATGAATGGAGACAGGCCTTTAAACACACACACACACACACACACACACACACACACACACACACACACACACACACCAAGATAACCTCTAAAGAAAGTCCAGCGTGCATGGTAATCCGCCCTGAGGGAAATTTGGCAAATCGATTCTCCCTTTCATTCTCTCCACCTTTGTTTTCCACTGAAATCTGTTGGTGGAGTCTGGTCACTTACATGCTCATACTTCAGGAAATTGCTTCAGAATAACTCTTAGAATCATTAGTCGGAAGTCATATTTTCTGAAGTCAGAAAAAGACAAATATTTTTGTCTACTTATTGAAAAATGGTAATTATCATTGACTATCCCAATTTTTGCATGAAAATATTACTGAGTTTTAATGATGAAAGAAACCATAGTGGAATCAGACAGAAACCATCTCACCTCTTAATTATCTGTTGTGACCTTGAGTAAGTCAATGAAATTCTCTGAGCTTCAGTTTTCTCATCTGTAAAATGGGAATAATAATATCCTCTGTTTAAGGATTACGTGAGTGAAGGTACATTAAACATAAATCTGGCACATATTAAGTGCTCAACTAGCTTCTTCTTTTCTCCTCCTAAAACTGACTACCATAAGCACACATAATTCATTTATATGTCAAAAGGTGTTTTTCTATAACCCATAAAGCCTTAGCAAATCTCTCGTTAACTATGAACACAGCATTTCTCCAACAAAAAACAAGGAATTGTGGGAAGCCAATTAAATCTGACCCTTCTTTCAATCTGGAATTGCTTAAAAGGTGTGTGAAAACTAGTCATTTGGAGCCAGCCACATCCTCAGAATCAGTAATCTCACCAGTGACACCAGCGGCATATCAATCACTTTCTCTTCTGAAACAATATTGCTTTTTGTTTTAAATTTTTTTCTCTTGCTCCTTCCCCAGTAAAAACACACTGGAAATGAGGATGATTCAGTCTTGTCGCTGGATCTGTTTTGGTTCTTAAATTTGTATTCTTGGACTTGCTCTGCAACATCTATAGTTGGTACCTATGGGCAAGGACAGAGCGAGAACAACAAAACAGAGCGGAAGACACTAACAGCAAGGTGCACTGCAAAAGGCACTAGCCCAGAGAATCAAGTCTCCCAGGTTGGTCTTGGACAAATCACTTCACTGCTCTGAACCTCAATGTATCAGTCAATAAGGTGATATTCCAGGAGTCCCCTTCCAGCTCACGAATTCTAGATTAACTATGGGGTATCTTTTGTTTTTACTGAATTAACAAAACTGGGAGAGGAATGCATAACCTTTTCTAAGGTGCACAGCTTGGATGGACAGGACAGGGTGGAGAGCTACTACAAATTAATGTATAACTCTTTAGAAGAGCAATTTGGTAAAATACATGAGACTCATGTATTTGTTCAAAATTGCAGTCTCTAGTTTTCAGACTGTCAGGATTTCAATGCCCATTTAGTTGTTTAACATAGTTATCCCTTCTATAACGTAAAGATAATAATGTAGCTAAAGATTAAATTAAATTCAGGTAAAGACCTGCTCCCCTCACAACCTGATACTTCCCTGATGGGAAGTACTGAAGTACATATAAACTATTACTTTTTTTAAAATAAAGTTTTGACCCAGTAACCTCACTTATGGGGATTCATCCTTAATAAATGTAAAAAAGAAACAAGGTTTTTGATAATTTGTAGAATTACTGTCTGTAGTAGGGGAAAAACTGCCAAAAACCCTAAATGTTCAACAATTGAAAAGTGGTTAAAAAAAAACAAAAAAACACCTGATAGAGAATTAAGAAGCCACTGACATTATCATCATACAGGGTAGATGATATTATGGAAAAATATGTATGCCATAATGCTAAGTGAAGAAAGCCTGACCCAAATTACTTGTACATTATGACCTCAACTATACAAACATGTATGTACATGCATATAAGAGTTAGAAAAGAACACCGAAAAATGAAATTAGTTGATATATTTGGATAAACTGAGTAATCCTGTTTTTTCTTTTTGAAAACTTCTTTTCTATTATAGTGTGGTATTGTTATATAATACATTTAAAAATTAACTCAGTCGATAAAAAAAATAAATAAAAAAGCTTCCAGGTAAAAAAGAATTTTAATAAATGACAATTCTGGCTCATCTGGGTTGTAAAGTGGACACCAAGCCCAGAGCATTCTAATAGCTAGCTAGAACCTTCCAGATCTTCGTGCTGTGAGCACAGGGGGAGTCGAGGGCATGCTTTGAACATGGCTACTTTACTGACAGGACTAGATTTTAAACTCTTCTGGTCACTCCATCAAAATATTTACTCTAAATAGCAATTGAAATCAGAAAGAAATGAAAAAAAGAGAAACATATCCAAATTGCATCTATTGCCAATGGAAATCATTTGAATAATAGGTCATCAAAATTTCAAAATGATCCCATAAACACGGGAGGATGAAGAGTAAACTGAATAAATAATTCAAACCACAGAGAATCACTGCACCTGAAACCCATAGATGTGAAACATTTATTTCTAACTGATTCATGAAATGTAAGTAATGGAATTAATAGTTATCACATTCTTAAATCGAGAGTGTGAAAGAATTATTTATACTTCTAGCATTTGATCACAAATCTTTCAGACACAAAACTAGAGATGGGTTACATAAAATAAAGATGAGCAAAAAGTTGAAAAATATTCTTTTCAAAATTAAGTGATAGGAAAAGAAAACCTTAAGTGAAGTAAATGTTATGAGAAAAAATATATTTAAGAGAAAACGAGAAGTTCCCAGGATTAGGTGCACTATATCGCTGCTGCGTTATCCAAATCCTCAAAAAGTCACCACTCAATATGACAACCACAGCCCCATTACAATCCCAAAGATCCTAACTGAGCTTTGGAAAATTTGGAATAAAAACAGTTCAATATGTGTGATACCACTAAGTCCATCTTCTACTTAATTCAGCAAATATTTATTGTTTCTCATGTGCAAAGCATGGGAGTAAGTACGGGAAATCTACCAGAAATGAACCAGTATGAATCTTTCTCTCTTGATCTCCCAATTTATGAACAAAAGAACCCTCTAATATCCTTTGCAGATCAATATGGGAACAAGATATTCACAACTGGGCCAGTGCCCTTTCTGCTGAGTTGAGTTTCAGTCCCATCTTCCAAAAACTGCAGACTAATTCATCAACCAGTTAACTGTCTGACAATGAAAATAAATTGCCTTATGACAAGTCTCTTGTTCCCCCTGAATGATTTTAATTATCCTTGTAGCCAAGAATTGTGACTAACATCTGTGACAGAAGTGAGAAGTACATTGTTAAAAAAGCCATGAACATTTATTTTTGGTGTTAAACCTGTGAAGAGCTGTCCTCATTCCTGGAACAGAAAGGAGGCGAGTAGTTCCCTTGAGTACTCACCAAAAGCCACACAAGGGCCTAAGTGCTTTATGTATATTATCTCATCTAATTCTGACAAAAAAAAATACTATGAAATAGGTATCATTTTCACCCTAAGTTTTAGAATGAGGCTTAATAAGATTAACTAACTGCTCAAGTCACAAAGCTAGTAAAGATATCCCTTTTTTCTGAAAATGAAAGGGTATGCACCCCATGAAAACATCTGTATTTATAGAGTCAAATTAAAACAAGAAAGTCATGAGCTAGGATACCAAATATTAAAAGAAAATGGCTGAATTCCATTTCCAATCAGACAGCAAATTAGATACCTTGAACATTACTTGACTTGCATAACAAGTTAAATGCTGAATAAAATATTAAAGTACCTGGTAAAATGAATTGCTGAGCTGGCAAGAAACTAACAGAAATCAAAGATGGTAGAAATTAGCGAATCCTGAGATTTGGAGTCATACAGTATATAGCCTTTTCAGACTGGCTTCTTTCACTTAGCAATATGCATTTAAGATGCACCCATGTCTTCTGTGGCTTGATAACATTTCTTTTTAATCACTGAATAACATTCCACTGTTTGGCTGTACCATATTGGTACATTCATCTACTGCAAGGCATCTTGGTTGCTTCTGGTTTGGGGCAATTATGAATAAAGCTACTATAAACATTCATATATAGGGTTTTGGGGTTTTTTGGGGGGTTTTGGTTTTTTTTGGGTGTGTGTGTATATGTGTATGTGTGTGTAGAGAAAAGTTCATATCAGTTGGGTAAATACCTATGAGTATAATTGTTGGATTGTATGGTAAGACTATGTTTAGCTTCATAAGACAGCTGCCAAACTGTTCTTTCAAAATGGCAGTACCATTTTGCATTCCTTTTCAATACTTTAATAACAAATGATGTTGAGCATGTTTTCCTTTTTTTTTGAAAGCTTTTATATTACATTTTTATTTTTCAAGAAAATAAATTTGACAATGAACATCTTTTCATATGCTTATTTACACCTGTATGTTTTCTTTGATGAGGTGTCTGTTCATATCTTTTGCTTATTTCTTTTTTAACTAGGTTGGGGTTTCTTCCTTACTGTTAACTTTTAAGAGTTCTTTGTATATTTTGAGTACAAGTCCTTTATTAGATATATGCTTTGCAAATCTTCTGACTTGTGACTTGTTTTTTGATTCTCTTAATGGTATCTTTTTGCTGAGCTAAGTTTTTAATTTCAGTTAAGTCTAACATCACTTTTTTCTTTCATGAATCATGCTTTTAGTGTGACATCTAAAACTCATCACCAAACCAAGGCCTCAAAGATTTTCTCTTATGTTTTCTTCTGAAGTGTATAGTTTTGCATTTTATATTTAAATATATGATCTATATTGAACAATGAAATAAAGTAGTATTGAATTATAACCCAATGTACAAAATAATATCCAATAGTCCAAACTGATACAAATGATAGAATAAATAATAAATGGCAAGAAGAGACAGATTTCTCATTAAGAAGAATTCCAGCACATGCACCCTCACTCTCATTCTCCCTCTCCCTCTCCCTCTCCCTCTCCCTCTCTCTCTCTCTCCCCCCCTCCCCATTCCCCCTCCCACACTCCCTGCCATGTGAGGACAGGGGGAGAAATGGGCAGTCTGCAAGCCAGGAAGGCCCTCACCAGAACTCTATCATGCCAGGACCCTGACCTCAGACTATGAGATCATCCCCCAAAACTGAAAAAACTAATTTCTGTTGTTTAAGCCACTCAGTCTATGGTATTTTAAGGCAGCCTGAGGTGACTAAGACATCTATAGTTTTTATTTTCACTCTGCTAAGGAGGCTTTGCATGATGAATGTAGGCTACAGATTAAAGAACTTTTCGTAGAACAAAGACACAAAATGGGCATGAGATGAAAGATCCTTTGTTTTGCATCAGCACTCAGGTGGCTGTGGAGGGGAATCGAGAGGACTGCAGTTCTGTTTTGCCTGATGACCTTCACTTTCACTTCATCCTCCATCCTCTGAGACGGTCAGCTAGGCAGAGCACTCTTGCCTCTCAATTCCCTTCTTGCTCCTGTCTTTACTACTCCAATAAATCAAATACTGCCACGTCACTGGAGTGACCGCGGATCTCAGAGAGCAGAACGATATGGGCCTGAAACACCATTCCAGTTGCTTTTTTCTTTTCATGTTTATTTGACTCAAGTGTGAAAATATATAGGCTGAATACGCTCAGCAAATAATGCAGCAACTCATTTACAAATAATTTTTAAAATTAATACATACAAGGAACAAAGACTGATAAGCTTAGCTCTTAACAAGACACATTGAAGAAGAAGAAAAAGAAGGGGAAGGAGGGGGAGGGGGAGGAGAAGAAAAAGGAGAAGGAAGAGGAGGAGAATCCCAAAAAATTTACTGTATTTGGCCGTGTATAACATGCACCCACATTTTGGCCCAAACTTTAAAAAAAAAAATCTTTCATTTTAATTTTTTGAAATTTAATGTTTTGAAATTCTCTGTATAATTTTTGCAGCTTTATTTGTAAGTCTAAAATTTGTTCAAAAGAAAAAAGAAAAAAAAAGAAAAGGAAACTCATTTGGGCATATTTATGTGAGTCTATTTCTGGGTTTTCTATTATGTCCCATTGAGCGATGTGTTTATCCCTCTATCAACATACACATTCTCGATTACTATTGGTGATATAATAAAACACAAAGCTAGGCAGATTAATTCCCCTCCCTTCTTTTCAAAATTGTTTTAGTTATTCTCAATCCTTGCTATCGAAATTTTAGAAAAAAAAATCTTGTCTATAGCTACAAAATAATCTTGCTAAGAATTTGATAGCAATTGTATTAAACCTGTATAACAGCAGTAATATAATATCTGGGAAATTATCAAAATATATGGAAATTAAACAACACCCTTCTAAATAATCCATTATAAAAGAAGAAAAGACAAGGAGAGTTAGACAATATTTTGTAACTGAATATAAAGGGAAACAGAGCATGCAGATAAAGCTCTCCTTCAGAGAAATTTATAGCCTTAAATACTTTTATAAGAAAAAGAAAAGAAGTATAAAATCAATGATATAATGTTCTATCTTACGATGCTAAAAATAGCAAATTAAACCATAAGTAAATAGAAAGACAGAAATCAAAATAAGAGAAGAGGTGCATAAGATTTTTTTTTTGGTTTTTCAAGTATAAATAAGATTTTTAAAAAGGGAAAAAAACAGAAATATACTAATTAAACCAAAATGTTGCTCATTGAAAATATAAATAAATTTCTCAAATTATACTGAACATATAAAAGAAAGAAGGCATATGCTACATCAGGAATAAAACAAGAGTTATCATTGGAGATCTTAGATATATCAAAAGGGTAATAAGAAAATATTATGAATAACTTTATGCCAATCAATCTGACAATTTAAATGACATTAAAAGTTTCTTGAAGAAAACTGTCAAAAGCAACTCAAGAAAAAATTGAAATTATGAATAGCCCTATATCTATTAAAGAAATTCATTTGTAATTTAAAACTTTCCTACAAGGAAAATTCCATCAATATATAAAACAATAATACATCATAACCAAGTGAGGTGTATCTTAAAAATACAAGGTTGTTTCAACATTTGAAAAAACAATCAAATGTAATTAACCATGTCAACAAATCAACACAAAAACCATAAAGTCATCTTAATAACTGCAGAAGAAACTTGACAAAACTCAACACCCATTCATGATAAAAACTCATAGCAAGATAGGGATAGAAGGGAATGTTTCTCAATTTGATAAAGGGCATCTATAAGTAATCCATAGCTAATATCATGCTTAATGGTAAAAATGTGAAGGCTTTCCCTCTAGGATTCAGAGCAAGAAAAGATTGCCCATTCTTACCGCTACATTCTACACTGGACTAGAGGTCCTAGCCACTGCAATATACCAAGAAAAGAAGGCATTCATATTGGAAAAGGAACAAAACTCTTTTTTCTCATATGAAATAATTGTTTACATAGAAAATCCAACGAAATCTGCAAAACAGCTACTAGATTGCAAGATACAAGATAATATATAACAATCAATATACTAGCAATGTAAAATCAGAAACTAAAAAATTTAAAATACCATTTACAACACCATCAAAATATTGAAATACTTAAGAACAAATATGACAAAAATGTGCAAGACTTTGCATTGAAAATATAAAACATTATTGAGAATTATGAAATACTTAAATAACTGGAGAACATACCATACTTATGGGTTGGAAGACTTAACATTGTTAAGATGGCAATTCCCCAAAAATTGACCAATGAATTCAATACAATTGCAAAAACATTTCAACAAAATCCTTTTAAGATTAAAAATGAGTTAATACAAAGGACCTAGAATACATAAACATTTTTGCAAAAGGATAAAATGGAGAACTAATACTATCTGATTTCAAGACTTATGGTAAAGCTAAAATAATCAGTAGAGTATGGCATTGGTGTAAAGATTTACAAATGGATAAATGGAACACAACACAGTTCAGAAGTAAACTAAAACATATATAGAAACATTTCAACTAAAGTGTAAATGCAATTCAGTGGAGAAAGGATAGTCTTCTCAACAAATTTTGCTAGAACACGTCCATGTGCAAAACAACACGTCTCTACTCATAAAAAAAAAAAATCAACTCAAAATGGACCATACACCTAAATGTAAAACCTAAAACTATAAAACTTGCACAAGAAAGCACAGGCAAAAACCTCTGTGCCATAGGTTAAACAAACTTTTTCTTTGTAGGTAAAGGGCAAGAGAGTATTTTAGACATTGTGGGCCATGTGGTCATTGTTCCAACTATTCAACCCTGCTGGTGTAGCTTGAAAGCAATCATAGACAATATGTAAACAAGTAGTCATGGCTGTGTTGCAAACGATCTTCATTGTCAAAAACAGGCAACAGGCCAGATTTAATCCACGGGCTAGAATACCAAGAGCAGAATCCATTTTTAAAAATTTGATACATTGGACTTCATCAAAATTTAAAACTTTTGCTTATTGAAAGACACCATCAAGATAATGAAATGACAAGCAGTATACAGAGAGAAAAATATTTACAAATCATTTATCTGATAATAGACTTATATCCAGAATATATAAAGAACTCTAAAAATTCAATAAGAAGAAAACAAAGAACAAAATTTTAAAGTGGACAAAATATTTGAACAAACACCTCCTCAAAGAAGATACATGGATGGCACATGAAAAAAATGTTCAACATGATTAGTCATTAGGAAAATACAATGGAAACCATAATGAAGTGTCAATGGACACCTATTAAAATGGCTAAAAATAAAAGGCTGACTATACCAAGTATTGGTGACGATATAAAGGAATGAAACTCTCATACACAGGTGGTGGGAATGTAAAATGGTACAATCATTTGGAACACATATTGGCAGTTTCTTAAAAAGTTAAGTATAGGGCCAGCCGACCGGCACATTGGTTAAGAGCTGGCTTGGGACGCCAGAGGGCCCCGGTTCGGATCCCACATATGAGGGCCAGTGACACTGCCCTCCACAGCTAAGATGCTGAACAACAGCTCGACCTGGAGCTGGGCTGCTGTGAGTCACCGGTGATGGTGATGGCGTAGGCTGCAGCCCTGCTGCAATGGGTTGCCATGGGCTACCGTGTATAACCAGCAGCCAGCGTGAGCGGCCAGCAGCCGCCGTGAGCAGCCATCCAGAAGCCGGGGACTGATCTGCCTTGCCCGGGAAGAGCGCACTGATGGAGCCAACTTGGGCTAATGAAGCAACGTCCTCCACAACTAGACTGAAGAACAAAAGGACAGCAACTTGTCTGTTCCCCTTCCCCCAATTCCCCAGCACTGTTCCCATCCCCCAATTCCCCAATTTAAAAAAAAAAAAAAAGTTAAGTATAAACTTACTATGGGATCCAGGCATTCTACTCCTAAATATATACCCAAAAGGTTTAAAAGTATATGTCTAAATAAAGACATGTATAAAAATGTTTATACCAGCTTCATTTATAATAGTCAAAAACTAGAAACAATCCAATGTCCATCAACAGGTGAATAAACAGGCTGTGGTACAACCATACACTGGAATGCCACTAGCAATAAAAAAGAATACTACAATATGGATCAATATCAAAATAGTTATGCTGAGTGAAAGAAGCCGAAAAAATAGAATACATATTGTAATATCCCATTTACATGCAATTCTAGAACATTAAAATTAATCTATAAAAAATAAAAGCAGATCAATGTTACCTGGAAATAGAATAAAGGACAGGAGGGGAAAAGGGACATGTTGCAAAGAGGCATGAGAAAACTTTTCAGGATGATGGGCATATCTTGGTTGTGGTGATGGTGTCACAGGTGTATATATGTGTCAAAACATATCAAATTGAATACTTTAAATAGGTGCAATTTATTGTATGTCAACTATATTCCAGTAAAGCTGTTACGAAAAAAGCACATACAATGAGATACTACTAAATGTCCATCAAAATGGATAAAATTTAACAGACTGACACCACCAAATGTGGGTGAAGGGGTAGAATGACTAGAACTCTCATAGTGGGAATGTAAAATGGTACAGCCACCTTGGAAAACAGTTTGGCAGTTTCTTACATTTACTATACAATCCATGAATTCCGCTCCTAGGTATTTACTGAAGAGAAATAAAAACATATGCCCATAGAAAAAATGTGGACATAAATATTCATAGCAGTTTTATTCATAGTGGCCCAAAACTGGAAACAACCTGAATATCCACCAACAGGTGAATGAATCAAGAAATTAGGGTATACTCATACAATAAAATACTACTTAGCAATAAAAAGGAATGAGCTACTTAGTGATACGTGCAACAACATGAATGAATCTCAGAAACACTATGTTGAGCATAAAAAGCCAAACCAACATACGGTATGGTTCTATTCATATGAAACTCTAGAAAAGACCAATCTAATAATCTACAGCGAGAAAAACAGATTAATGTTTGCTTGAAGGTGGGCTTGGAGGGACACAAGGCTACTTTAGAGGCTTACATTGAAATATTTTACATCTTGATTTTGGTGGTGATTACATGGCTCTATAAATTTGTCAAAAGCGTACAATTAAAATGGGTACATTTTACTGTATGTTCATTTTACCTCAATAAAGTTGATTTGGAAAAAAAGTTTTCCTCCAAGCGATTCCACTATTAGGGAAATCCCTGAAGAAATCCAACCTCCAACTGTATGCAAATATCTCCTGCCTGAATATTTCTCATGTCTGAAGCTCGCAGCTGTACAAGCCTGCCTTGTCTACTTCTTGAGCTCTGTCAGAATAACTTCCCATGCCGAGTCTAAATATACTTCCCTCTAACGGCTACATTTGGTCCAAATTCTGCCCTCAGCAGCTGCCCTAATGTAATCTTTCTTGACAGCCTTGGAATATGCAAAGATACCTACCTTAGAGACAGTGGAGCGGAGTTGTCACATGGACTCTGGGCACTGACAGGCCTGGAATTTAATTCTGGCCATATCATTTATGGGTGATGTTGAGCAGGTTACTTAAACTCTGTAGGCCTCTGTTTCTTCAGCTGTTTAATATTCATAATAATAGCACTTTGAGGATTATGAGGATTAAGGAGATAATGCATGTAAAGCGCTTCACATAATACCTGGGATACGGCACATCCTCGGTTATTGTTACCAGCTCCCTATCTCTTTCTAAGCAACACCAGGTACCTCAGACTTTAATCTCAGAGCACTCAACATCTAGGTTGCCTGAAAATGCTATAATTTATTCATGTAATCACAACCCACACAGTCATCCATTATTTCTTTCAGCATTAAAGATCTCAATTCATAATCACAAAACGTTGACTTAAGAGGATTTAATTATGTGAGACAGATAATATGAGGGAAAGATTTAGAAAAGAGATTTGGAATAAAGTTTTAGCAGAAGTAGTACTTGAATATGATTTTGGAAACTAGGAAGTATATGAATAGAGGTGTGTCTGATTGAAGAAAGAAGTGAAATTTTAACTTGTGATCTTGGCTAGACTTTACAATGTCTTAATTTACTTTTCTTTCACAAAGTGCTCTGAAAGGAAACTTTATTACTTGACATATGAAGTCCTGCTTCATTTAAGCTTATGTACGATAAGCATGAGTTAAAGCCTGAGATGGCCATGTTAGGGCGCTGCCTATGGATCACAGCAACCTCCATACCTAAGGTCTGGATGACAATGTGAGTCAAAGTCCACTAAGTGGACGTTCTATTCTTCCCTTGATTTTCAACAAGTCACTTCCCCTCTCTGGACATCAGTTTACTTATCTGTAAAACGGGAGGAAGGAGTCTAATGACTCCTTTCTAACTATAGGTTACACATGTGTATGCAATTTGTTAAAACTCAGTGAATATATCCTATTATTTATGCATTTCGTTGAATGCACATTTTGTGTGAAATGAAAAAGCCCTAGATAGAAATAACAAACTTGAATCAATACTAAAATCTTTAGGGATAAAATATACCGATTTCTGCAATTCATGTTAAAATGCACCAAAACAAGATGGATAAGTGGATGGGGACATGGATAGAAAGGTGATAAAGCAAGTATACAAAAATTTTAACAGTAGAATCTACATGGTAAGTAGATAAGTGTTCAGTGTAAAATTTTGTCAACGTGGCTGTATGTTTGAAATTTTCATTTAAAACATATTGAAAAAAAACCAGCAGTTAAGGAATTTTTAAATATCAGAAAAAATGCTCTTCTTACATATTCAAGTATCATTGATCCTATAAACCCCTAGCATATGGGAAATGGCGCTTTCCTAATATTTTCAGCACAGTTTCTTAGTCCCTTATATAAAAGAACAAGGCTAATAAAAAGATGACAATAACAAATGTTGACAAGGATATGAAGAAATTGGAAGTCTTATGCACTGCTGATGGAAATGTAAAATAGTGCAGCCACTTTGGAAAACAGTCTCGCAGTTCCTCAAATGGTTCAACATTGACTTACCATGTGATCTAACGATTCCACTCCTAGCTACATACCCAAGAGAAATAAAAACATATGCCCATATAAAAACTTGAATACAATATCCATAATAGCATTATTCACAATAGCCGAAAGGTGGAAACAACCCAAATGTTCATCGACTGATGAACTGAATGAATAAACACATCGTCTATCCATGCAATGAAGTATTATTCAGCCATAAAAAAGAATGAAGTATTGATACATGCTACTACATGGATGAAACTTGAATACATTAGGCTGAGTGAATGAAGACAGTCATTCAGATATATATTGTATGAGTCCATTTACATCAATTGTCCAGAATAAGCAAACCTAGATAGAGAGGTTCATAGGTTCCCAAGGGCTAGAGGTGATGAAGGTTTGGGGGTGATAGCTAATGAGCACAGATTTTCTTTTGGGGTAGTGAAAATATTCTAAAATTCATTGTGGTTATACATTCCTTTGTAATTACACTAAAAGTCATTGACTTGTACAGTTTAAATGGGTAAATTGCATAGTATATACCTCAATAAAGATGTTTAAAAAATTTTAAATCAAGTAAAAAAATCAATGCTGTCTCTCTCTAGTCTCCGCCCGATGCCTCTCTGGTACTATAATCAAGAGGTGGTTTTACCGACTCTTTCTCTTGTTTTTTCACATTAGAGGCCCTTAAATTTTTCATACATATTCCTGGAAAATGGCTCCTCAAATTTCCTGTTGGAGTTTTATTTCACCTTTGTTCTTGTGAGTCTTTCCTGATTTCATTCACTGACTTGCCAAATTTATCGAGGGGTTATGTCACATCAGACACTCTATTAGGCACCAAGGTATGAAGTCAAATAAGACCTGGAGCCTGCCCTCAAAAAGTTTACAGTCTTGTAAGGGAGGCAGGTGTATAAACACATAATTAAGATATAAATGACCATGTACCATAAGTGAAGCATCTAAAAGTGCTAGGAGAACAGACATTGCCATTAGACTTAGAGTCAGAAAACATAGGTTACATGAAATAGGCTTAATAGCTCTATGATCTTAAACAAGTCATTTCATTACCTTCAGCCCCAGTTTTTTTCACTATAAAATAGAGAAAATGCCACCCACTGAGTTATTGTAATAATTAAATGCAAACAAGATATAAAAGTATTTTGCAAACTACATGTTATAGTACACTATATTTTAGAAACAATTGTTGCTTTATCTACTTGCTTTGTAAATTAATGAGAATAAAGTTAGTAATGTGCTCTAAGATCTGAGGGGAAAAAATAATAAATACAATATTTTTCTTGTAACTGAGAGTAACAGATGGCATTTTAAGTTTCTGGAGGAAAAGGAAACAGCTTGAAATGTAATGATTTCAAGACTGACTGAAGAGACGGCGAGTATCATGGAAGAAGGGTTAGATGGTGGTTGGGAGAGACAAAGGCAACAGGACAGTGAGCTTGAACAGGAGAACACAGGGGTTATAGGCTGCGATCGAAAGGTGAGGAAGGATTACAGTGAGAGCTAGGCGCTGGCCATACCCTTATCAGTCACGTGCATTTTCTTTTAAAGGGGAAAGTGAAGTTATCTCAGTGAGGACAACAAACTCTCCCAGGATAACTGAAACACAAAATTCTACTGTAGTTCACATCTCCCGCAAATGAGGACCTAAGCAGCTACACACACAGGCCTTAACCAGAGCAGCGTGTTTTCTGATGGATTTCATATTTGCTGATCTGCACAACAAGGAACGCTGGTAAAAATTGTAGATTCTCTGCAAACAGTCTATCCCTCCCTATATTTAAAAAACCACTGAGGAAATTTTAAGCTAAAGAACAAGTTAATCAATAAATCCATATAGAGTCAAGAAATTAAAAAATGGTAAAAGGTGGTTCTACAGACAGATTGTCGATATTAAAGATAAGCAGACAATTTAAATTATAATCTCAAATAATACGCAGTATAATATAGCAGAGTTAATAGTACCACTTGGCATTTAATATTTCAATCTTAATGACAAACAAATGTTAAGACATTTTCAAAAAATCTTTAACATTTAATACATTATTGCCAGTTCTCAATTATCTGGGCATAGTAAGACACAGGAGTACAAGAGAGGCCATAAATAGCATCAATCATACACATGTGCTAAATAGTCCTACATAATACCTATCAACCTATCACGGTTACTAACAAGCACTTCTAATTGAAACCCAGCAACCGATAGATGGGGGTGGGGGAGGGGAGAGAGACTAAACTAAACTTAGGAAAATGGAAGCATTTTACAAGATACACTTAAATGTCCAGGCCCTAATGCTGCCTATCCAGCCTGTCTATCAGTATTGAAGCAGCAATTATTAACCGTTGCATTTTGGCGGCCCTCCGTCCCAGATCAGCATTTAAAACAACTGCTTATAAAGAGCTTTTCAATGAGTAGCTATAAATAGCACCAACATAGTAGTATTCAATAAAGCGAAAAGGAGCAGGTTGAAATTTATTGGCCTTGGGTTGAAAAGTCCTTTGGTGGGTTCCGAGGCCCTGTTTTAAGTTCTGAGGCAAGACCAATATGACACAAACTGAAAACAGAACTGGAAATTTAAAAAATGATATTCAAGAGTGACCACGGAAGACAATGCCCTTCAGGGTTAGGGCAAACAGCGGCAAAGAAGCGACAGCGGACTAATGCTAGAGCGCACCTACCAGATACCTCTTCAGGACTGAAAGCCTTCTCCAACTGCTGGAAGTATGGCCACCTGACGGCCCTCTGTGGACAGCCCTCCCCAGGAACTGCACTTGGCTGAAACAAGCTGCTTCTTCCAAGGTCATGCAGCCTGCATCCAATGATTGGTTAATGTCGGGGGCTGAAAGTCTGACCCTCTCATCTAACTCTGAAAGGCCATCTCGGCTCCAGAGCTTTGGTTGAATTTCCTGAGCCCTTCTTTGGAACGTTTCGCAGGTCAACTTTTGCCTCTGCCCAGCTCTGACTCTTTCCCTTCCCCCAAACGAATTGATCCTGAGAGCACGCCCTAAAAAACGCCCTCTAGGCTCATCTTTATCTCAGAATCTGCTTTCTGGGAAATCTAGCCAGCAAGTCAAGGAGTTCCTAAACCACTACCACACAGTTTCACTGTGATGAAACTCTGCTATCAGGAACACCATAGGTCTCTGGGGAGCCCAGGACCCTGAGCGGTTGATCAGGCCCTAGCTCAGTTATGCAGTTCAATTCAGTACATGACAACTGAATGAGCTAGGAGAACCCAGAGGATTCAGACATGCCAAAGGAACATTAGAGGAAAAGTGAAAGCATTGGAATTATTTCCAAGACAAGTGAAAGGGAGAAAACCAATAGTATAAGAACAGGAAGTAAAATTTTAGTGTAAAGGATATAGGTTAAACATAAGGACGTTTGCCAATAATTAAAAGTGCTAGAGTATTATAACAACTTAATAGTGAAGGTAATTTATTCATTTAATATTTATAACAATGATTTCAATTTACTCTATGTTAGGAGCTATGCTAAGCATGTCATATAGTATATTTAGGTATTTGATCCTCACAACAATATTATGAGGAAGTACTATGATGCCCATTTTCCAGACAAAGGAATTAAGGCTTTCAAAGATAAAGTAACTTGTCTAGAGATACACAGCTGGGAAATGACGAAGGAAGGACTCGGAGCCACGTCTTCCTGACTCCGAAGCTCATGCTTTAGATTACTGCCTCTGTGAGTTCACATATTGAATACTGTGTTTGAATCTGGGAAGAGGAAAAGACCTGCTTAATTTCCCTTAATCCAGAGGGAAGGATGAATAGGTTACATAGATTTGGACAAACCATAGAATCTTCTGCAGCCTCTGTTATTGTCTGTGTCAAATAGAGATAATGATGCCTTTTTTGTCTAAAGACATTCAGAAAAACAAATGACCGCCTGGGTTCCTCTTATCAATAAAATCTAGGATTCTATAATTTTTGTTGAATAGAATAAAATCTTCTAGAATGCTATATGTCTTTTTAAAAAACTAAACTATATTATTCACTTACAGGAAGCTGGTGTACGTGAGTGATTTTTGGAAAATTGGGGGCAGAAATAATGTCCTTATCTGCAGTCCCTTTAACTGTTCAAGTCTTGTACTTCTGGAGAACAGAGAAGATCAAATGAGATGGTTCTAAAAAAAAGAGTAAATTAGGCTTAAGCAATGAGATGTGAAACTTCCCAGAAATAAAGGTATCTTGAGATAAAGATGAATATTGGAGGGCTGGTAGAATCAGGATAAATGTGAAGTAATACTACAAGTCATTCAAGCAAAACGGAGAAATATGAACAAGATCAAGAATAAGCGTAGCATGTTTGAAGAAGATAAGTCTTTGAAAAAGAAAGAATAACTCTCATCCATATGGAATAACTTAACACCATCATTTTATGAAGGCTGGGGAATCGCCCATATCAGAGCTTTACAAAGTTTTTCATTTCAAGGCCCAAGTGCAAATTTTCCATTTGCCATGGCACACACCTGCAGGGTTAATGGACCACTGTATTGCCTTTTTTAAATCAAAATATCCCATACACTGACAAGTTAGGATATCCACAATACATTGCTAAGTCAGGAAAAACTGCAGATGTGTATTTATGTATGTATGTGTATGTATATTTGTGTGTGTAAAAGGCTTGAAAAGTTTCATCTAGACATTTTTAAAGATACACACACACACACACACACACACACACACACACATATATAGAGGATGCCAAAAAATGTATACACATTTTAAGATAACATCTCTTAAAATGTGTATATATTTCTTTTTTTGGCACCCTGATATAGTCTACAGTTGACCCTTGAACGTGAGTTTGAACTGCATGATCCACTTATATGAGGATTTTTCAACAAATACTGTAAATGTATTTCCTCTTACAATTTTCTTAGTGACATTTTCTTTTTTCTAGCTTACTTTATTGTAAAAATACAACACAGTATATAATATGTATAACATAGAAAATACATGTTAATCAACTGTGTATGTCAACAGTAGGCTATCAGTAGTTAAGTTTGGGGGGAGTCGAAAGTTATACATGGATTTTCGACTCCAAGGGGGTCGGCATCCCTAACCCCCACACCGTATATAGAGTTAAACATCTCTCATACACATGAATTACTCATATAATTTTAAAAATTTTAAAAACAAACAACCAAACGTTACAATGTTAAAACAAGAAGAACTTAAAAAGCATATTATTTCGCTTTCCTTTCTAAACGAGGAAACAGATAGGAACGTTGGCCTGAGACCGGAAGCCCAGACTCCATAGTCCAGGGCTAGTGTTCATCTCATTATGTCATACACTTCATGTTCTCTGTGAGAGATTTTTCCATAGATTGACCTGTCAGAAATAATCTAGATCAAGTGTCAGCAAACTTTTTTCTGTAAAACAGTAAATAATTTTGGCTGTCAGGATCTGTCACATCTTTTTTTCCCCCTATCCTTTAAAAATGTAAAAGCTGTTCTTAGCTCTCAGGACAGGGCAGAAACAGACCAAATTTGGTCCACAGACTGACTTAGATGAAGCAGAAGGAAAAAAAGATCAGAGGCAAGGAGATCTGTTAGGAGGCTATTACAGCCGTCCAATTAGTAAGGATATAGAGACCCCCAACTAGGGTGGTAGGAGTGTAACTGAGAAGAGAACTGATAAGACTGGATGTGGAAAAGAAGCTTAAATGATAACTGTGCTTAAACTTCCCCAAGTTTCTGTGTCAATCCAGACTGAGTTTTAAATGGCCAACAAGGTAAGTAATTATTATATAAAATTTTGAGGGGGAGTTGGATACATTCATAGCTGAAGTCTTAAGGTGCTGTGGTAATACAATCAGAGTAAGAAGGAACAATGTTCTACTTTGTTTTTAATACTGGTACACTGTTTCAATGTTTGTATACTAAAGGTAAGAGCTCTTTCTGGTTCTCAATCGAAACCTCTAAAAGAGAAAAAGAAGGTGGAGAAGCAAAGAAGCAAATCTCAACCTCAAAGGATTTTCAAATATGCTTCAGGTTCTTTTTTGGGTGCTTGACAATAGACTGTAATTGCTCTGACATCCCTTGGCCTACAAACTGCACATTAGTTCACATTAACATGCCACAAGTGCAAGAGAGAAGACAGAATAAACGGGAGGTACCATAGAATTGGAGGGAGACTTTGATGGGAGACAGACCTGGGTTCTGAGACTACTACTTACTAGCACTTATGATCTCAGATTAATTACCTGAATCTCACTTTTCTTACCTGATCAATCTGGATAATAATACCTGCTTTACAGGGTTCCTGGGAGAATGACATGAGATATGGCATAAAGGTACAAAACAGTGTCTGACGTATGGAGGGTGTTCAAAAAAACCTGTAATTTCCTTTTCTTCCCTGCATTCCCAACAACCATTCAGTATTTATTGAAAATCTTTCACTGCTGTAGCTAAGCTTATTTAATAGAGATTACCCTGTTTTGTGAATCAAAGGTGTCTTAAAAAGTGTTTAGAACACTCAATATCAAACACATAGGTATGCAAAACGTATCCAAGATACAAAATAAAAGCACAAAACTGATAGTTGACTTGGGGAATTTCAAGTCTCTTCATATGATAATAATAATAGATAATATTTGCTGAGCACTTACTCTATGCTAGGCACTATTGTAAGCTCTTTACTTGCACTAAGTTGTTAAATATTCACAACGACCACAGAAGGCAGGTAGATTAGGAAACCAAGGCCCAAAGCGGCTGAGACATGAAACAATGAAGCACCAAGTCACTTTCACACAGTGCTGGTGTCACATTTTTGAAAAACAATGTGTCATCATACATGAAGAGCTTCAAAAGTATTCAAAGTTAGAATATTTAATAACATAAACCATCCCTAAAATGTTAGCAATAACTACTAGATACAAGACACATCAAAGTAATTGTTACTTTATTTAACAGTCACTATATTTACATACAGAGATTCAAAGGAAATATTATCAGCATACTTTCTTAGCCCAGTCAGGCTGCTATAATGAAATACCATAAACTGGGTGGTTTATAAACAACATCAATTTATTTCTTACGGTTCTGGAGGCTGAAAGTCCAAGGTCAAGGTGTTGGCCTGGTTGGGTGCTGCTGAAGGCCCTCTTCCAGGACACAGGCTGCTGACTTCTTGTGACCTCACATGGTGAAAAGGGTAAGGCCTCTCTAGGGCCTCTTTTGTAAGGGCACTAATCCCATTCATGAGCGCTCTGTCCTCATAACCTACTCACCCCCCAAAGGCCCCACGTCCTAATGCTGTCACATTGGGCATTAGGTTTTCGAAATATGAGTCTGGGCGGGGGACACAAGCAGACTATGGTACACACTAACAGGGGTTACTTCTAGGAGAATGGATTGTGGGTAATATGCTTAAAATAATGCTGTATACTCTCCAAGCCATTTCCTTTCCCTCCTGGCATGAGAATGGAAACGCCCTGCCCTCCACACCCTCTCCCTTGCAGATAACTGAGCGCAGGCAATGGAATGTGGGTGGGAACAGTACATGTCAGCTCCAGGCCTAGGTCTGCATGTGATATGCCACGTATTGCTTTCCTCTGCTCCTGTCAGTCAGCTGTGACACCAAAGTGACTTTGGAGCCACAAAGAGAAGTATCCTGGGTCCCTGATGCTTGAAAGAGTCACACAGGGGAGGTCTATGCCACGTTTCTCTGAGAGAGGAGGAAACTGCTCATGTGTTAAGCTATCGCCCCATTTCAGGGTTTATTTGTTACCTCAGTAACTGATACAGGTAACTTTTATAATCTTTATTCTTTTCTTGCATTTTCCAAAATGCAAATAAGAAACATGTAATACTTCCACAATCATAAAATGTTATATTTTGAAATGCGTGCTTTTAACTAAAGAAAAAAAAATCGACTTGGGTAATTTAGACTAAGCCAATAAACTGAAATTCAGACAAAAATGTATGTACAAAGATGTTTACTGAAAGCTTACTTATAAACATTAAAAAAAAAGAAAACAACTTAAATGTCATTCATAAACTACAGCCACGTGATGGAATCTTAGGCAACCATTGAGATGATGTTAATGAAGAACTTTAATGACATGAGCAAACAGCTGTAATATCATATTAAATAAAAAAGCATGATTAAAAGTTGTTCAGATATGGAGAAAATAGTCATGAGAAATATAAGCTAATAACTGCATGTTTTCTAAAAAGAGACCATAATACTTTTACAAGAAGAAAAACATATACATAAAAACACCTCTAATTACATTGGGAGCGAGCAAGTCATCAGCCAGATCACTGATGCAATGGAGCTGCCAGGAGGAGCACTTAGGGACTGTCTGCTCACCTTCCCAATGATAGAGGACAGAAGCTGACAGTTCTGGGGGAGAGGAGGAGGAGCCTGGTGCCCAAATGAGATGGAGCTGCTTTATTAGATAAAGCTTTCCCCTATCAGATGCCCTCACTGTCTGCAGTACAGCATCAGGCCCAAGGAGGATTCCGAGTTACCACTGAAAGGGATAAAGAGACCATTCCCAAATGTTTGGAAAATCAGCAAAAGGACACATGGGGTGGGGGTAGGGGTGGCTTCAGAGAGTGCCGTCAATGTTCTGTTTCTTAACAGTTACATGAGGTTTCATGTATAACTATTTGTTAAACTGTACATATGTGTTTTATGCACTTTTCAGTTTGTATGCTATATGTAATAACAAAACATAAAAGAAAACAAAACAAAACAAAAAAAACCCAGCAGCTGTTTCTTCTGCCTTATCCAGGAAAGAAGGAACCATGCTCAGTGTGGGCCTGAGGACAGGCCCTGAGGAACAGTAATCACTCAATGTTAGAATACTGCATCGAGGCTCGCATTTAGAATGACCCAGAACAGAGAACCTGAACCCAGGTCAGCTGATCATATCCAGCAATCTTTCCACCAGACCAAATTCAATGCAAAATACATTTGTGGATCGAAAATTTTGTTAAAGATTTTAAGGCATGAGTTTTCACAGTCTTTCTCTAAGACCTTGCTTAACTAAAAGGAATTGAGTTTCTGCTTGCTCTACTTCACCTGGCCGTGCTCCAGGAAGATTAATGCCTGCCCCAACTACGAAACTGTGTAAGTTTAAGAAATTCATCGTGTTTTTTGTTTTGTTTTGCCTCTTATTTTTGTTGAAGAAATCAAACTAGATCTCTCCCATTGTCACCTACAAGAATTTCATTTCCCTCAATGAATTTATGGGCAAGAGAAAAAGAATGTGTGTGTGTGTGTGTGTGTGTGTGTGTGTGTGTGTGTGTGTATGCTGTTTATTCCTCTCACTTATTTGTGGATTTGAAGTTCCACCAGTTATTCTGAAGACATTTCTATCTCCACAAGAAAATGCCTAATATGAAGAATCAAAAAAGGAAGACAGAATTAAACCAGAAGAAAAGCAAGAAGATCATAGCCAAGAAAAAGGAGAGGGAAAGAGTTGAGAAGGTATCAGAGAGCAATGAAAAACAAGTCTATGGGATATAGATGGAGTAGTTTGGAGGGCAAAGAGGACCGTAACAAATGTTGCTTTCATCTTGGATTGTATTTCTTTGACCAAGACATAATGTGGTTACCAGTTTCTAGGGGCAGCACATTAATTGGTGCCCATAGGCAGACTATTTGCTAGGAGAGGCAAGAGACAGTACAAAGACTAAGGCTTGGCTCCTGCTCTTACGGAGTTTGAAGGCTTGTGAGGGGGAGCAGACACATTAACAGTTAAACACAGAGGTCATCGTGACTAACTCTGCCTGGCAGAGCTGGGAAAGGCCTCACAAAGGGAGCAGCACTAGGGTTGCTCTAGGAAGATGATAGGAATTCACAGACTAAGAAGGGGCAGGCGGAGTGTGTTCTAGGCATTGAAATAGCCACAGAAATGTTAAAGAGTAGGAAATACTCAGATAATGCCAACAAACCTGAAGCATAAAAGCTGGAGCATAAGGAGCCAGGAGGTAGAAAGACAGGAAATGGGCAGGAGAGTAATCAGAGATGAGGTAGGGATCCAGCCAGGATCAGGCTGAGAGGTTTAGACACCATTGTTTGGGCAATTGAGGATACCCTGATGTTTGCATATTTTAATATTAACATAGTTGTACTGCAAAAAAGGAAGGAGGGAGCTAGAAATGAGATGGAGGTGGGGGCCAAAAAATTAGGAGGCTGTCACAAATAGAACAGGTAATAGATGAATTTGTTTTAGAGCCAGATAGATACGGGTTTAAAAACTGGCTTTGTCACTTATAAATTGTTTGACATTGAGAAATTACATAATCTCCTCAAAGAGATTATTTTCCTCTTCTGTAAAATGTAGACAGTAATCCCTACCTTTGCAGAGTTGTTAATGTGATATGTGTCTAAATATGATAACTTGTCTATTATAGTATCTGACTACATTTGAAGTAATAAATGTTTGCAACAAATATATTGATAGTGCAAGCTGCACTGAGGATAAGGAAACAGATTACTGTGAACAGGATTTGGGGACTGATTGGATATGGCATTTGAGGAGGATACAAAAAGAGAGAAAAGTCCTGTATTTAGCAACTGACTTTGTTCTCTGTAATAAACACTGCTAATACCAACACACCGAATTGCTAACATATGCCTCAGTTAGACACCATGCCAGGTAGACCATTATGCTCTAGCAATGCCATTTGGTGTAAGTTTAAGTTTCTCTTCTTTCTTATATCTCCCTCTACTTCGTTAGCTAAAGTTAAGATTCTCCATTCAAAAGATATTCAAAACAAATGTATTAAAGAATTATACTAAATAATTCATATACAAGGTAGTGCTATGATCTAATAAGCAACAACATCAGCTGCATAATGCTAAAAGAAACCCATCTTCTTATACTGAAACCTTGAATGGCCCCTAGACGTCCTACAACCAGAGATGTCCCTAAAGCTGAGTACTGTACACAATGGAAGTCAATCACCATTAAATGATGTATCTGCTTTAATGGCAGAACTGCTGAGATGAGCTGTAGGACAGAAATCACTGTCATCTATCTTCAAATAAAAGAAAATTGTGTGTAAATCTCTGTAGTCTCTCATGGCATCTTCAGTGAGTGCACAGTAGAGGCAAAGCAAGGCCCAGCAATACTTGGAAAAAGAACTGGCCTCAGAGACGACTGACATATTCCCAGTTTTTGTTTCCTTCCGAAATATCAGAAAATAGCACCATAACGACATTTCATTTGTGAGAAAGACTGGTCTAAAATTTTCCCAAATGTGCAGCCCAAATGCCACTGACAGAGCCCAGGGATATGATCCACTGAGTACCCACAATGGCTCGGAAATGCCTGAATCAGAGCAAATAAAATGAAATCAAAGCTCTCACTGGGGGCACGTGAGACGGATCTTCAAAACTTTTTAAACAGATTTGTTGAAAGGGAAGAATTTAAGAACTTAAAAAGAAGGGGATGATTCCTTAATAAAAGCAAGCAGAGTACCATATTGAATGACTGGTGGAGCCTCAAATCCACAATTAAGGGGAATAAAGTAAACAGCTAATTTTTTTTCCTTTCTCATAAGATCAGCGAGGGAAATAAAATTTTAATAGGTGAAAATGGAGGATTTAAGCATTGTGAGATCTACTGTTATTTCTTCAACAAAAATAAGAGGCAAAATGAAACAAAAACTACTATGAATGTCTCAAACCCACACCATTTAGAATCTGTTGGGGCATTAATCTTCCTGGAAGAAACCATAAAATAAAAATTAAGATTGCTCCAATATGTTGCCTAAAGGCCAAATAGCAAACACTTCTTAATCTAGGGCAGCCGCACTTAGTAACTTTCTGTACCATCAGATGTATGTCTGATGCAGTATCTTCTTACACAGAGAATGAATGTTTAATAAGAAAAGTTACCCTTGACAAATATCATATGATCTCACTTATACGTGGATTCTAAGGAACTGAATGGATGGGAGAAGTGGATGGAGATAGTCTCAGAGACACAGAGGAAGAANTATCATATGATCTCACTTATACGTGGATTCTAAGGAACTGAATGGATGGGAGAAGTGGATGGAGATAGTCTCAGAGACACAGAGGAAGAACTGAGGGTTGCTAGTTGGGAGGGGTTGGGGATGAAGGAGAAGGGGAAGGGAGGAGACAATACAAATTGGTAACTACAATATGGCCTCAGGGATAGAAAAAGACAGTCTGAGGAATATAATCAATAATGTTGTAAATATTTCTTAGGAGGCCAGATGGACTCATGTCTTGTTGGGGAGACCACTTCATAGTCGGTGTAGAGGCCTGACCACCACACTGTATTTCTGAAACTGATGTTGAATAATATTGCATGTCAACTATAATTATATATACATATAGTCACAGGACATGTAGAAAGTGGGAATGGAGTCAATGGAATTGTAATAGATAAGCATGATATCGGGGGTGGGAGGGCAGTAGATGGGGGAGAGGGGTTGTTACTTTGTGAGGATGAAAAGGATAACTATTGCATTGTTCTGTACACCTGAAACTAACAACAACAAAAAAAAAAAAGAAAAAGAAAAGTTACCCTTTCAAATGTTACCCTACGAAAAATCACCCTAATGCCAGCTGAGGAATCTGAACTATGGCAGCACTGAGATATCTGCCCTCTACACTCATGGGCAAAGGGAAAAAAAGCTTAGAAGATGGAGATCCATCTACTGCCAAACTGAAGCCAATTTAATCACATTCCAGATGTCCTGCTTGCTAAACATTCAGAGAATAATGGAAGGGAACTGTCTGGTAGACTTTACCCCAAGGCCAGACCCTACATCAAAGATCAATTCAAGAAAAAAAAATTATGAAACCTTCCAAGATTATAAAATATCCAAAAGTGTATATACAGTATAATCTCAACAATATAGAAAGTATTATGCACTAAAAAAAATTTGGAAGGAAATATGACAAATCATTCATTGTTTTTATCTTGGATGGTAAGATTATTTTTTCTCCTACATACATCTATAGTCATCCATAAACTGATACAATTTTTATATTTTTCTTTATATTTCTCTAAATTTTCCATATTTTCTACAACAAGCAAGCATTAGTTTTACAGCAAGAAAATAAAAGTTAAAATTAAAAAAAAATGATAGGAAGGGAAAGGTGTAGTTCTAAGAAGACAATTCTAGAATCTTCTCTAGAATGTCATCATCTACTCTGGAAGTTAGCATCACCAAAAGTCTGTGATCATGCTTTAAAAACATAACCAACAGCCTAACACTTCACATGCCCCAGTCTCTGGTCTTTCTGTGTTTGCTTTTTCTCCATGAAAACTCAATGAAATGCTAACAATAATCTCATCCCATGAAAAGCATGTGAGTGAGAAGAGAAAGAAAGACAGCAATTCGCACCTGGGGATAGGAAGAGTGCTTGGAAAGGGTTACGAGGAGTGTCTGAAACATTCAGAGAAATATGCACAGGTAAAAAATGCATCTAAAACCCCAAATGGGATACAATTGAGGCTGGCCTTACCAACAGGGAGAAAAGCATGGAAAGATTCAGTGGACAGGACAGAGCAGGGTACAAAAGAAAGGGTAACAGGAAACATACATACTTCGTATGTGTGTTTTGGGTTTTTTTTCCACATAGGATTCACAACATTCCTTAGAAAATTCAATTTAGTTGCCCTGTTCTAGCTTGCTAACCAGAACCAATTTAATTTTAAATGTACACGCAGAGCCAAGGGGGACAAAATATTTTGCAATTACTTTTAGCTCCCTGTTGGAAGGCAGAATGAGATTTAACCAGTTCTGCTCCAGCTGTGATAACCATCCAGGTTTGTCAGAGAACTAAATGGTGTGCTTTGGTTGAAGATTAAAGAATAGAAAACTCTGTAACACAATTACTTGCTTTGTTTAACAACTTAATGGGAGTGAATTTTTGAGAATGTGACAAATTGCTTTTGATTTATCTGCACAGGGCATGAAATACTGGTGCAAGAGAGCAATTTGTTACACAGACAATGTCTACCCCTTGCTATAAATCTGCCCATTGTCACACTCTATTTGACACCCAGTTAGGTGATTTTTGAAGAACTAGTTTATTACTGCATTTAACAAAGAACAGAAAACTGATATGTGACTCGTTGCTTCTCAGCTACCAGGAACACATTTCTCAGATATCAGTCTATGCAAGCGTTTCTTGGTTTTATGCGCTATTGTGACAGATAGGTAAACACACTGATAAAATCAAGTGCTTTGAAAAAGGAAAAGTTATCATATTCATGTATGCCCCTAGTGTGTCATGAAACTTCAAACAGTTTCTGGTTCTGCTTACCATCTGCACAGATTTATTCCAAATAACATAACCACGTTTGTTTCTTGATTTCTTTCAACATAAATAGAACCATTAAGCTGTGGGAGTGTTTATATTCCGGGAGATAATCAGGTCATCTATTCTGATTAGCCTTAACACATAGGCCTGGCCCCTGCCTGCACACAGCACTCAGTCCCTGCTCCCGTCCTCAGTCAGCCCTTTCCACGTTGGCACTGCTGTAGCTCTCGAGCCTCTATCCTTGCTATGCCTCCTCCTGGGAGGAAATGAGGCTGCTACAGGTCTGACTGGAGTTCCCCTTGGGCTACACTGTGGTCTGTCTTTATTAAAAGCAAAATTTAGGCCTCATATGGGGACTTGGCAACTGTGTCAGATTGTGCCAGGTTTTTCAATTCTTGCTTTTTTTGGTGGGGAAAGTAGGAAAGGAGGAAGCCATTTTTTTCCCATTATTACAAAAGTTTATGTTACACAAAGTTCAATATAAAAATGTAAATGTACACGACCTGATTTTCATGTTGCAGTAAAACAGGTGCTGTGGAGAGGGGCATGTGGAAGCAGTTGATCTCTGGTGAACACGGCCATTCCTTACACTCATTCCAAGGCTTCTAACATGATACTATTTCCTCCGATTACCACCATTCCAATACTGTTCTGTTGCCCAGTGGGTGCCATCTCCACACATGCATCTACCACAAGTTTCATAAAGGGATCAAAACCCTGCAATACTCCTTGGACATATCTGCCCCCACTTATGTAATTGTAATGATAACTTCTTGTCATACATTTTTTCAACTTGGGAGGGTGAGCCTTGCTCATATCCACTCAACAAGCTCAAAAATGCCTCCATATGGAATTTGTGGCCTCCCTCACACTGGGAGGAAGCCATTTATAAATGTTACACAAATACAGATCCACCCAAGACTAATTTCTCATTGTCAATTTAAATGCAGACACTCTCCCCACCACCCTCATTCACCATTAGTTGGTTGAGAACTGGGGGAATTTGAGGAAGAACCATTAGCATTTTTAATAGAAACAATTCTTATAGGCAAAATAAAAATTAAACTACAAACATTCTAATGATATATATATATATATATGAAATGTTCAATAAATATGATGGTGATTCAGAATTTAATTCTGTATGCCATCTAATTTAAGAGTTGGTATCAGATTCCTGGTTTGAGTAGAGAAAAACAGCAATATAAATTACGTAAGCAATCTTCAGATGAGTAGATGGGAATGATTCTGAAATCAATTCTGAAACAGGGCTTATTTCAAAGCACTAACTCCTGCCTTCAAGTCCTAGCTCCACCACTTAACTTCTCTGAACATCCAATTCTTCATCTTTAAAATGAAAATAATATTTTCTACTACCTCATAGAGCTGTTCTGAGGAGTAAGTCACCTAGTTTGATGCCTGAATGAGCACTCAATAACTAGCGTCTACTTCTTTTTTCCCCTCGTGGATTCTTTTTACTTATCACTGTAAGACGAAAGATAAATGAATGAGTGAATGCATAAAAGAAATGAATGAAGGAAGGAACAAATAAATATGCAGCAACACTAGTAAAGGAGGGATTCTGGTAGGCATCTAACAAGGAAGTTTCATTTCCTTTTTTGTCAGTCTTTCTGATGGCAGTGCCCACAGCGACTTTTCATGGAGCGCCATCACATGCCACTCATGGCATTTTTCTGAAGATACAACCCAATATAATTGTTCAGGAACAGGTTACATGAAAATGAAAATGATATGCCAGGGCCATGCTTACCAAGTAACTCAGACCCTCAATTCTTGGCTATTGCATCGTCCCATTTATATAAACATAGGTGATACACATATAAATGGCGCTGCACCACAGTAAGGCAAGTAAGGCAACGACCCTCAAGTAATGAAAACTGATCGGATGTAAACATCAACAGCAAGTCCAGTTAATGGATACTCAAGTTGAGGTTTTGTATGGTTCCTTAAACACATTTTCATTCCATTCATTTACATCCCATTGCACAAATATTTGTTCAAGGAGACTCTGTGGTAGGCACTGTGGGCAATACAAAAACTATTAACTCCATTGTGATTCAGTTCACCAATATTTGCTGAGCGCCTCTCCCGGGCCACACACTGTGCCGGGGCAAGGATTGTAAAGAAAAATAAGACACAACCTGACCCGTTAAGGAAAAGGTACCAATAATTATAATACAAAACATGGAGCTTACAACCAGACTGATAGGAGATTCTGCAGGAATACAAAAGATGAAGTGGTCAATTCTGAACAGGAATCAGGAAAAGCTTCAAAGAGAACGTGATACCTGGCCAGGGTTTTGGTAGCAGTGTGTCAAGTGGACACCAAAGAGCACAGTCAAGACAAGGAAAAGCATATATACACAGGCAGGCAGTGTGAAGAACTATAATTGGTTCCATAGCGCTGGGACAGAAAGCACATCGGGGAGCATCGAAGGAGATAAGGTTAGCAAGGTGAGCAGGGATAAGTTATGAACTGTCTCACTTGTCATGCTAGGGAGCTTGGATTTTTTTCCCTCTAAATGCTAATAAGCCATGGAGGTTTTCTAGAAAGGTCACATTTGTGTTTTGTACCTGTACAGAAGGTGAACCAAACGGTGACAAAACAGAGGAAGAGAGAAGAGATGAAAAGCTACTAAAATAATCCAAGAAAGTGAGGACGAGGGAACTGAGCTAATGTAATAGCACAGGAAATGGAGAAAAGGAATGAATTTTAAATATATTTGAGACAAAATTATAATATTAGAATAATTAACATTTATGGAAAAGTGAAAAGTACAAGAGTGTTCTTTCCACTCACATCAGGACATAAATTTGAAGCACTTAGAAAAGTTTAGACACCAAAATGGCAAAGTTTTAGTAGATTCAAAAAAATAAAATGAAAGAGCAGATAGTTGGATATGGTGTCTAGAAAGAAAGGGATGAAGGAATTTTATTAGACAATGTACTTGGATGCCAAAGGATTTACTTTTCAGAGAAAATACCGCTGAAATGCAAAGTCGGCTTCCTGGTTCCCTTGACACTAGCAGTAAATTTTAAGGACGTACCCAGTTTGGCAATGAAGTATGTATTGTGACAGACATGGAGATGGGCCACTCAGCTGTCTCTTCAAGAGAATCTGCTGCTAGAAGCACAGCTGTCTGACAGCCTCCAGCTGGTGTACCTTTACATCCACTGCAGTGTTCACTCTGAGGCCACGCCCCCCACCCCACCCTCCACCCTCTGACCTCCCTGCTGCTCCCAGACAATGACTAAGCACAGAAGGTGCGGTGAAATGAGGCCATCCCCCCAGCACAAATTTCTCTAATGGGGAACATTTGCCTAAAGACTCCCATCAGCCCGGCCAAGACTTGCTCAGAACTGCTTTGTGGTCTGAAGCACTTGCTGCCCAGTTTTCTTTCCTGCTGCTCCTTTCACGAGTGTCACACCTGCATCACTGAAGCTTTATCCTTTTCCCTTTACCCTTCATGCGTGTTTCTCCACGTAGAACTCATACATGTCTACTTCCTCTCTCGGTGTCTGCTTCTCAGAGGACCTAAGCCGACACAGTAGTTGAAGCTTATTAGGAATAAGATTCACAAGGAAACGTGAGGCCCTCTGCAGAGTGTCACACCTGAGCCACCTCTGGCAGACAGAAATGTGGCTGGTCCTCGGGATTTTCCAGAGACTACACAATGACCCCATGTTTAACAGCCCTCCCAGTCAGGCATTTTATTCCTAATGACTTACCCACCTCCCTTGGGGAGTATGTTCCATTCTAACTTCCAGAACATCTTTTACTAACATTTCATATAATTGAATTAAATTAGATTAAACTTCCCATAAAAACCAGATTGAACTAAAAATAGTGAAAATGCTATCCATAAGAATTTTGTTTTGAACCAAGTGAATTCTCAACTTAAATAATCATCGTCTCCTCGCTGAGCCCCAGGGGCACAGGCAGTTCAGGCCTACAACAGTCTTCTCTGGAGTGCAACGTTCATCCCCTTCTCAGGAGAATCTGCCTTTCCTGCCGCAAGCAGCTTCATCCAGCTGCCAGGAGAATATTTGGATGACACTGCCTCAAAGTCAACACACAAGAATTCTGGTCCAGGGAGGCCGTCTGGCATGGTAGTTAAGTGTACAGGCTCTGTACGCCTACACACTTGGGTCTAAATCCTGGCTCCGTTAGGTGCTCGAACCGGGTGACCTCAGGTCAGTTATTTTCCCTCTCTGATCCTCAGTAAACCTTGTTTGTAAACTGATTAGAATAATAGTACCTACTTGAGGGCTTGTTGTAAGCATTAAATGGGCCAAAGCAGATAGAGCATTTAGCACAGTTCCCGGCACATACTGAGTACTCAGTAACTGGAAATTGCTATTATTTATGTCATTGTCATCAGTGGGAACATCTGCTCTGGGAGTGGATGGAGCTGCTCTTGACATTGGAGAAGCCAGTGACCATATAAAGCGATCTGGCTTCTTTTTTAAGTAGAAAGCTGAGAAGCTATATAAGTGGCCACACATTAAGGCTCAGCCTTCACTCACAGCAGCGAAAGGGGAGGTGGCCTCTCCCTGAAAACGGGGCAGACAGCTGGAGAAGGCCAAAAGAGGGATTACCAGAAGATTACGATGGTCAGGGGAAGGCTGGAGTAACTATTTGAACTGACAATTTGTGCTCCAATTACCATCTAAATGTTCATGGTAAATAAGGATCCATAAAAACACATCTGTAAAACCCCAACTTTAGTGACTGGGGCTTTGCATGGTTCATTAGCACATGCTCCTTTGCCCAACTGTGACATCACTTATCAGCACAGACCTTCTCTTTTCAAAGTCTGTTCTCTAGCAGTTGAAGCCAGTGTCCTGTGAGGAAATTCTCTAAAATCGGCGCAGTCACAGACCTCCTCCCATGGGTGCAGGAGAACCTTAGTAAGAGAATATTTTCCATAGTGTTCCGTCACCTACCCTTACGCTCCTCTTATATAAATTAGCAGGTGACAATTTGTGGAGAAAGACTTGTGTGCTAGATACAAGTGATCAGCTGTAAGGAGAGGGCTAAATCTAGGACCTTTCTGGCATTCCCAGAGATTCAGTGAGCCGCCTATGATCCTTTAATAAATTCCCTTTATTCTTAAACTAGCTAGAATGGGTTATGTAGTTTCAACCATGAATCCAACTGATAATCTAGATAATGTCTTCTTTAGATTTTGATAATAGATACAAGGGTTCGAGTCCCAGCTCTGGCATTTACTGGTTCTGTTATTCTGAACAAGCCATTCAGCCTCTCTGGCTCTCCATTTCCTCATCAGTATATACGAGAACAATAATAGCATCTTCCTTATAAGGTAGTTGAGGATTAATAGAGAGAATGTATGTCATGTTCTTAGCGCAATGCTTCATACATATGTAAAGTGCTCATATAAAGTGCTCAGCTTTTATGATTATCAAGAGTGACAAGACTGGGTACTCTCTCTACTTCTTTGTAGCCCATCCTCACTCCTCGGTGAAAGGTAGGGTGTCTGAGAGCCTAACAAACTGAAGTTAAGCTACAAAAGGCGATCAGGCTAAGCAAAAGAGGTTCCCTTGCCTTCGAGGCATTCCACTCTGCAACACATGAACATAAAAGGAGAGGATCCTCACAATCATTAAGCCAAAACATGGAAATTACATGAAACTGACACAACACGAGAAAGGGATAAGGAAGAACAGAGGGGATGGAGGGAGAACAAATGAAAGACTTCTGAGCACCTATCTGAATCATATTCTATGAAATGAAAGGAAAACTAAAAGGAAGCAGACATGGTTTGCCACCTCCTCGGGGTTCTTAGTGTATCCTTGATTGACAAAGAGGAAGATTATTTGTTTCTGGTGATAGACTATGCCCGTAAACAACAAAGTTACTTGTAATCCCACTTCTATATTATAAATAGAATTCTAGGAAGAAGAGTGGGAGAGTTGGATCTATACGATGAAACACAAGGTTGAGTTTATGAACAGAACTAAGGAATTTATGTCTATGTGCCTACAGAGGCACTGGAAATATAAATTGCAAGTAAGACTTAGACTTAGTCTTCAGGAAACTCAGATTCTAGGGGCAGACGATACATGAGCAGTTACTTGTAAACTCTACAATCAAGCTACTCATCACACTGGCTGTTCCTTCTGGCTAGCTAAATGGTTTTTCTCCTAGATAGGCACATGGTTAACTGCTCTCCCTCTCAAATCTTTGCTCAAATGTCACTGCCTCAATTGAGCACACTCTGACTGGTCTAAAGTCATACTTCCTCCCTGCAAATCTAGAAATCCCAATTCCACTTACAGTGCTCTACTTTGTTTTTCTACAGCATTAATTAAACTTTTTATTGAGATAATTGAGAAATAATACAGAGTGATGCCATGTACCCTTTACCCAGTGTCCTCAATGGTAACATCTTTCAAAATGAGAGTCCATCATCACAACTAGGATACTGGCATTGATACAGTCAAGATGCAGAACATCTCCATCCTCACAGGGGTCCCTCATATTCTCCTTTTATAGCCAGGTCCATCTCCCTTCTATGCCCATTCCCCCTCTTCCAACTTAACCTCTGGCAACCATTAATCCATTCCCCATTTCTATAATTCTGTAACTTCAAGAATGTTACATAAATGGAATCACTCAACATGTACACTTTGGGAATTAGCTTTCTTTTTTTAATTAAAGTTTATTGGGGTGACAATTGTTAGCAAAGTTACACAGATTTCAGGTGTACAATTCTGTAATACATCATCTATATATCACATTGTGTGTTCACCACCCAGAGTCAGCTCTCCTTCCATCATCTTATGTTTGATCCCCTTTACCCTCATCTACCACCCCCTCCCCCCATATCCTCTGGTAACCACTAAATTATTGTCTGTGACTATGAGTTTTGTTTCTTCATTTGTTTTTCTTGTTCTTTTGTTGTTTGCAGTTTTATATACCACATAGCAGTGAGATCATATGGTTCTTGACTTTTTCTGTCTATTTCACTTAGCGTTATAATCTCAAGATCCATCCATGTTGTTGCAAATGGCACTATTTCATCTTTCCTTATGGCAGAGTAGTTTTTTTATTCAGCATAATTGGAGATTCATCCATGTTGCTATGTGTATCAATAGTCTGCTTACATTCATTGCTGACTAGTATCCCACGGTTTGGATGTACGACCGCTCAACCATTAACATTCAATCATTAACCCACTGAAGGACATCGAGGATGTTTCGCACTTTATGCTATTATAAATAAGCTACTGTCAACAATCATGTACAAGTTTTTGCATGAACACGTTTTCATTTCTCTGAGGTAATTTCCAGTAGCATAACTGCTGAGTCATGGGGTGGTAGCATAGTATTTTTAAGAAATTGCCAAAGTGTTTCCCAAAGTGGCTGTGCCATTTTACATCCTCACCAGCAATGTATGTTTCTTTGCATCTTCACCAGCATTTGTTGTTACTATTTTTAATTTTAGCCCATCTGACAGGTGTGTAGCGGGATCTCCTTGTCGTTTCTATTTGTACTTCCCCACTGGCTAATGGTATTGAACATCTTTCATATGCTTATTTGCCACCTGTATATCCTCTTCATGTGAAGTATCTGTCATGTCTTTTGTGAGAGTTCTTTACACAGTTATTTCTCAGTATCCTCAGGGGGTTAGTTCCAGAACCTCCTGTGGATACTAAAATCTGTGGATGCTCAAGTCCCTTATATGAAATTAGCTGTTCTACTTCCTTTGACTTTTCATTTAACTTTTAAAATAATCTTGCTATAGCTTCAAAAAATCTGGCTGAAATTTTGATAGGGATTATGTTAAAGTTGTATATTAATTTGGGGAGAATTGACATTTTACTATGTTGTCTTCTAATCGACAAACGTGGTATGTCCCTCCACCTATTTAGATCTTTTTTGTTTCTTTCATCTGCATTTTATAGTTTTCAGCATACAAGTCCTGTACATGTTTTGGTAGATTTACACCTAAGCATTTCACCTTTTTGAGTGACTGTAACTGGCATTGTTTTGTTTTTTTCATTTCAGTGTTCACATATCCATTGCTATTATACAAAAATACAATAAATTTTTATATGTCGATCTTATATCTTGTGTCCTGCAACCTTGCTGAACTAACGTTTCAGTTCTAGTTTTTGTTTGCTTGTTTTTGGTAAATTCCTTAAGATTTTCTACATAGGCAAGCACGTCATCTGCAAATTGGGACAGTTTTATTTCTTTCTTTCTGTTCTTCATGGCTTTTATTTCCTTCTCTTGCCTTACTGCAATGGCTAGAACTTTCAGCATTATCTT
>NW_017731378.1:1390281-1412674 GCF_001890085.2 Hipposideros armiger
GCTGTAATCAGAAGTGTCTGGACGCTGATTATAACCACTTTAAGAACCTCTTGTAACTGCAGAAGTCAAACGTGACTTGTATTCATCTTGGGTATATATTGAGTATATATTGAGTATATTGAGTATTACAATTTTAATACAGTTTTCCTTTCTTAAAATGTGTATACATTTTTTGGCACATATATATATATGTTTTATATATATGTTTTATATATATGTTACATACGTTATATATATAACACATAATATATATATATATTATGTGTTATATATATATACATATATATATTCCATGGATTTTAGTTGTACTTAGCAAGAGCAACAGGGAAAAGTACATCTACCCTATCTGCCTAGAAGTGGAAGCAGGCTACATTACCTTTTAAAATACTATACTTATTCAGTGATAATATTTATAAATTATTGTCTGTCCTCCCCTGCTAGAAAACAAGCCTTAAAAGGGCAAGCTTTTTGACTGGCAACAGTAGCTTGTTGAATGAATTTATGAAGCCATAAAATGACTGCTCTCAGAAGATGAAGGAAGAAAGAAAGGAAGAAAGAAAGAAAGAAAGAAAGAAAGAAAGAAAGAAAGAAAGAAAGAAAGAAAGAAAGAATTCTGCTTTTTTAAATTGGTTCTGAGCCAGCAGGAAGAAGTTTGAAGGTGAATAGGAGAATAAATAAAAGGTCTGAATAATAATTAAAACTAGGAACCAAAATTAAAATAAAATATGACCAGAGAGTAGAGAAACATATAGAGTAGGCAGAGCTGATCAAGGGAAGGAGATGGCGTGACAAGCTAGGATTATCCCTTCATGGAGATAGACCTTGATTTAGTGTACCCATGAGCGGCGACACTGGAGGAAAAGGAGGCATGCTTCATATTAGCTGTGAGGTAGTGGAAAAAGTTTGGTCTATTTAAATGGTCACCAAGCTATTTGCCTAAATGCCTCCTATTGTCTTTCCTCCTAATCACCCCATGTTCCCAGCATTGACAACAAGGGTTATAACAACAAAATACCAACATGTCTTCAAGGCACCATTAAATCTGAGACAGGCTTTTTCCACCAAACCCACAAGGTGAAAAAAAAGAAAAAAAAGGCAGTTATTAGGACACATTAAATGAAAGTTAAAGTCCATCGTCTCCCTTACTCATCTTTATTCTTTAAATGACACTGAAACCCTAGCCCCAAATTAAAAAATTTTAAAAGCCAACCGACATACAAACAAGCTTGTATTCATCCAGTTACCACCAAGTCCCACATTTTTATCACAAACCCACCCCTCCTTTGGGTCCTCCCTGTCCTCTGATGCCATCAACATCCTGCCACATTTCTATTAATACCCACGGTGCACTGACCGTGCCCTTGTAAACACACATAGCAGACACAAAGTTCCAGAAACACTCACCACTGTCATCATGCCGGGCAAAGGAACAGAGAGACTGAAAGCTTCAATGACAGTGGACACCGCAGGTCCTACGATCTTCCATTTTCCCACTCTTTATGACCTACAGCAAAGTAAGGCTTTCCTTGACTAGGGTTGTAGTACTAGCTCTACCCTTGATAAAATAAAATTTAAAAAATTCTAGACTTCCGATTACTTGTCTATAAAATAGAAAAAGATGTAAGGAGGTGGACAAGGTATCCAAAGTCTCCTCTGGCTCTACTGACCCAAGATCCTACATACTAATATCACTGCAGGCAGGAAGAATAGGGCTGCGAGGGAGGAGGCGAGAAAAAGGAAGGAAGAGGCAAGGTCGGCAGTGAAGGAAAAAGCTCACTACAATCCGGCCAGAACTGGCCTTCGGCCCCAGAGAGCATCTAGGACGCCATCTTACCACTTTAGGTGAACTTTAGTGGGTTTTAATGGATTATGATATTATTAGCATGGCAGCCAAGAAAAATCACCACCCCCTGTTTTGCCATGACAGTTCCGAGAGACACAAATCAGGACAAAAATGCCCCCATCCAACGAGGAGAGGTCAGCAAGGAGCCACCTGGGAACGCCTACAACACCACCCTTAACTCCTGAATATCCCACCCTTTCATTTTAAGTCTAATAAATTCCTGAACCCCACTTCTCCTCAGAGCAGCTCCTCTTCTCTGAGCCTTCCTGCTCGCGTTACCTTGAGAACGGACTATCCTTTTCTAATGAATCTACTGATTGCTTGGCTTTTTCAGCGCATCGTTGAATTGTTTCCTGGCAACACGAATAGTTTCCTCATTCTGAACAGGGTAAGGAGAAGCCCAGCTTTGAGAAGAGGTATGCGTGTTGAACAGCTACGGAAGACCTAGGGTAGCTGCCAGGAGAATTGCCAACAACCAATAACAGACTACAGATGAGAAGTTTGGTCTGGAGTGACCCAGAATTGTTTAATGTCCCTAAAGGAAAAATAAGACTATATATTCATGTTTGCGTATACTTACATTTTTAAAAAGTATAGAACAGAGGTCAAAAACAGCCTATTTTACTACAACACACAATCTACAAATGTTTCTTTTTTTTTTCACTTTTTAACAGCTGAAAAAAAAATCAATAGAATATTTCATCACACATAAAATTGTTTTAAAAACTTAAATTTCAGTGTCCACAAATAAAGTTTTATTGGCACACAGTTCTGTTCTCTTATAATACTATTGTCTATGGGTGCTTCTGTGCTACAACAGAGTGAAGTGGTTGCAATAGTGACTATATGGTCTGTAAAGTCTAAAATATTTACTATCTGACCCTTTATTAAAAAAAATGTTTCCAATCTCTACTCTAAATTAATATACAAGAAATTTTTTAAAATGGTTACTATCAGAAGGGGGCCAGATGAGGGCAAGAATAACAGACCTGTAGTGAATATACCTGCCCCTTAATGACAGGGGTAGATTCTGAGAAATGCATCGTTAGGTGATTTCATCCTTGTGCAAGCATAGAGTGTACAAACTAGATGGTATAGCTTACTATTCTAACTATACGTGTTGTATTTCTAAATAGCTGGCAGCATAGGTGTGTTTACACCAGCATCACCACAAACACGTAATTATAGTGGAAGCCCTGACAGTGGGCTATTCTTTTTGTAATGCAAGTGCTTGACTTAACCTTTGATTGTCAAGAGGCATCCACTTCAAAGATGGAATAAACACATTGCCAGCCACAAAGCCAGAAAAAGGTCCAAGCCCCCTACCCCTCACAGAGGGCCCTTTGTTTTAGAGATCTTGGTTGATTTCAGTAACTGACCATTTGGGCTACTTGTTTTTTCTTCTCTTCCTGTACTATCAACTCCAGCTCTTCTGTTTTAAATTCACCAATAAAGAGTGAGCTCATGAAATCCTATGGCCCCATCTTGGACCCACCTAATAAAGGCAGGACCCCAGGCCCACAGTCTCGCACATTCCTCCTCAGCCCTATGCCTTGTATACTCCAGGACCTGTAAGTTATAAACTCTGTTTTTCTTCAAAATTTCCTAATGACTACTGATGAAGGGCATCTTGCAATCATAATAAGAACCCCAAGGATTAGTCCAGTTGTAACGTTGGTTTGGAAACGGGAGATATCTGTGGGAAGCTTACTGGGGCCCAGAGACATGCCTTCAGGCATTATTTCTAGCCAATAGCATTACTACCGATAGAATAAGACTGGAACAAAACGGTAATTCGTGGTGCTGTGATTTCAGGACATCTACAGTATTACTAGGTGACACAAAATTTTCAGCTCCTTTATAATCTTATGGGACCACCATTGTATATGTAGCCAGTCGTTGACCAAAGCACCATTATGCAGTACATGATTGCATTTTTATTTCTGGACTACACAAATGTATACCCCATTAATATAGCTTTTAAAATAAATTTTAATTGTTTCTGGACCTCATCACCAAAGAGCACACCTGTACTCTTGTGGTAGCCAGCTTCCAAGATGGACCCCGATAGTCCCCTCCTCCTAGTATTCTCACCCTTGTGTGGTCCTTTCTCTTGCTGTACCAAGAAAGTCTATGTGACAAATAACATGTGAGAGATGGTGTGTCCCTTCCGAGGTTGGGTTATAAAAGACAGTGGCTTTTCTCTCCCTCTCCCTCTCTCTCTCTCTCTCTCTCTCTTTCGCTTTTTCTCTCTGTCTCTTAGCTCACTAGCTCTGCTTGTCATGAACACACTCAGGCAACCTATGGAAAGGTCCATGTAGTGAGGAATTGAAGTCTCTGACCAACAGCCAATGAGGAACTGAGGTCTGTCAATGCCGCTTGAATGCGTTTGTAAATGGATCCTCCCCGTGTTGAGCCTTCAACTGAGACTGCAGCCTCAGCCACTTTCTTGACTGAAACTTCATGAGACCTTCAACCAGAACCACCCAGCTTAAGCAGCTCTCAGATTCCTTCTCCAGAGAAACTGGGATGATATTTGTTGGTAGTTTTAGGCACTTAGGTTTGGGGTCAGCTGTTACACAGCAATAACTAACTAATAAAACCATTATCTTTGGCTTTCTAAGAGAAAAATGAAAGACTTGGGATAGGGTTGAGGACAAAAATTCCAGACTGGGAGCAATGGTGGGTGAAGAGAAGGCCTCTCCGCGGGCCTTTATTGAGAGGCCAAATAGCTACAAGAAAAAGAATGCAGATAATTTGAAAGGCAAAGGGTGGAGGTAGGAAATGAGCTCAGGAGTGACTGACAGGAGTCCATGTACATCGAGTGTTCAGATGGAGAATGTATTCCAGGGCTTGTCTAGGAAGCAGCTGAGGCGGCGAGCAGGAGAGCAGGAAGAAAGCACAGAAACCTTCGGTAGACTAGGACCCAAGAGATCAGCACTTCATAAACGAATTGTGTTTCTCATTAGCTATGGGACCCTGGACAGGCCTCTTGGTCTCTTTGGGGATTCAGTTTCTTTATCTAAAAAGGGGAGTTGGATGAAATGTCCATAAACTCTACCACTGGAGTGTTTATTCTCTCCGCACAGTGCTAGGGGCAGTAGCACCGCCTTGGGTGAATTATAATTTATACTCTCTGTGCTCTGGAGAGACAGCGGTATCGGCAGGGCATCTTCTCAGCTGGGAAGGCAATCCTGTTCATGCTTTTGTGTGTATCATTTCCTCAACAATGGTTTACTGAGTATTTCCTCTGTTCCAGGTATAAGGTGTTAGGATTTAGGGGTGAAAAGGGATTAAAATGGTCAGTGAGCTGTAATATCATTCCTCAGGAAACCCATAACACTCATTCTGCCTGGTCTGACGCTATCACAACACCTGCCTTTGGCTTAAGTACAAAGGTTCCTCGCTCCTTCATCCATTCCTGAAAACCTTAGTCAGCGTCAAGTTTCTTCAGCCCTGACCCCTTGAAGCTCGCGCATCCATTCTTTCATCCTCTCCACAGCACTGACGTTGGAAGGAGAGGGCAGCTGGAGAGCCAAGGTCCTTGCTGAGTTCTATTAATTTTAATAACCAGGGAGACCATTATTTCCCTTTTTATGGGCACTGCACATCTATTGATGGAGCCTAAGATTGCTGTCACACCACAACGGTTGCTCAATCAACTGCAAATTCCCTTCGGTGCAGATTCATCATGTTTGCTACAAGATATATGACACGGAAAGTTTTGTAAATTGATTTGCTGAGATCAATATACCCTTGGTGTATGAAATGCTCCGATACATCAAGCCACTAACCCCACCCAAAAAGGAAGCCAATTTACTTTGGCAGTGTTTCTTTTTAGTGAACATCGTTGGTTGTTAGGGAACACCACTTTTTCTTCTACATGTTCACAAAGCACAAACTTTACAATTCTCTGCACTGTGTTTACATATATTGGAAACATATACACCACTATTGTTGCCAAAATTCATTCTTTTTTCCCTTAACCAATGACCTTTGCTCGCATTTGGTCTTCTGATAGCTTTCCCTATCTATCACATTTGTAGGTGACACAGAAAGATTCTCCCATTGCTTTCTTTCTTTACCCTCTTAGATGTAAAACTGTCAACCAAACAAGAAAAGGATTCATAAGATGTGCAGCCTTTAGCAGACACCAGCTTCCAGCAGCCATCAATATAGTTAAGTTGTGCTCAATTACTATAATTTGCTCTGTTCAGCCTTGTCATCTGTACCAGGGAAGCATTATTCATATCCTTTCTCTGGTCAGGCTGTCTGTACACAGTCAACATCAAATAATTGTTTATTTGAAGGAACGTTAGAAATTCTCTAGAAGCTGAGGCTCAGGAGAGTAAAGGGTGTGTCCAAGGTCACAGACCTGGGCAGATAAAGAAGTCCAAGTTCTTGATATCGAACGCCTCTTACATTGCAACACAAGGTCTCTCCCTCACCACAATTTCATGTGCAGGAAACTTGCCTTCTCCTTTTATCTTCAGCCAAATGCTCTTTCCATGTTAAACTTTGTTTGCTTCCATGAAGCCCATTTTTGGACACATTGACTCACGCAACAAGTTTTTATTGAACACTTCGCCAGTCTTGTAAGTGCCTAATTGTGAACAACTTTATGGTAGCACAACCTATCTTTAATCCAGTACACTCTAAGAACCTACAATATATTACCTATAATAACCAAGAATAGATTAAATGATAATAAATTAAACTGCAAAATCCAACCAGTAAAGAGCAAGTACAACATAAATTATGACCCATCAACATAATGGAATAGTATAATATATAGCCATTATGGTATCATCCTGATTGCTACCTAGAAAGATGAAAAATATTACATAATATTAAAAGCAGGATACAAACTACAGGTAAACATAATTATGGCTCTGTAGATGTTCTGGGGACGTGGAAGAAGTCTGGAGGGGAACATGCAAAAATTCACTAAGTAAATGGGATTGTGGGTAGTTATTTTCCCTTCTCAAAGTTTTTGTTTAATCTTATATTGATTTTTTTCAATGCCAAAACCCTTTTTAGATAAAGTTTAATGACACCTAAAGAGAGATAATTAGATAATACTAACCTCTTGCTTCACATTTACTATTCACTTTGTAATATTTCACACTCATAGAAAAAATAGCAATAATATAAACCAAGTACTTTAGAAGAATTTTTGTTTCTGACTCTCATAATAATCCTTCAAAAAATGATTATTTTTTTATGATGCCCCACACACACATTCTAACCAGGTAGTTTTCTTGAGGGTTGCCAAATATAGACCTCTGCCTTGTCCCACAACCAATGTAACCCAAAGTGGGCCAATCGGTCTTTCCTTGGCATTTATTAAAATGGAGCTTGGAAAAGAAATTCAGTCCCTCTCTGGTGACAAAGCTGTCAGAGATGCAAGAAATAGGAGGTTCTGGTAATCAGGTTTCTAGCCACGTGAAAGAAACCCATCAGAGAAAATGAAGCTGACCAGAGAGTCGTAGTGATTTTACGTGGAAAGAGGCAGTCCTTACATCATTGTAGTCCCTGGCATCAGTCATCCCTGGGCCTTTCTGGAGTTGTCTCGAGCAATAAAGTTCTACTTTTATTTGCCTAAGTTAGTCTGAGTTGGGTTTCTGTCACTTGTAATAAAAAGGTCATGCCTAATATAGCAGTTATTATTAGTCCCATTTTACACATAGGAAACTTAAGATTCAGAAAAATTAAGTAAGATTACAAAGTCAGTAAGCTTTGGCTTTGAAGCACATATCTTTTCTACAAACGCAAGTTGCATCCCACGGAAGAAAAACAGCAGCTAAAGGAAAAAGGCACAAAAAGGGAAGGCATAAAACAGAAAGACAGAAGTCTGGCAAACAGAGTAGAATACCAGTTTAAAAAACTGTATATATGTATATGTCATTTATGTCTGAGAAACTGAGATAAGATCTGGAGTTTCTATATTAAGTTAGGAAAACAGAACACTTGAGAATTTTTAGCAGCAGATGATTCCATATTAGTGTTTCCTTTTTTCCTTTTTATGTAGATTGTATCCAAGAGCAGTTTAACTGGGTCTTCTGTTTCTGGGTCTCTGAGACGGGTCTCTCCACAGAGCATATCACAACAACGTGCTTGCTTGTTTATCAGAAGGCAAAGGAGATCATCGGAAAGAGTCTTAGCAAGATCAAAAAGTCACGGGCTTTTCTAACCGAGTCATGAAGTGACAGCCCGTATGTTTACTCATATTCTGCTCTTTAGAAGCAAGTCACTAGGTCCAGCCCACACTCAAGGATTACCCAAGGGCATGAATATTAGGAAGTGGGGATCATTGGGAGCAATATCCCCTCCACTCTAGTGGGACCCCAAATGATGATGTCCTATAGTGGACAAAGTCTTAGATTCACTGAAATACAGAGGAGGTACTCAGTTAATACTTGTTCAGTGATTAAAATGAATGAGAAAGATAAAATTATACTGTCCTTTTTCACAGAATCAATTATAATTTTCCTGCTATGTTATCAGTCTTTCCAAATGTTTCTGACCATCACTGTGACTATACCAACTTCCCTAAAACTGATTTTCTAAAACCACACAATCACAGAAACAATATAATTAATCTAGAGTTTCATACATGATGGCAGGACATACCATTACTTTTTTTTTCAGTGCAATATGGACACGTGCTCACTTAATAAACAAATCAATATTTCCATCCCAAACAAATCATTCAATTCAAATGATAAGCCATGAGCTGACAACATGTTCCCTCTTCCAAAAACCATTGTGATTTTTAGCCCTTTGAGAAGCGGTAGAACTTCATTCTCCTTTACTTGTTCTAACTATTGGCATCACTGTTTACACATGCATGGACCTCTGTCTAACTTTCTGTGCCACCTTATGTCAGAGACATAAAAGAAAGCTCCTGTGAAGGCTACTTAAGCCAGGCCTCTAAGTAGAAGTGACAAGGAGTGAGACCATATGACTTCATTCACATGTGGGATATAAAACAAAGCAACAAAGGAACAAGGTAAACGAATAAAGAAACAAAATCTCATAGACACAGACTATAGTTCAGTGGTTACCAGAGGGTAAGGGGGAAGGCAGATATAGAAGAGGGTAAAGTGGATCAAATATATGGTGATGGAAAGAGAACTGACTCTGGGTGGTGAACACACAATGTGATATATAGATGATGTATAATAGAATTGTACACTTGAAACCTATGTAATTTTACTAACCAATGTCACCCCAATAAATTTTAATTAAAAAAAAAACATCAGGCAAACGCAAATCAAAGGATATCCTGCGCAAGTGGCTTATACTCTTCAAAAAACAAAAAGAAGTGGTGGTTAGCCCCTTTCACATATTACTAATTTATAATAACTAGAAAAGGAAGAACGGTGCAAAATGAAGGAAGTGGAGTGCCATTTAATAAGCTTTAGGAGACAAACACTAGCTCCTTTTCTTCTTCAAACCAAAAGCACACAGCAATAACCCTGCCGCGACAACAGTGGTGTGACTACGGAGATACTGCAGCCCTGGCTCTAACCGAGAAGAGATGCAAAGCATTTTTATCCCAACTGGTACCATTAAGATACACTGATCATTCTCACATAGCTGTTTCATTTGCGTATTTTTTTTCCAGGAACTATACTGTTTTTGTGAAAAAAATGACAAAGTCGGCATATGTGATACGTGGAGCCTTTGGACTAGATGTTCTTCCAAGGAAGTCTCCCTCCTTTGCATGCAAGGAAAGGGTCTGCTTTGGAGAAGCACCAGGGAAGTGACAAAAAAATAATGCATGAGGTATAATATTTGGCCACATTGCACACAGGGCTAGGAGAAAAGATGCAAAAAAGCCAAGTGTAGCTGACTTCAAAGGCCTAAAAAGACAGATAAACTGAGTGTGCAGAAAACCTGACAGTAGCTTTACTGAGAAACAGGGATTCTGAAGATGTTTTAAAAGCCTCGGTGTCTCTGAGGGTCTCCGGGTCTCCCAGGAATATCCTGCTTGCTGTTTTTCATACTTGTAAGCTCTCCACGGGCAGGAACAGAGCATTATTTCTCTGTATTTCCAAATAGAGTGTCCATTACGGGAGGTACTTCGTAAATGATACTAAGCTAACATTTATTCACTACTTAGATAACCAGATTCTCTACTACAGGCTTAATATAGATTACCCAACTAAATCCCTACATCCCTTTGAGTAAGTATCATAAACCCATTTTATAGATGAGGCAATGAAGGCTTAGAGAGCTAAAGTGACTCGTCCAAGTTCATACGGCTATAATCTGTACAACCACCAAGATTCAAGCCCAGATAGCTGGTTCCAAAGCCTTAGCCACCCTGAACCCCGCACCAAATGATTGCTGACTTGAATTGCTGTTCTTAGTTACAGAGGGGGGATGACTGATCTTCCTGATTCTGTTTTTACAGGATTTTGTTTTTCACATGGACAGAAAAGAACTATCTACTGTCAGAGGTGGGCTCCCTTTCATAAGTGAGGTGCTCCACAGATCACTTCTTTCTCCTATCGTGTGAGTGTGTGTGTGTAGTTAGGCAAAACGGTCCCGGATTGGGGTAGAGAGGATGGGGAAGGAGTAAGAGATAGGTTGCAACAAATGTCACTTTAAAATGGCAAATCCTTCCTCCCTCGGGTTTAAACTTGTCAGTCATTCATAACTCGGTGTAAATTATTTCGATCAGTTTGCTTTCCTCCTTGGATCTGAAAGAATTCTGCCACTCTGGCCAAAGAAAATGACCAGCCACTAAGGACAAAAGCTCTGATAACAAAGCAGTCGTGTTCATCAGCTCAGGGTTGCCATAACAAAATACCATAGATTGGGTGGCTTACACAGAAACTTATTTTCTCACAGTTCTGGAGGCTGGAAGTCCATGATCGGGTGCCAGGATGGTCAGGTGCTGGTGAGAGCTCTTTCGGGCTTGCAAATGGCCTCCTCCTCTCTGTGTCCTCACGTGGCCTTTCCTCCGTGTGTGCGCATGGAGAGAGAGACAGATCTCTTCTCTTCCTCTTTTTGTAAGGCCACCAATTCTACAGGATTTGGATCCCACCCTTATGACCTCATTTAACCTTAATTGTCTCTTACAAGCCCTATCAAATACGGTTACATTGGGGGTTAGAGCTTTGGACGGGGATACAAGTCAGTCCATAGCAGTAGTGGTACTAAGCTCTGACAAAGAATAATGACTCATGACACCTAAGCCATACTTTCTCTTCCCCCTACTTCTGCCAGAGCCCTAAACAAGTCCAAGGCACTGTTGTAGTTGAAAAAAAGATACCCAATGCTCCTGGTGGGCAAGGGGAATATTTCTTACACAGGAGAGACGGGCTTCCTTCTGGTAGCAGGGTTGTCCTGGCAGCTGTGAGGTACCCAATGAAAGTCTTCAGCTGGAAGCCCTCCGTGGGAGCTAGAATTCACCTGGTGCTGTCCTTGGGCCTGGAATCAGCCTTTCCACATGGCGGTACCTTGCTGACTTGGTCTCATCCCACATGGACAAGTCTAATTCAGCTCTGCTTCTGTGACTGTGACCTTCTTGCCCTATCAATGCTGGCTTCCTTTTGCACGCTTCTGTCCATCACAGCAGGGACCTGGGCAGACTCAGCCATCTCACTGCACCACACTGTACTCACACTGCCTGGGTCAGCCCTCTTCTACCCCCACCCCAGGTCTGTGTGCTGTGGCATCCTGTATTACCCACCCAGCCCTGCTAGAGGCTCGTGGGCCCACCTGGTTAGGAGCAAAAGGACATAGCTCCACAGCAAGGGAGTGGAAAGGATAGACTATTTGGGAACTTGAGGAACTAGGGAAGGTGGGTAAGACTGATACGGACCTGGACCATAACTGGAGAATGAAACAACAGGCATTGAGGAGGCAGTATAACGTGGCCATGTGACCGCACAGCTGGTTAAGAACAGAGGCTTTGGAGCCCAGTGGACCTGGGGCCTCATTTCAGCTGTGCCAACTGGTGGCCACGCAACGTTAAACCCTCCACTTAACTCCTCTAAACCTCAGCTTCTTCATTTCTAAACTGGGACTACAATTCCCAAATTGGCCAGGATTTAAAATGTAAAGGTAATGTAAACAAAGTGAGGAGTATCATAGCAAATCTATACTAAGCACTCAGGAAACAGTAGTTATTATTATTATTAAGAAGGAACACAGAGGGGGAGGAACAGAGCGCTCAGAGCTCGGACAGGGCTATGGGCAGTGAAGGGTTAGGGCCTGAACTCTTCATTCTCTTTTCCATTCTACTGGGAGTCCTAGTGACACCAACTATGTCACTAAAAATCTTGATTAAGCACTCGTGATCCATGACAATACGAATAGCATTACGGAGCACATAATGCGCTTTAAGCTTTAAAATCGCCAATTGGTTGAAATTACTTTGTGCCATTTTGGAAGGTTCTTTATTCCTGAACTTTTTACTTTTCTGTAAGAGAAAGGAAATCTTCAGATTGGTTTTAATATAGATATTTTTCTATAGCTTTTGTAACTTTGGTTTAGAAGTTTGGTTTATGGAGAAATACAATAAAGGAGACTGACTCCTTCCTGTTGCAACGAGAGATAAGGGGTAGCGCTGATGTGTCCACACGTTTAGGCTACTCTCTTTCTACTTCATTCACCCTTTGCTGAGCACCCCTAACAGCCAACCCTGTGTGAATGCGGAGGACTCTTTTGGGGCAGAGCTGGGCTCTCCAGCTCTGTACTTGGAGTAACACCCTCTCGTGTTCTCTCTCCATTATCTTCTACTCCCACAATCCTCCTTGATACCCCCCTTCACTCCTGCAAAACTGTGAAACCTCTTTCCCTTTCACAAGCCACCGCCACCCTAATGGGTACAGAGGGCTCATCCTCAGCTCTGTGAGCACAGGGCATTGCACATGATCATTTCTTCTCAGGGATTCACTAATATCATGTGGCCCTGGGTAGTTCATTTTCCTCCCTTAAAACATTAGAAATATTCCAAAGTTAACAAGTGTCCCTTGATTTCTCACTACTTACAAGGTATTCTAAACATTTTCTCATATCACTAGTGGTTTCTTTGACTCACTTTTATCGAGATTTAGTGTGGGGTTTTTTTGCATAGGGTCAAAAGAAAGAAATGGCAAGCTTAATACCAGCCAGCAACGTGTAGCTTCTGGGACCCTGGAAATACAACTCTACAAACTACCAACCTTGTCCCATTTAAGCACATCAGTGAGAAATAAATAGAATAAAAACCTTTCATTTTATTTGAGGCAACAGTTATGAGGTGAATATGATATAAACCCAGCATTTGCCACCTTCTTTCAAATATACACATAGTTTAGGTTATATTATAGGGAACCTACTAAGGCAAATTTGATCTTTGTAAGTACTTACAGATGACAATGGATGCCCCCCTCAAAACAAAATTAAAAATTAAGGTTTTAAATTGAGTATTAAATACTCGATGGATCAAAGCATCAATGATATATACAGCTCTAAGTCTAGAAAGATCTATTTAAACACATTACTATATCCAAAGAAAGAAGGTGTGATTCACAAGACTGGTCAGCCATAAAAGCAGAATCGCAAACACAAATGCTGATGTGAAAAAAAAAAATGCTGATGTGAGTAGGAGGAATCTTAGCCTCCAGATTTCATTCACTCAGCAAATGTTTTACTGAGTCCTGCCAGACATTGTTATAGCTCTGGCGATACCACAGTGAACAAAGAAGATAAGGTCCCTCCCCCAGAGACCTTACATTCTAGATGGGAGAGACAAACAATAAAGAAAGAAAGAAATTAGAGCTTCCAATTGTTAAAAAGTGCCATGGAGAAGACAAACCAGCGAATAATGGAATGATAGAACATGAAAGCTGCAGGCAGGAGAGGGATACTTTAAATTGGTTTGGCATAGGTTTGACTGACTCTACCAAAGAAGTGAAAATAGCAGTGGCTTAAATGAGATCAAGTTGACTTCTCGCCCATGTAAAACAAGACTGGAAGTAGACAACCCAGGGCTACGTTAGAGAGTCACAAATTCATCAGGGACTCGGGCTTGCCGATCTCTGCTGCACCATACCTAGTAAATGCCCTTTTCCCTATGATTCAAGATAACTGGTAGAGCCCAGTCACCATTTTGTGTTCCAAGGAACAGGACAGAGAGGGGGGAAAAGAAGGATGCATCTCCTTCCTTTTAGGAATTGCTTCAAACCACCACATTACACTCTGACTTACATTTCATTTGGTCAGAACTTAGTTACAGGGCAACAGCCAGCTGCAAGGGAACCTGGGTAATACAGTCGTTTGGCAATGTACCAATGTGCCTAACAAGGAAAGGAAGGGCGAAGGGATACTGGGAGGCATCAAGTAGCATTTATCAAAGGTGCTCAGAGGAGGCCTCTCTGCAGAGCTAACATTTGTCCTCAAGTCTTAATGATGAGAAGGAGGCAACCATGAAAATATTTAGATATAGAATATTTCAATCAGAAAAAAGGACAAGTGCAAAATCCCTGAAGTGGGAATGAACTCAATGTATCTTTGGAATAAAAACAAAGCGAGGGCACTGGCAAAAGTTGAATAAGGAAAAGCATGTTACAGCATGAAGTTATGAGATTAGCAATGTTAGACCTTATGACAGGCCATGGTAATAAGTTCAGATTGGAGCATTTTCAGTCCTCCTGAAAGGGCCATTCTCGCTGTGATAAGGATGACCAAAGTCATCCTTGCCTGAGAGCATCAAACTTATCTGACTTATCTAAGCTCCCTTGTCATGAGAATGGTCTTCAATTCCACATGCTCCATCTCCACTGTGCCTTCTCACTCGTGAGTCTCACCCCCTGCCCCCACTTCCTTAGTAGCTTTTCCCAATTGTTGCGTTGGAATGCTTGGGCTTTAAGAAGATCATGTAGGCATGTCATGAACAGATACAACTCAAGGTAGTTAAATCTGAAATTCCCTCAAAACAAACATATCGGTCGAGTACTATAAGATTTCATTCTTGCCTTCCAAGAAAAATATTCAGAAAAGACTCTCTTAACCTTTGTTTGCAGTAAAATAAACAGCTCACCAGTTTCCCTCCTGCTTCTCCCAGATTTCATAGAGGGGTTTGTGGGAAGGGCTCACATCTGCAGCGGGAAGAAAGGGAGCAGCTGGAGGGCTGCCCCTTCCTCCAGCATTTGCTCTCTGTGAGCTCTGACAATCTGAGTCACAGACCTTCCAAAAAGTTCCGCTGTTTAAAGATGGATCTAGATTCCCAAGAGGAGATCACTAGGGTTGTTAACAAAATAATGCCCTATAAGGCTAGTGTCTCAGAGGTCTTTCATTGTCTTTGTATATGTCACCCACTCCTACACTCAAACACACACACACACACACACTCATATATACTTACATACATATACAATAGCTAAACCAGGCCAAGTAATTTGCATATGACACTTTTAACGCATTCGTACAACCTGCCTGGGCATTGTCAAGAACAACTTAAAGTCAAGGAATAGTCAGATAATGGAGTTAAAAAATATATATGGAAGGACAAAGAGGTCACACAGAGAACTATGAAAAAAAGAGAAGCTGATGCAATAGTAACAGTCAAACTTGAATTAAATAAATGAGTAATGATAATGATTATTACTCATGCTATCTATTAGTGCGTATTTACTACATGCTAGGCCATGTGCAAATTATCTTATCCCATTTAGTAATAATAACCTCAAGAGACAAGCACTATTATTACACTTGATTTATAGTAAAAGAAACTGAGTACTAGAGAGATTAAGCCTCTTGCCAAATATGAGAATTAGTAAGTGATGGAGCTGGACTCAAACCAGATCTGTCTGACTCTAAGCCCTGTGCTCTAACAGCTTCTCATGCTTATGTGATGCTCATATGCCACAGGGAGTAGGAAGGAGGAGAGAGAAAAATATAAATTGAAGCTTCATTAATATTGAAAGCATATACTATTTCTACTGGATTATATTCCCATCACACCTCACCTGGAGTATCATGTCAAATTTAGCAACCTAATTGAAAGACACAGACTTTATACATTAGGAGGTACTGGTTCCTACCACTTCTAGCCATGTAACCTTGGCCAGTTCCACGAGAACCTCAATTTCTTCATGTGAAAGTGGGAAAAATAGTCACTTTACAGAATTGATGTGAAGATTAGCGATAACGTATGTGAAGTGAAAAACCAGTGTCGGGTATAGAGTAAGCAGAGAAGGCACTAAAAACCTGGCATCCATTATATTTATAAATATAATGCCAAAAGGAGGGTGAACATGTTTTGTGAACATTAGCAAGAGATGTGAGCTCATACTTTCTAAGGGAGTGGTTGCATTACTAATTTTTATTCTGCTACAAATTTCAACTCTTAGCAAGCCTAGAGTTGGGCTTTTCTGAGGCGAACAAGATCGATCTTATAAGTCTAGTAATTTCACATTCCCCAGAGAACTGAGAGGGATTCTCTCCAGTCTCTTGTCAAAATTATCTCTGAAAAAAATGGCCAGTGGGAAAGGAGTCACAGGGGCTGTTGATGTGCTGCCAAGTCCAGCACCCGTATCTCTTCAAAGGTCTAGCCCATAAAGAAATAATCACTTTCTGTCTTGACTGACAGCATTTATCTTGGATTTCAGAGCATCAAAGCACTGTTGGTGCCCAAGATGTTTTGTGAAATGATACTAATGTGTTCAATGATCTACATTTGAGAGGTTGTATTTCTGAAGCTGATAAAGTCCAGCAAACCCCACTAGTGAAGTCCATTTTCAGTATATAAACGTCATCTGCATTAAAAAAGGCACCCATTATTCACATCTGCAGAGGCATTTGCAGTCTAAGCAGACCTGGAGACAATTGGGGGTGGAGGCCTTCTTCTGGATGGAGACAACGAGAAAGAAAGCATCAGGGACGCAGAGAAGCTGGCATGCAGCTCATCCTTACGTCTAGACTCAAAAGGAATTCTGGGAGCAGGAAAATAAGACTGTAGAATAGGATTAAGTCTTCCTCCTTCTCCGCTTTCTAATGCCACTGTAGAAACCAGTTTTTCCATTGGAATATCCTTGCCTCAGATTCTGTGAAACAAAAACCTTAGACACCACTTGTTCCATGAAATCTGCCTCTTTTCCACTGAGATCATGTCCATCAAATCTAAATTGGACTATTGATTCACTGGACTATTGATTCACCAAAGTACTTCCAAAAAAGTGAGACTGGTACCATGAGTGGCAAAAGAAGTCATCATATAGCAACTGAATCACATAGTGAGAAAACCATTCCATTTTCAATTCTTTTTCTGATTTGTTAAGAAGCAAGTCTCAGCATCATGCTAATATGTCACTAGCATCTCTCCAACACTTGCTAAGGTTCTTTTTATAAGGACTCGGTCTCAGAGCCAAGGAACAGACCACACTACCTAGATAGAATTTAATAACACTATTTTGTTTATACTGTCTTTATTTTTAGTTACTGTCTTTTTATGGCAAGTGAACTGGTTTTCCATTTATAGTGCTAAGATAAAGTTTACTTTCTTAATTCATTTATTTGAATTATTAAAGTTAAAAAGATGGATCAACCATAAAAATGGTATGCAGATAAGGGGGAAATTATGAAGGTGGTTGAAAGTGAGTAAATTTGGGAGATACCAGTTATTCTACAATCTGAAAAGAGAACAATAAAAATGTATCCCTCTACTACCCCAAGGCACAACTCAGCTCTCCCTCATCTGTAGTCAGTCCCAAAGCTCTGTGTGTACCTCTCCTACAGCATAAATCCATCCTCTTTAAATTGCAGTTAGCGACATACATTTCTCATTGTCCCTAAATGTCCCTCCTGGAAGCCTTGCTCATCTTTGTAGATCTCCTTTGTGTTATACAGACTATTCTCTGTGAATGTTTGTCGAATTGAGAACCCGACTCACCTTGATCACACCTGTAGAATACGGGGAGTCACTTTAAAGACCCCCAGGACCCACACAGCGTGATTTCTCCACAGCACACAGTTTTCATTCCTTTCACTAAAGATCAGTCAATAAACAATCAAGACAGACTCATTAAACTTCCATCACGTGAAAGCCCTTTGGGATATGCATCAAAAACAAACAAGATGCTTCTACCACTATTTTTTATGATTGTAAAAGTTAAAATATGATAATGGCAGAAAATTTAGACACTACAAAAAGCAAAGGAAAACGATATAAAAATATAAAAACAAATAAACTACAATTCCCACACCTGCAGATAACCACTATTAACATTTTTAACCACTATTAACATTTTTAACCACTATTAACATTTTAGAGTGTTTTCTTCCAGTCTCCTTTCTTTGCTTATTTATTTACAGCACTGAGAATGCATTTGTGTTATAAAATTGTGTTCCTGCCTTTCATCTCACTCATCCTCACATTTACTCTTGTGCTACCTTGCTTTGTAGTTGGTTTTTCTGTACCAACCACGTGAATGACTAGAAATGCAGAAACACCACGAACCACAAAAGGATGGGTATAAGTGCCCCCTTATAGCCTTTTTCCTAGTAGAGGCATTCCATGACTTAACAGGAAACATGAGGACTTTCAAAAAAAATGTGTCAAAATGTTTCTTCAGGTGGAGAATATCAACGGTGGCAGTTTCCGATTAAGAATAAGTCACAGAACCATAGACTGTGTGGGCTGAGAAAAGGCTTCAGAAATACCTTTAGAGACTAGGAACCAAAGGTCAAGATAAAGTTAATGACTTAGCAAAGAACATTCATTATGAACAGCAGGGTCTATTATCTAGACTCAATGCCAGATGGAGATAAAATATTTCACATGACAGCATAAGTCAATGGGAAACACAGGTGAATGTCCACACAGCTGAGAAGAGCATGGCTATTACTGAATGAGGGACATCTGCAGAGCTCAACGAACCCACCCAAGTTTCGCCCCACCACACTGCCCATCCAGGCACTTGTGACTATCACCTTCCTAACTTTTGATTTTGCTCTTCTCTCAACTGCCTAGTCTTTCCTAATTTTGTGTGTTCCATTTTATTGTCTAGTGATTTTCTATTTTCCTTTCCATGAATATGTAATACAAGCAATCCCTATTTAAAGTTCCCTGTCCAGCTTCTCTTTGGAGGAAAATAGCTCTTACACACTAAAAATGGATTATTGAAAGTGTAATTAGAGGAAGCTACTCAGCATTACTTTCATTTTGTCCCCTTTCCTAGCTAATAACTTGATTATTGTTTTAGCAATAACTTGGAAACCATATTATCTGCAAGTATCAAGCATCTGACGCTGCCACTTTGCTAACTGCACTATTTCTTAAAGCACCTTCCTTCCTTTCCACAGTATCCCTTCAGTCTGTTTCTCCCACCTTCTAATCACTCTTCTGTATTTCAGTCACTTCTTCCCCTTCTTCCCTCTAGATGTTAGTGTTCCCCGAGGATCTCTGCCCAGTCCCCTGCTCTTGTCTCTGTCAAAACCCTCTACTCCTAGGGCCAGCCGAGTGGTGCATTGGTTAAGAGCTGGCTTGGGACGCCAGAGGGCCCTGGTTCAGATCCACATGTGAGGGCCAGTGACACTGCCCTCCACAGCTAAGATGCTGAACAACAGTTCAACCTGGAGCTGGGCTACCAAGAGTCGCCGGCGACGGTGTAGGCTGCAGCCCCTGTGACAGTGGGTTGCCATGGGCTACCGTGTGTAGCCAGCAGCCAGCGTGAGTGGCCAGCAGCCACAGTGAGCGGCCGTCCAGAAGCCGGCAGCTGATCTGCCTCGCCCGGGAAGAGCGCAATAGATGGTGCCAACTTGGGCCAGTGAAGCAACGTCCTCCACAACTAGAATGAAGAACAAAAGGACAGCAACTTGTCTGTTCCCCTTCCCCAACTCCCCAGCACTGTTCCCATCCCCCAATTCCCCAATAAAAATCTTTAAAGAAAAACACCTCTACTCCTAGAGATTTCATCTACGTTCATGACATTTGCTACCCCATTTATTAGTCAACTATTAATTAAATGCCTCAAGCCCTGACCTACCTCCCAAGCTCCAATCATATCTCCTTAAGATGCTTGCCGAACATCTCCAATTATATGTCTTGCTTGCATCATATGAATAACCCAGTTTCATTATATTGTCCCCAAAATCAGTGTCAATCCCTGGTTTCCCTTTCTCTCTGAATGGAGCTAAACCACTCTCCTAGATGACTCAAAACCTTGGAATCAACCTTGGCTTCTCTTTCCTGCCCATTATATTTAATCCTCACCAAGTACTGTTGAGTCTTCCTTGATCCTCTTCCTAATATTCATAACTTGCTTTCCATGTTTCCAGTTCCCAGATAGGGCTACTTGTTATCTCATGCCTAGACTATTGCAATGCCTTCCTTACTAGTCTCTCTGTCAGCAGACTCTCCCATGTCTCAGCTGTCCTGCACATGCCTACCAGAATAATCTTAAAATATGCCTGACATCATGTAATTCCCCTCATCAAAATACCTTTAATAGGTACTATTACCTAAAAAAGGAAGTTCAAATTTCACATCCAGGTCCTCTACAATCTGTTTCCAACTCAAGATTATTTGGGGGCTGTTTGTAAGAAGCAGCTCGGGAAAGTAGCAAGAGTACTGGACTCTATGTAAGGAAATAGGGGGTTAAAATACCAGTTGCTGCCACTTGTTAACTGTGTGACTTAACCTCTATGAATCTATTTCCTTATCTAGAATATGAAGATAAGTAATAATATTTTCATGTACTAGGATAAATATAAATTTAGTAAAAGAAAACATTAATATGTTTACCACATGGTAGGCATTCAATTCAAATCTGAATGTAAGGTCCCTTCCACCTCTAAAGTTCAGCGATTCTCTTTCCCAATCAGCCTCTCCACTCCAATTCCCATGTCTGCTTCTCCCAAACAAGTAAATGCTCCCATTTTTTTGTGCCTCTCTTCTACAGCTACACAAATATTACCATCCTTCAAGTTCTCTTCAAAACCTACCCTACTCTGTGAACTCTATAACAAAAAACTCAGCTAAAAATGTTCCCTGCCTCTTCTAGGCACTTGGGTCTCTTAACTCATGAGCTGTCTTGTATCAGTGAACTTCTCATGTATTCAGAACATATCATCCCAGCAGTATGACATGCTCCTTGAGGGATACTGCTCTGTGTTGCTCCTCTTTTTCTCTCTCACTCATTCAGTCACTCATGGGAAGTCCTCTTTGATGAGGACTGAATTACACTTGAGATCTAAAGGGTTAGTGAGAAGCTGGCCAGGCAAAGAGAAGCTTCCAGGCAGAAAGAACAGCTTGTGTGAAGGTCCTGGGGCCAGAAAGAGCTTGACAAATTAAAGGAACTGAAGAAAGAGATGAGGCAGAGAAAACAGAAAGGGACCAGATTGAAGCAGAGCAAGGTGGGAGAGGAAGGCGGGCAGTTGCCTCCCCTGAGCACATTCTACCAAAGTGCCATATTTTTTTTAAAGGTACCAGCAATATACTGAATTACAGCTGTTAATACTATAATGAAAAGACATCAGAGGTAGCAACATAAAAGCAGCCAGGGTGACAAAAATAGACAACAGCTAAACAGTGGTGTTTTGTTTGTTTTTGTTTTGTTTTTTGTTTTTGTTTTGTTTTAATAATAGCTTTTCTACTAACCACTGGCCAGGCTCCCTTGGTCCACTCCCTCTCTAACCCTCCCCTCCCAGCTCAGCTGGCATCAAAATCCTTCCAACCTGGGGTTCAGATCATGCAAGGCTCTTCCAGGCTCTGGGAAAAAAGTTAGTGTTTTATGTAAGATCTGGTTTGCATTCTAAGATCATCCTTAGAAGCAAGGATGAATCATGCTTTAGAAAAGAAATCAGCTAGGAGAAGGTGGTAGACTCCAAACTGTTTTCTTCTGAGCTTTTAGCTACCAGTTTTTATGGAGCCTTAAGCTCAGAAGGATGATATGGACACTGAAGCTGATCTAAGCTAAGAGACAATGGAATATTCTAGAAACAGCTTAGCACGTACTACTATTAGCCCCACCCCTGCCATGTCCCAAACATGGTTCTGTATTTGGAGGTTATGATCCTATAAGCTGCTATCACACAGACACTAAGAAGTCCTATTTTCTTATCACCACTTAAACCAATGAAGATCTTCCCTCCGCAGGTTTCCCCTTATCTAACTAACGCTTCCGCTATTGTAATATGAACCGTTTCCAGACCCACTGAGGTTACAACTTCCCTGTGCTTTGTCTCAACACAAATACAGACGCTTTCTGGGAAAGTCTGAGGAGAGCTCATGAAATATTTCTATGTTTTATTTAGTTTTTCAAGTGGAAAAAACAATCGACATTTCCCTGTTTAAAAAGAAAAAACAAATCTTTTGACTTACATACAAATAACTCAAACCAGCTGACATTTAAAATGTCAAACTTCACATGTGGTCAAGCCTCAGACAGACTCGAAGCTAAGTTTGGAGGGGGAAAAATAATTTCAATAATGAACTGGTAAAGCAAATAAAGTAAAATATTTGGATGATGATTCAGTTGAGTAACCACTAGTGACCCCAAACTGCCACTTGTTTCGGATAGATGCCTCCTAAGATTGTTAACTTGGGGG
>NW_017731378.1:1413279-1578774 GCF_001890085.2 Hipposideros armiger
TTTTTTTTTTTACATAAATCAAAGTCACTTGACATTACTAGATAATTAAGTGGCTGTCTGTAATAAAGAGATGGAGAGAGAGAGAGAGAGAGAATATGGCCACACCATGAGGCTCCTATCGGGTCTTCCCTCACATAACAAACTACTCAGAGCTGAGCAGGACATACATGTTTATGCAGCACAAAAAAAATGTATCTTGCCTTATGGAACATCGTCACGTTTATGAACGTCAAGTCTTAGTACCCCAAGGTTACCATGGTATGAGCCTTTCCTTTCCCACTGCTCCTCAGCATCAGAAAGGAAATGTGCAATATTCATCCCTACTTCAGACAGTTAATACTTGCACTGGTCTGAAGCCCAATGCCAACTACTTTTGCTCCAACTTCCCCTATTCTACAGGAAAGGAAAAATCCCACGAGCCTAAGGGTGGCAAATGGACAAGTCTGTATTTTAACCTCCTTTTCTTTATGTTTCTGGTTTTATTTTTCATGTTGGGTCCTTACTTGAGTTTAACTAAACAGCAGCATGATGTGGTTTTCTAGAAAGTACCCTTGATTGAAGACAAAACGCTCTGTGGCTTTAAGGCAGTCACTTCCCCCTACCGCCTTCAGTTCCTAGCCATTGACGGTGGGTTGCAGAAAAGGGACGTTAAAGCCTCGTTGCAACCTGCAACCCTGACATTTTATCATTACGGAACCTTCTCTGGTTCAATAAAGGCAACGATAGGGTTAGGTTAGTGGAAAATTAATGATTTGGCAATGCTGCTCAATCAAAGTGAGCTGATACTAAAAAACCACATTAACTTATGTACCCTTTTCTCTTATCATTGCATCCCTTGACTTCAATGTTTAACACAAATAACCAGCCTAAAACAGACCTTTTGATCATCTGAGGCACCTGAAACCACCTCATAAATTTCTTGGGCGAAAGAACATTATTCCAGAATCAGAATGTAGAGAGGCAAATCGTCATCAAACAACATGCCACATTTGTGAAATGAAAGAAGTTCCCCTTGTCATGGAGCTCAGGGTGCTTGCAGAAAGAGATAAAGCAAAAAGATGTAGTCGGAAGCCAAATTATGTGCATGTTAAGCTTTAAAAGTCATTCCCCCCCGCCCAAAGCTTAAATGGAACCAATAAAGCATTTCATCATGGAAGTAATCAAATTTGTATTTTATAAAGATGCCTCTGCTTTAATTAAAACAGTTTGTGATATTGTGCACACAGCCACCAAAACAGAGAGGCTATATTTATTTCCCTGATTCTGAGCAGTTTAAAACTTGGAGATAACAACTGTAAAAAACACAGGATTGCTAAAACATAATTACTTGTATTCCTTTTACTCATTTAATTAACAAAAACTTACTTAGCACTTACTGTTGCGCCAGGCACCAGAGTTACAAGGACTAACAACAACAACATTCATTCTTTCAAACAAAATAGAATTTGTAGAGGAATTGTAGATGATCTTTATTTTTAATTTCGGTTATTGTCATGGAATTCATGTTATTATTATAACATTATTTTTGTTGTTTGTTTTGCTTGTGATCGCAAGTGCAGAGGGTATAATTAATTATACTCAGTTCATGACACATCATCATCCTTGATTTTTGCAAAGCCATTTTTTTTCTCTTTATACCCATACCACATTCAAGACCATTATTCTGAAGACTGACAATCACTTAAATGTGTTCAATATCTTTTTCTTTACATGTGCTATTATAAGTGGGCATTATTTTGTGAGCATCTATTTTAAATTCATGTAAATGGTATTGTATCATATATCACTATACGTTTCTTTCACAGCATTTTTATGATCAATCTGTGTTGCTATGTAAAATAACAAATCAGTGGCTTTTAATTGCTGCGTAACACTCCTTGTGTAATCACCACAGTTTATCTATGCACTCTTCCAGCAATGAACACCCCGATCGCTCCAGCTCCTTCCACCAAACAAAGCTGCAGTGAATACTCTTTATATGTCTCTTGATGGACTCACATGAGAATTTCCATGGGAGCAAGACACATGAATGGAATTTCAAAGTCAGGGAGTAAGGATGCTCTTTATTTGCTCTGCAGAATAGCTACACTAGTCGACAAGCCCACCAGCAGTGCAGGAGGCTTCCTATGTTCCTCATGCTGGCCAACACTTGGCATTATCAGACTTTCTAACTTTGCCAGCCTAATGGGTAGAGCGTAATATCTCATTGTTTTTACAGTGCATATCTTCAAAATTATTAATGATTTTGAGCACATACTTATGAGCTTTTAAGGTTTTCTCCTACGTAATTTTTTTGTTCTTATCCTTCACCTATTTTTCTTTTCTTGTTGATTCTAGGAGTTCCCTATATACCCAAGATATTAACCTCTTATTGATTATAGACATTGCTTCTGTCATTTGTCTTTAATTTTGGCCCTGGAGGCTTCATTGCACAAAAAAAGAAATCCTTAATTTTAATTTATCAGTGTTTGCCTATGGTTGTGCTTTAAAATTTTGTCGAGAAGTTATTTATTAAGCCCTTAGTTCACACAGATATTCACTTATATTTTCTTCTATTAATTCCATGGACTTATATTTCACAGATAAATCCATTGATTCCTGGTATCAACTTACTGTATGTAAGTAACACACATACATGCATATTTCTTTGTGATCTCTATTTGCTGCTGAATTTATCTGACATTGCATCATTATTTATGCAATAAATACAACTTTGCTACTGTCTTTCCTTCTTCCTCTGTTCTGTTCCTTAGCTCAAACCACCCCATCAACACCCATTCCAAAAAGCTTAAGATTTCCAACAAAAGAAAGATAACCATCCCAGTTCTATTTTGTTTACATCAAGTCATACCCCGAATCAGCAATGCAGAAAACATTTTAGTTCCCATAAATGTAGTCTCATTCGGTGCAGTTATCTCTCAGTGTATTTATAAGATATGTATTTTGGGGGACAACTCCATGTGGGCATAATCCTTGTTTTGAGTTAAAAAAAAACACCTTTTGATACATGTTACTTTTTTTTAAGATGATAAATAGTGATTCCTGAGTCATGTAATAGTAACACCATCATGTTGAACTGTGTGTGTATTTTTCTAGATTTCACTAAGCAACCAAAAAAAAGAAACCTGTGATTTTTTTTTTCTTATAAGGACTGTAGTGGCTTCTACTGTACAATATAATTTTGCAATGATTTGTATAAATCAAGTGGGAATGATAATAAACTACACTAATGAACCATAACGTTAAGGCTTATTGTACCTTCCATCAATCAGAGGCTATAGTAACTCTTGCCAAGGAAACCCTTCAGCAAAGGAGTAACACCAAATTGACAGTGTTTGCAATTTTCTGTTTGAGCTATATAACCATGATTACAAGTATGTAAAAATTACCTGAATAAGCAATCTTCTGTCTAGAAGTCACAACTTTGACACAAAGAAACACTTTTCAGAAATAGCAGTTACCCAAGTAAAAGCACCAAGTTGATTAACTAATTTCAGAATATGTATCTATATTGTATTATCATCTGAGAATGCTCAAAGAATTTCCTGCCCACAAATGCCTTTGTCTCTGAAGATAAATGTTCATGTACATATACTGAAGATGCTGTCTCCAAAGTAAAAGACCCAGGCCCACAAGGCTTACAACAGCATCTGCTGTGTAAACAGTAATTCTGAACTAGATGGCCTTGATGATTACATCTTAGTTATAATAAAAGGTAAATTTCAAATTTGTTTTACCAAATGTGAACAACGTCTAATAAGAATACAGCTTTTTTTTTTTTTCAGTTGGTAAACATGCTCAGGTTTTTCATTGGAATTTTCCAGAAGTATATTTGGGTAATGTTTTCAATTTCCCTTTCTATTTGTCTGTATTGTGCAAATTGTCAATAACAAAAAAAATGGGCAAAAATAAAATAATTTCTTTTAAAAAACTACATTACTCCTCATCTCATCATATCTCATATCCCTACTACCACCACCACCACACACATAAATAGTGATAAAAGGGAGGTTCAAAATACAGTGGAGCCTGAGTGAGCAAAAAGAATGATTTGTAATGCCAAATAAAATATCTTTAATATGAGATTTTAAAAGACTTCAGCAACTTTATAGAGAAGATAATTACCTGGTGATCATAGAAATAGATTGTGAAAACTGTTAGGCATGGTAGTTCAACTTTAGGTACCAATATTCATTATAAAGTACGGTAACTACAAACTTATTGCCTTGTTACCTTTTACTGTTAATAAATATCTCTCCAGCTACAACCATTAACTGAAGATTAACTGCAGATGTACTGTTTTGGAAGCAGTAAGCTAATACTTAATAAAGATAACATCAAACCTTTATTAGTAGCAAAACTTAATGCTATTAGCTTTCTTGTTCTGGTATTCAATGTAGCAGTTTTGTTATTCTGGCATTCAATATAGCAGATGAAATGTTAGATTTACCTTCTTTAAATGAATAACAACTATATGAAGGCTGAATTATGAAAATGAAATAAGAATGTTCTAATTTGGTTTTAATTGTATCTTCTTCAACTTTATTTCCTAAGTGAATTCCTTTTTCACTTTTGTTTGGGTGACTGCTTATCATGAAACTTTATTAGATTTAACAGAGCAACTGCAACAGTTGCTGAGCTAATAATGTTAATACTATATCTGGCAGAATCGATGTATATTCTGCCGCATACTTACAAAGGAGAAAAATTACTGTGAGATCACACTAACTCTTCAAAGAAAAGAAACAAAAGCCACCTCTTTTCACAAAACTTTTGCTCTTATTTGTTCTTGGTTATTTCTCTGTATTTCCATTGGAGCAACGGAGTGTAAAAAGAAAAAGTATTTAAAGAAAAACGTAAACATACATAATTTATTCAAGACGTCCTCTCTCATATAGAGGTTTTGAGACCCAGCTCATGTTTCAAGAGCTATAAGAGCAGGAGTGAGTGAGAGTAAGGGTAGATTATTCATCAGAGAACAATTCAGACAACAGTAGAGGCTGGAACTAGGTTCGGCTTCTGGCTCTCAGTGCACCTGAACAAACTGTTGGACCTACGGGATTCCTTCAAATCACAGAAGAGTTAATATTCAGAAAATGAGCTCTGGAAGGAATCTTATCATTAATTCATCTTTGAAAAAAAAATCTAACCAATGCTGGTTTTAGAAATAGAGTGGAACTAAGAAAAAGATTGTTTCCCCCCCCACAACAGAGTAGAATAAAGTTGCCAAGTCTTGGTCCACTTTTGTTCAAAACTCTTCACTTCTTCAACCCTTCTACTCTCCTCTACAGCTCCAATTCAGGCACCCTTGTCTCACGTGAGATTTGCCATAACAAGCTCTGAGGCTGACCTCTTGATTTTGGTCTCTCATCCTACAACCAGAACTCAGCCATGTTAGTCCTATATTTTCCACAAGATTTCCTCTCAAAGGCAAGTACAACAGTGAATGATAGTTAATACGCATTAACTAATTAAGTGCTTACTATGTGCCAAGACCTATCTTAAATGATTCATATATATTAGCTCATGTAATCCTTACAACAACTCAATGAGGTAGGTGCTATTATAATTCCCAATTTACAGGCAAGACTTACCCAAGGCCACATGCCTAGTAAATGATTGGGGTATGGTGGGGGATTTATAGCCAAGCAATCTTGTTTTCAGAGCCTGTGTTCCACTATCTTTCTGGGGTGGGGGGGGCAGTGCTGGGGGAGACAGCATATTAAGTTTCTCAATAAGCACTTAGCATGGGTGGCTCAGAAGATAGTCATAACTTAATATGCTTTACAAAGACAATCCTTAAGCATGGAGCTGTGTTTTGTACATACTGCCATCTCCCTGTTTATAGTTGGCAACATAATCATTTCTCACACCTGAAGGAAGGAACTGTTTGTACCCTCATAAAAATAGACTTGACAGTGGGTGCTATTTGTGGTGGACTAAAAAATGGCCCCTCAAAATGTCCATGTCAAAACCCTGGAACCTGTGAATGTTACCTTATTTGAAAAAAGGGTCTTTGCAAATGTCATTAAGGATTTCAAATGAGATCATCTTGGAATATCTGGGAAGACCCTAAGTCCAATGACAAGTGTCCTTCTAAGAGATGTGCAGAGAACAGAGAGGAGAGGAGGCAGCAAAGTGACCGCAGAGGCAGAGATTGCAGTGTTGCAGCCACAAGCCACCAGAAGCCCAAGTGACAAGGAACAAACAAAACCTCCCAACAGCCTCAAATGACGCTGGACCTGCCACCTGGATTTTGGACTTCTGGCTTCCAGAACTGTGAGGGAACACATTTCTGTTTTTCATGCCGCCATGTTTGTGACAATTTGTTACTGGAGCCACAGGAAACTGCTACACTATCCATCGGCACTCTGTAACAGACTGTACACCTCCTCAAGCAGGAACTATATTTTGTGTATTATCGTAGTCTTCACTCTTTCAATCTAGTGTAGTACCTAAGAAGCATGGCTATAAGGGTAATAATACTGGGAAATCAGAGCGGAAATGGAAAACAAGAGGGCGGATTTACCATATAAAAACTGTGGCCTTCGCATTTCATCTCTTCGTTCAGTAATCACACACCGGGGACCTACTATGTGCGAGGCAATCAGCTGGGCAACCAGGAAGTCAACCGTGAAGAGGACAAACGTGATCCTTGCCCATGTGTCATTTCAAGTGACTCATTACATTATCATGTAATGACTACTCTAACAGAGGGAACAAGACCCATTGTAAACTCACAGGAGGGACAGCCCACCAGACTGATAGGTGGTGGAGTCCGGCAAGCAAGTCACTGAACTTCTCTGAGGCTTCCTTATAAAACACCATAACAGAGGTGACATGAACACCACCTGCTTTAGCGAACTGTTGTACGCACACTGCAAACAGGTTCTTTGTGATGATAACACATACTTCTTACCACCTGCCTATATGTACCTAGCTTGCGCTATGCATTGTGTACAAATTATATCATTTTACTTGCACAAAACCCAACGATTATATATATATATATATGAATTATATATTAATTATTTGCAGTACATATGAATATAAATGTCATAAATTTTCATATATGTGACTATTTCCTGTATCTATAGCATATATGAAATAACATACTACTATTTCACCAGTTTCACAGAGAAACAGATGTAGGAACAATAAATATCATGCCCAAGTCTACATAGCTGATAAAACGTAGAGCCGGCATTTGAACTAAGTTTACTCTACAGCCTGATGTCATCATCCCTGTTATGCAAATGTTAAAAATTGCAAATATCAGGTAAACGCTTCAATATGTATCTGTTAAATAAACATCTACCTTTGAGCAGGTATGAAAAATAAAGGAAAAAAGGCTATAGTCTCAAAGAAATCACCTTCCACCAGCAGGCCCTCAAAAAAAAAAAAAAAGGAGGTGTGGGGGTAGGACCAACAGAAGTGGCAAAAATAAACTCGTAATCTGGTGTGGTTTTGCCACAGTGGCATTTTGACTAACCAGTGGCATGTCGCACGACTTGAAAATAATCACTCTATGTACTTCACCTTCTGTTTGTCTAATAGCAACCTGATAATAAATTCAAGATTTCCCTTCCCTGGGCTGCTGACAAATAAGCAGTAATAAAGTACGTGGTAACTCTTAAGATGTTACTTTGTTCTTCCTGATCATTGAAAGCGTCATAATCCTGAAAATGGCCATGCATGAAAAACGGTGGTTTGTAGTAAACCCAATTACAGTTGGTCCTTATTTTCACTGATTTTGTATTTGCAAATCTGTCCACTTGCTAAAATTTCTTGGTAAACCCCAAAGTCAATCCTCGTCTGCTCTCATGATCATTCGCAGACATGCCCAAAGCGGCAAAAAATTTCACATCCGACTCAACTGTTCCCATCTGAGGTCAGACAAGGTGGCTTCTTGTTTCAGCTTTCAAACTGTCAACAAGTGTGCCTTTCTCTGCCTGTTGCATGCCACATCTTTTGTTGGTGATTTTGCTGCTTAACGTGGCCCCAAGCATAGTGCTGAAGTGCTCTCCGGCATTCCTAAGTGTAAGAATGATGTGATGTGCCTGACATAGGAAATGCATGTGGTAGATGAGCTTCCTTCAGTCGGGAGTTCTAGTAGATTTAAACAACACCCTCCTTCCATCAAACTGTCCACTTGTTGGCCTTGAGCTCAATGTTAATGAATCAATAATACAATTCCTCCAGAAAAAGAAGGCCACTCTAAACAGCGCTAAAACAACATCTATAGTGCGTGGTGAAGCTTTGGAAAAGATGGAAAAGCTGCTTATTTCTGGATTTATGAGATGATGACCAATTTAAACAACAACAAAAAAGCACACAGGATAGCACCTTTGTGAGTCTGAAAGCCAAAGAAATTTGCCGTCATGTCACCCAGTGTCAGGAAAATGTTACACCATTCTCAGCTAGTGTTTTATATTATAAAGAAATACCACATACAGGTAATACTTTGTATGAAGTACATATTAAATAGAAGCACATATTCTTTAAACAGAAACACATATATCAGACAAGGCTATGTATTGATTGGTTGACGACAATATGACCAGAAGCTCATAGGAACCTAACCTTGGATTTCCCCCAAGAGCAATAGCTCAGTATTCCCTAATTCAATGTTTCTGGCAACTTTATAAAACATAAGTACTTCATTAGCTCATTAAAAAAGAAACAATGAATAAAAAACAAATCAATCTTTTCATATTGATAGGCTCTTTCAAACGTCCTCCCTGTTTTCCAAAGGGATATTTAAGGAACAAAGCAGAAATACTATCTAGAGAAGGAGTTTGCAAGACAAAGACATTGGCTTGGCCTCAGAATAAAGTTGCTCTAAACTTGAAGCCACATTAGGAAGGTACCTGCAGCTAGAGAAGCAAGGTATCCGTTTTTGCATGGCTTAATTGAAATGTAAATAACACATTCCATGTGAGATGAATATCACAGTCAGTATTACTACAAGTGTCTTCATTTTTATAATTCTTCATAAGGAATCAACTTAATATACTGAAAGGCAGGGCATCTATCTACAGTTAAGAGAGACCTTAGTTCAGTCATGAACCCTGCTACCTTCCAACCTATAAGCCCGTGGACAACTCTTAACATTTCTTAGCCTCATCTCCAAAAGCAGGAAATAATGTCTATCGCACAGCTTGCCTTGAGAATTAAATGAGATAATCATGGTAAGCATTTAGCACATCATAAAGATTTTTAGTAATGTCAATAAACTATTGCTCTTATTATTTTGTTACTCTTGTTAAAAATGGTAGAATATTGACAATTCCATATGGCTGAACCTAATATTATTGCACAGCCCAGAGTTTAATGTTAAATGAACAGTTAAGACAATATTTTTGTCTAGTAGCTACATATCCTGGCTGACAAGTCAAAATGTTTTTCCTCTATGGCTCAATCACTGCTGTGGTTTGGCTGCTAATTTGGAGTACGATGGGATATTATAATTAGAACCTTTCCAAATTCTGACAATTTTAGTAGCTATCCCTTGTGGAATCTTCAGCCAAAGATGGGAATATGTTTATGTTTGATGGCAACATTCCAATGTATTGAGTACATGAAATATGGAGAGGAAATCTCAAGCCCATCAGCCACCAGACAACTGAAAAACGATCTCAAATAGAATCAGCTCTACATTTATATAACCTGGTTTTAGCTAAACTATTACTAGTCAAACTCAGATTCTCACACTGCCTAAATGACTCCCTGGTTTCTTTCTTAGACAACCTAACTATTTCATGCTCTCTGCCTGCTTCTCATCCCCAAATTACTATCCTTGTGTATTTTTAAATCCCTATCCCCCATTTCTTTCCCGTTTCGCCCTTCCTAGGTGTCAAAATCACTGTGATACAAATGCGAAGAGTATACTTTGGAAACAAAATACTACTTAGGCCCTGGCCTTGCCACATGCTATCAACTCCCTTAATGTCCTCATTTGGAAAATGGGCTCTGGCCTCACAGAATTCGTGTAAGAGTCATTAGAATAACATTTATGAAAGGTTAGCATAGGATCAATTTCCTGACAGGCTCGAGAAATGTTCATTCCTCCTGTTCCCACTCACTCTGGCTCCACCAGGATGTCCAAACATTCTTTAGGGAAAAGAACACTAGACTAACAAAAGTTCAAAACTCTGTTTCCAATATTGACATCTCTTCTAACTTCTTGGCCAATATCGTCACCTGCCTGGTGGCGCTTCTACTTCTATGCCCTCCTCCCCTCCCCCACCCCAATATATATAAAACCAGTTTGCCCTCCTGGATGCCTTATGTCTATAGCTATTTTTATTTCTCATTTACTATTCTCAAAAAAAAAAGGGGGGGGCACTCCAATCCTTGCATTCATACATTCTTTCTTATTTCCCTAGTACCTCTTTAACACTAATGCCTGAGTCTTGAATTAAACAGTATACTCTGGACTGGCCTCCTTCCCTCGAACTGTCCATTTGACCAGTCACTAACTCCATATTTTAAATCACTGTTTCCAAATTATCACTACGAAAATACCTCTTCTATTTTTTTTCAAGAAAATGATTTTTTTTCGAGAAAATGATTTTTGTTTCATTTTGATCAACATGTTTTAAAATTCTTTTTTAGAGGAAAAAGGCTTAAGCCTATAATAGAAATTCAGGTAAAGAAATAAAAGGTCATCTATAATCATTAAACAAAAAATACCCATTGATCTGAATAGTGTCCTCTAAAGCACTCTTGGATTATACCTACAAAAATGCTGTTTTGTGAGGAATCTGGAGCAGTGAGAAGAAAAATGGATGTAAAGCTGCCAAGTTATAAGCTGTTTAAGTTAATCACCAAACAACAATAAAAACAAATGAAAGAGCTGGGGGCCCCCTATGGAGAAAGTTTATGAACTCAATAGATTCGAAACACTTATAAGACTCTCATATAGATGAATGAATTCCTGGCTCAGTTTAGGGTAAAATCACTGAACATCTGATATCCAAAAGCAAAGGGAATAAATTTGGTTTCTTTCTGATAAGAAGGAGTAAAAGAAAATCAAGCATCAGGACAACAGAGCTTTTAAGCACCTAAAAACAGATGTGGCTTTCTAATATCAGAGTTGCATATAACCAACCAAGCAGAGACCAAGAAAAAGTTATGGTAAAGAAAATCCACTATGCATTTTAGATAAGATTATAATCCTAATTAAGCAATCAATTAGAGTTAGGTAACTTGTTTACAGTTCTATTCCATTGCATTTTTAATCCAAGTATGTTTAATTTAGTTATTTACCTCTACTACAATAAATCATGTTATATTTTAATAGCTAATCATTTAAGGAGGTAAAAATTCTAAGTCTAGAATATGGATTATGTGGTTAATTTCTTAAATTACTTACTGTAAAAAAAAAAACAAAGAGCAGTTACAAAAAGACTGGAGTTGGGAACCACTTTGTTGGGTGACTTTAAGGTAAGTCACTCCAATTCTTTGGGACTTGTTTCCACGCAACAGTGTTCATAAAACCAATATTTATTGGCTCCTAAATGCCATACAACGTGCTAAACAATGGTTTTTGCCATGAAAGCACTTACAGCGTGGTGGTAGTTTAAACAGTATGTCAAATATGTCTTCCAACTCAAAAACTGAAAATTAATCAAAATCTTTTCTTTTATATTCCAAAACAAGGCAAGCTTCTGGAGCTCAGCAATAAGGGCACTGGAGAGGTTGTAAGGTCCCGTGGGGTGTGCCTAACGTAGTCTGTCTTAATGGTAGGAAAGACACACTCCATTCTCCTAAAACCTGCAATCACTTCACATTATCTACACATACAAATACAATACCATAGCTTGTCCTTCAGAACGTTTCACAATATACCCCAACATAGCCTTCTAAATTTTGTCCTACTATTGGGTTGTCGGAAAAGTCATGATGTATTTTTCTATGTTTTTTGTTGCAAAAATGTGTCATGACTTTACCGACACCCCAATATTTCCCAACTCAAACCCAATGCCCCAGTATATTAGTCTACTCATTATTTCTATTATTGATCATATTCCCACCTCTCCCTTTTTCCTCAAACCATTTCCCTAACATGGAATGACTTTGCCAGCCTCCATCTATCAAATGTCTACTTCATCCATTCATTCACTCAAAATGTAGTGAGGGTCTACAGCATGCAGGTTCTGAGACTATAACACAGAACAAAACAAAGTCCCTTGCATCAAATGGGAAGTGATAAGCACTAAAGGGATAAACAAATAAATGTAAAATGGAGAGAGAAATAAAGCAGAGTAAGAGGGCTAGAGAGTGCTGAAGTCAGAGCGGGGATTAGCATTCTATATAGGCAGCCGGGAAAAGCCTCTCTGACATTTGAGCAGAGATCTAAAGGAAGTCAGAGACAAGCCACACACGTATCTGAGGGAAATTTCCAAGCAGAAGAATAGCTAATGCAAAAGCCCTCACAGAAGAGCATGCTCTGTATTTTCAAGGAAGAGCAAGGAAGCCAAGTGACGGTAACAAATCGGAGAGCAGTAGGAGAAAGGTCAGAGAAAGGTCAGAGAGTCGGACTTCAGCTGGGTGGATGGAGGGTGGATGGCAGACCACAGGGCCTCGCAGGCCACTGTAAGGACTGTGGCTTTACCTTGAGACATGGTTTTGAGCAGAAGAGTTGCATGGTCTGACATAGGTTTAAAAGGATCCATGTCTGTATGCCAATGAAGTAAAGGATAAAGGAGGAAAAAGAATTGTTGCAAGTTTTGAGGAGAGAAGAGAAAGTAAAAAGGAGAGTGACTAGACAGAAAAACAGTAATATTGCTGAGCATAACCAAGGCCCATTTCAAGTTATTGAAATTACAGTGAGAGACTCATTAGCGAGGTGGTGTGTTTTGCTCAGGCCACATCAAATTGACTGGGAGCAGTTCTGAAGCAGGCTGAACCATCTCCAAAACCCTCCCTGACATACCCCATTTCAACCACCTCATCCATTTCATCAGTTCCACAGATATTTCTCTAAAGCTATAGAGCACTGCCTCCTTTCCACTGCTGTAGAAATAAACCAACTGCATCTTTAATCAACTGTATCTTTTAAAACTTTCTCTTGTCTTCTCAACTAGATGTTAAGTTCCTTAAAGATAGAGACAATATGTTACTGCATATTCCTAAATACAGGATAAACTCATATGTAGGCAAGGTTATTTTTTAAAAATAAATGTTCAAAATGACAAAAAGTTTATATTTTTTTACTGTATAAAATACTTTAGTGTTCCCTTGGGCTTTAGAGAACTAGAATAGCCCCTTTCCCCTTTAGTTCTCTGCCTTGTTTAGGACTGATTCTGTAATGTAAATAGTTGTTTTTTTCATAGTAGCTGGTTTTTTTTTAACCTCTTTATTAATAACTCTCTGAAAGGGCCAAAATAAGACATTTTAAAATAGAAAATGTTAATATATTCCAGAACACGGGATGAGATTATGTTGCTGCCAATCATTTACTGGGGAGATCTAAAGAGAAGCTAAGGCAATGAGGGTGTAATTCCCAAGCCACAGCTCAGCCTCTGTGTTGAATCATGGGAACATTGTAAGCTATAATTCAATTCAATATATTTTCATTGAGCACCTACTATGTGCAAGACACTGTGCTAGATCTATGGTGGAAATAATAAAAAATAATAAAAGTTGTGCAAGCCTTGCTGTCGAGAAGTTTATTCTGCAAGAAAGAATATACAAGCTCTGCTTAAGGAAAGGAGTACACGCCTCTTCCCTACAGTATTCTCAATGGTAGCCAGGTGTGGAATAAATTAAAATGTGATACAGGAGACAAAATTTTTCACAATGCTGGTTTAAAGCATGGGCTTTGAAGTTAGACAGCATTGGATTCCGATCCTGGCTATACTTCTTTGCAGCTGTTTGACCTTGGACACATTATTTAACATCTCTGAGCCTTAGTTCACACCAGGAATCATAGTTTTGGTGGGAATCACTACAGTGAACCAACACCTAGTTTTCTAGTTCTGGGTACATAAGAGGATCATACATTCTTGTCCCCTCTTTGATCTCTCTGACCTCAAGATTTGCCATCCAGTCATTCACCAGTGAAAATGTAGGCTGTAAGATTGCCTGAACCCTATAATTGGTGCTAAACTAGAAGAAATTACAAGGAGCACAAAGCAGGGAGTATACTGACTTCCTGGAAATATTGGGTAAGGCTTCACAGAAGAGGTGTCTTTTGAGCTGAGTCTTCAAAGATGATAGACCATATCAGCCAGAGAACTCTGCATAGACAATAACATAAAAATACAATGGCATAGTCTGGAAAACACAAGTTGTTCAGACATATAGACTATCTTAAAGTTTTACAAATGAGATTTTGTTGAAATTGAACATAGCTGTCCTCTTGGACATCAACCTCAAAGCTTAGGAATGTCCCTGTCCCCTCCCTGTCACAGCCTTGCTCCCCTAAATAATTCATGGAACTGCCATTCATTAAATCTTTCAACCTTCCCTCTGAATATATTTCTATTTTTACCCTTCACTACCTCTTTGGCTAATAAGTTCCATAAGATGTGTAAAAGAGTTTTTTCTTTTATTTTACTTATGCTTCCATCAGTGGAAGAAACTTTGATGATGGTCCCTTTATTCTATAGTCACAGGTCCCGGTGACTAAAACCATGCTCGCTTTGTCCATACTCTGGATACTTGTATATACTAGATAGGCTCCCTCTCAGCTGCATGTATCAGTGCCAATCCATATAATTTGTTCCTGAACCTCCATCACCACCATTCCTCCTCCTCTCTATGTATTATTTCAGTTGACTTTCTGATTCCATCATTTTGAAGTATGGTGACCAGAAATAATTACACTTGGTGCTCTAGGTCAAAGAGTACCTGGTTTATCCAAGGATAAAATAGCTTTCCAGAAAGTTATCAATACACACAACAAGGGCATCAGGAAACGGTGTTTGAAAGCTCTCAGTTCCCATGTCCATAGTCACACATGCTGAAGTTCACTGATTTTCTTTCTGTTTATCAGGATGGTGCAGAAATGAAGCCTGCTGTCTCTGGGGTCAGACTGCCTGGATTTAAACCTGTACTGACCATTTTCTAGCCATAATCTAAACAAATTATTCAACTGCTTTAAGCTTTGGTTTTCTTACCACTAAATGCTGGTAATCGTAATCCTACCTCATAGGATTGTTAGAATAAAATAAGAATAAAATGAAATAATGCCTATAAAGCTATAAGAAAAGGGTCTGCTACATACTAAGCACCCAACAAGTATTAGTAATTATTAATGCCATTATTATTATTATTAGGCCCATTCCTGATATATTACCCTTCAGGTTTATATTTCTGAGTCCGGACAATCTTACTCAACCTGCCTCTCTGAATAAGTCAAAGTATGTTGTTCTCTCCAAATTAATTTCAAAAAGATTAAATCTGAGTCATCTTCATGATTCATGGGAACTCTAGCACTATACTTTCCTCTTAAGGTAAGTATTCACTTCTGTTAAGAAAATAGACAAGCCATAGGCTAAAATATATATATTCACAATACATATATCTGACAATGAACGCATATCCAGAACAAATAAGGAGTTCTTAAAAATTCACGACAAAAAGTCAAGTAATGCCCTTGCCCCCGCAAAAACAAACAGGAAAGAGACTTGGATACTTTACAAAAGAAAATCTATAAATGGCCATGAACACATGAAAAAACAATTATCATTAGTCACCAGAAAAGTGCAAATTAAAACCATAATGAGATTAAATGCAATGTGGTATCCTGGATTTGATCCTGGAACAAATAAATAAATAAACAAAAGGACATTAGTGGAAAAATTAAGGAAATCCAAGTAAATGCTGTAGATTTGTTAACAGTAATTATAATAATGTTAATCTCTTAGTTTTGATCAATGTACTAGGATGATGTAAGATGTTACCATTAAGGGGGGCTGGGTGAAGGATTTATAGGAACTTCCATATCCGAATTTACACAAGTTTTAAAACTTCTGTAAAGCCAAAATTTGAAAATAAAAAGTTAAAAATAATGAGGTGCCACTCCATGTCTACTAGAATCAGTGAAATGAAAAAGAATTAATGTGGAGAAGATGTGGAATATGAGAATTCTGGTATGTTGTTGGTGGGATTGTAAAATGGTAGAACCATTTTGGAAAATAGTTTGGCAGTTTCTTAAAACATTAAATATACATGTTTCTACCCTATGATTCAGCAATTCCACTCCTAGGTATTAATATGAGAAAAATGAAAATCTATGTCTAAAAAGCCTTGCCCATGAACTCGTTGAAGCTTTATTCATAATAGCCAAAAACTGGAAACAATCCAGATATCCATCAACAAGATAATGGATAAACAAACTGTGAATTATTCATACAAAAGAATAGAACTCAGCAACAAAAAAGGAACAAATTACTGATATAAAGAAAAACATGAGTGAATCTCAAAAATGTTAAACAGACACAAAATAAGTACATGCTGCATAATTCTATTTATATGAAGTTCTAAAATAGTCGAACTCAATCTATGGTGATGGAAATCAGACCAGTGGTTGACTAAGGGTGAGCACTGACTGGGAAGGGGTTTATGGAAACTTTCTGGGGTGATGGAAATGTACTGGGTGCTGACAGGGATGGGGTTACACTAGGGTATGCCTTTGTGAAAACTGATCAAACTGTTCACTTAAGATCTTAGTACTTCACTCTATGTAAATTAGACATTAATAGAACAATTTTTAAAATAAGGATGCATTACTTCTCCATTGTTTCCTATTCCTAAATAAAGTCCCCACGTCAGTCAAAACAGACTCCTCCCGCTCCAAAATCAACATTTTAAAGAGCTTTGAGTAGAAAGCTTTGAGTAGAAACCCAGTTATAGGTTTTTGAAAGTCCCCCTCAAAATAGCTGGCAAGATAATCTTCACAATCAGGAGGCTGAGGGACTACAGTATTTCCACCCTCTGTATTGTATACTTTGACACATTTTTCACACACAATTTAGGAATATACAAATAGCCCTCTTATCTGAAGGAATCCTAAGTGTTTTACAAACCTTCAAAACAGATTTTTAAACTATCTAATATTTTATAGGGGGAACATTTCATGCACACTGAAGTGCAGCGACATCTGGCCTGCAACATGGCAGCTGTTTAACAGCCATGACACCTCACAAAAGTTTAGGACAGGAAGTGAAGAATTCTACAGCCAACCAAGGCGAAGATGAGAAAGGCTGCAGAAGCAGAAGGCTGCAGTGGCTTGGGCTGGCACGTAGCCAGCACGATGTGGTTAACACCTCTGTGGTAATGAAAAGCACAAGTATCATTAGTGGTCAGAGCCTCATCTCACAGAAGGCACGTCCCACGGCACGCTGACCTTTTCCTTCCATAGGAGCCCTGGTTTATTTCTCAGCCAACAGGAAAAACGCTCTTGCTAGTCATGCCCAAACCATTCCTTTCTGAGGTCTCCTTTCCAGGTACTTCACTGCGCGCGGGCTTAGCTGTGCTGAAATTTGACAAGATCTTTATCCTCATGTCAGAAGGTCAAGCCAACACTTAGCTTGATATATTTCATCATAGGCAAATAGAATAGAGAAAGCTGTAATTTGGGTGAGGGAATACAGACAAGCATATTGCTATTCAAAGACTCTGCATTTAGGATATTTTTATTTTATTTTATTTGTTTAGTTTTGCCAAATTAAGAAAATTTTGAGTGGTTTATTTTTTAACTTGTGATAGCCTTCAAGTATCTTCCTGACGGAACGCTCAGCTAGTTTTTGTTAAGCCTAGAAAAGAATTCTAGATATAGAAGAGATAAAAGAAGACCACAGATTTCTTCACAGGCTTTTGGCCAGTGCTATCTGCCTATGAAAGCTTCTTTAAAAATGGGCACGAACACGCCTGTAAATAATCATCACACCTTGGCCTCAGCTCCCTGGAAACATAGATCTGCCTTCATTGAGCTCCAAACTGTTCTGGATGCTAGGCTTCAAATTATTTTTTCCATACACAACAATCGAACCAGATCACTCAGCCTTCCAGCAACTCCCCATCACTCCTCAGGATTATATAAGGATTTGTGTCTTGACTTTCAACACTTCCCCTTTGCTCGTCATGAATACACTATGTGAAAGGCCAGATGAAGATAACTCAGTACCCATACTACAGTAAGAGGTCCAGTCATGCAAAACGCATGGTCTACCCTTTCACAATGCATATAAGGCTGTAGTGACATCTCCTGGATACCCGAGGATACTAAAGAGACTCCAACCTTGTAATCTCATCCATCATTATCAAACGACAAGCTCTTATTCCCCTTCCATTCTGTCCAAAGGGTAAGGCAGGTCAGAGATAGAATTCTAATTGAGACTGGAATTAGATTTATCTGTTATTGCTTGGACCCAAGTGTATGGGTGTGTATGTATGGGGATGGGGGTGAGGGTGTTTGGGGATGACTGAGGTTGGGGGAAAAGGGGAGAGATGGTTTACAGTTAAATCCTGTACCATGAGGTGAAATAATATATGTCGGTATTCACTGACCCCATGCTATGCCCAAAGTACTCTGCTAGGGATGTGTCTGTGTGTGTGTGTGTGTGTGTGTGTGTGTGTGTGAGAGAGAGAGAGAGAGAGAGAGAGAGAGAGAGAGAGAGAGAGAGAGATGGAATGGAAGTGGGGAGGAGAAGGGAGGGGTGAGAGAGATTACAAAGAGATAACTCACCACAAACATTTGTGGGCAATTACTAGGTGCCAGATACTATGCCTAGATAGTTTACATATGTCTATTTATTTAACGCTCCCAATATCCTAGTAAAGGTGACGCTATACTCTAACTTTTATAGATCAGGAAACAAAGTCTGGACAGGCAAAATGATTTGTCCAAAGTCACCCAGGTGGTGAGCAACAGAGGTAAGCCCTCTCAGTTCAAATCCCTTGTTTCTCCTTCTATCCACCATGCTACCTTTCCATGCTGCCACTCTGAGCTGACATATGAGTAACCTCATTGAGAATGAGATGTGAGCTGGGACTAGAAGGATGTGCAGATTTCTTTGTGGACTGGAATCAGGAAGGCACCTTCGGTAAGCTGACTCTGACTACCATGATTTTCCAAAGGAAAAGCCCAAACCAAAGGTGAGTTTCAAGGATTATGAGGAAGCTTCTTTGGAGGAAAGATTATACAAAAGAGCAGACGGAGCTGATCCTGCAAAGACAAGTGTGAGCCAAGCTGTGTAAGGCTTCTACCACTGAGCTTCGGAGTCTTACCTTATTCTCTTTCTAGTGGGGAGCCACTATAGTTTTTGCACGACATTATAGAATTCACTTTAACAATTGTCATCTAGCACGGGGTATGACAGATGGGTTTGTGGAGAAAGAATGAAGCAGAGAAGCCAGCCTGAGGTCGTCATTGCAATAATACAGATGTGGAGGGGTAAGTTAGAATAAAAGGCAGAGGAAGAGAAAAATGAAAACAACCCCTAGCACATGGTGGACAGCACTCAGTATGTATTTATGGAAGAGCAAAACAGGGGGGAGGGGAGGGAAGGCAGTGCAAGGAGAAAGTCGTAGGAACTTGTTAACTCAAAGGTTACAGAGGACAAGAGAAAAGGGATATCAGATGTCACTCTAATGTCAGGCCCAACTCTGAGAACGGTGGGATTAAATTAATAGAGGTAAGAAATTTAAGAGAAAGGAACCAAATTTAAGAAAGAAAAATGACAGGTTAAGAAATAGTGCATTTGACACAACCCAAGACACCACCTCAACACGTTTCCTAGAGATAATTCCCCAGGAGCGAAATCAGGCTGAAGAGTTAGTTTTGACCATCGTTGCATGGAGGGGGAGCCAAAATAGGAAACAAAATCACACGGAAAATTGCATCGAGTAACAAAAGCTAAGGGTTAGAACTAGACTTAAAAAAAAAACCCTCACAAAAAAACCCACACACATGCACAGAGGTGCAAAACAGTATCCAATGTCACATGGAAATCAAAGAAACTAAGGCTAGGAAAAGATAATTGGATTTGGCAATTAGGAGGTCATGGTGACCTCCTTCAAGAGTTCTGGTTCAGGCAAGTAATCAGAGAAAAAGGCAGATTTCAGAGAACTAATTAGAGTGTCGGCTGGAAGTGGAGTGGAGGCTATAGGATGACCACATACGTGAAAAGATTGGCAGTGAAAAAAGAAAGAAACAGGGTTTTACATTATGTGTTAGCCTTAGTGTACCTGGGAGAACTTTAACTTTCTCAGTTCATTATTTTAATTTCTATAGTAAAATTCCCAAATAGAGCACCACTATGCTATAATCTGAATTAGACCACAGTATGGATCAAATACTGTCCCCTGTGTGTCTGGCGTTATATAGGATATCAGTCTCAATACACCATAGAGAGCATATGAGTATTATCCTTGTCCATTTCACTCCTATCTGTGTTATTATAGAGTTGAACTGTAATTTGAATTTATAACACTAATGTTGCTTCATTGGGGCTTTAATACACTTATTATTGGAAATAAATCACCCCATTTCTCTAATTACCCTCTATTGACAACTTTACTAATTTGGTGAGATGATGATATTGGAGCGTGAAAACCATACTGAAATAAGATTTATGTCTAAATCCAGATGTTTAGACATATTAAACCCGGATGGAGCCTGATGATTTATTTGCTCTCAGTACAGGTCAGAGCATATGGCTTAGAAAACACTTAAGAGAAGTGGGCTAATGCACTCATATTTCACTACTGGAACCTTTGGTTCTAATTTGAGTAAATTCACTAATGAAATAAGCTTGATGGGCTTGTACAAAACTCTAGTCAACATTCTTCACCTCACATCCAGTTCCCCACCTATCTGCTTCCATGGAGCAGACCTAGTGCTATCAACAAAGAATTTCTCAAGTACACAGCATTTAAACAACTCAGGCCTTGGTTATATAAATTCTTTTAGTCAAGTTAGTAAAAAGAATAAAGACACAATACACCTGATCTTTACATTTTGCCTTTCAATGAAAAAAGTGCTGACAGAAAAGGTACTTTACAATTTGTCAAATACCCAGTCAAGGAAGCAGTCACAGCCAAAGGGACAGAGCCACCCAAACCCATGAGTGGTTAACAAAGGCTTGGTGATGGTACCACTGATGATTATACTTCAGGGTCAAGATCATGTTCTGAGTGGAAAAAAAAAATGACATAAAGTTAAATCTGAAAATCCTGGAAATTATACTACATCAAGTTTCAGCTATAGTGCATTACTGGAAAACATAGAGAATGGTCTAAATCAAGAGTCAGCAAACTTTTTTCTGTAAAGGATGAGATAGTAAATATTTTAGGCTTTGCAGGCCATATGACCTCTGTTACTGTGACTTAACTCTGCCTTTGTAGTGCAAAAGCAGCCATAGAAAATATGCAAAAGAATGAGTGTGGCCATGTTCCAACAAAACTTTATTTACAAAAACAGGTAGCAAAAAAAACGCTCAAAAAAAACCAAAAAACAAAAACCCAGTCAAAGGGACATGGGAGCCAACAGAAGGAGCTCTCAATGGCCAAAGCTAAAACAATATGAAGCAATGAAATAAAGTAATACTGGATTATAATAACCAAAAGAATAAAATAGATACCTATGAGTCCATACTGATATTAATAAATAAACAAATAAGCAGGGGAGAAGAGATCAATCCCTCATGCAGAAGAATATAAATAATTTATGTGAACACTCCATCACCGAGGAGGTAGATCTTATCTTCCCACTCCACAAGTGTGGGCTGTGCATAAGGACGTCCCTCCAAAAAGTACAGTACAGAAAAGAGAGGGAAAAGAGTAACTTCACAGTTAAGAAATACGGCAAACACGACCTCAGCCAGGTGATCAAGGTCAACGCCAACAGGGGCAAGTCACGTTGACGATATGTACCCTTGACATGATGCAATGAGAATGGCACTTTACCTCTGTGGTAAGGTTTTCACAGGTTTTTCTTCCCAAAATCTGTAAGTCAAGTCTAATCCTGAGAAAAAACACCAGGCAAATCCCAAAAGAGAGACGTCCTATTAAAACACCTGACCAGGATTCCTCAAAAGTGTCAAGATCATCAAAAACAAGGGAAATCAGAGAAACTGTCATAATCAAGAGGAGCCTAAAGACACGCGTGACAGCTAAGTGTAAGGCGGTGTCCTGGAGGACATCCTGAACAGAGAAAGAACACATGTAAAAACTAAGGAAATCTGAATAAATCATGGACATTTTAGTTAATTTAAAAAACGGTAATAATAGATGGCAGGCCAGATTTGCCCTGGGGCAGCTGGGTTAATTACTGTATTCACTATAGGTCATGGTGGCCTCCCATAGCACAAAACAAAACATAGATATAGATGACAGAGTGAGAGCAGGGTCTTTAGAGACTCTCCAGCCGAGCCCCTTATTTCACAGCTGAGAAAACAGGAGCAGAGAGGTTAAGTGTCTAACCCAAGGCCAACCAGCCTGGAAGTGGTCAATTTGGAGTTGGGATTTGGGGGTCTAACGTCCTGGCTAACGGCACCTAATGCGAAATGGCCCTGCTGCCCTCTCCACTTTCCCTCTGTACATAATTCCAAGTCACTACAGAAACAAAGGCGTGCCTTGGCAACTCATCGGACTTATGCCCTCCAAAACGGAAAACGCTACTATGCCTTCCTATTTTCTTCGCAGATAAGATTTGGCCCCCTAAGTTCCTGCAACTGAAAGCTAGAACCCACGAAGCCCCAGAGCCCAGGAAGACCGACTCCTCACTGCTTTCTGTCTCCCGATCTTGTTTACATGTGTTTGTCTGCAAAAGTCTTAATGGAATAAGAGAGAATGAGTGCTTTAATTTCCCAATAAAATCTGTGCCGCAGTATGAGTCATTGTTTTCTTTTTTTTACACTAGCCAGGGTAAAGCCTTCTGGCTTTAATAACTAATACTGCTGAGTTCAATAAAAAGCAGTTAATTTAATTTAACCCAAAACTTGATCAATGCCAGCTTCCCCTGGAATTTTATCTTTGTTTTAATTTAAGTCACCATGTTCAGAAAAATGAGAGGCCATGAGGAAAGGAACAGAAGTCAATTAGCTTGTAGGCTTGTTTCTAGGCAAAGGACATGAAAATACAAGATTGACAGGTAAATTCCAAGACTAATATTTCTTCCCTGCTGGACAAACTTTTCCTGGCAGAATTAATGTTTTCTTTAGCCCTGGATAAAGAAACTGAACAATTCACAGCCCCATTTGGAAAATGTTTTATAAATAAAATATCCCAAAGCCAATTAGTATCAGATTTCTAAGCTAGAAGTATACTGCCTTTAATGTGTTAATAATCAAGAGATATGCTACTGTAAAATTAGATACAGAAAGCCTCGTGAGTCAGTCTGCTTAAATATTATACTAAAGCAGCCAGACTCGGCACTTGGGGGTGGGAATGGATGTGGGGACTGAAATGAAAATAAAATGAAGCAATCCCGAGGACAGTTGGATAAGCTTTTCTGAAATGGCCCCTTTATTACTGCAATAGAATTCAGTCCTGTATGAAAAAAATGCATCATTTTAGAAGAACTGCCATCTACTATTAATGATACCACTTCCTTAACTTACATCCAAAAGTTCTTATTGTTCTGTCAGGTGTGAACCAAAAACTTTTCCAGGGTTAGGTAATTATGAAAATCTTCATTTTGGTTCAATTATGTAGCTTTTCAGTGCAAAAGCATTTAGAGCTGTTCTGAAGGATCTTAAAAGAGGACTCAGCACCAGTGCCAGCTTTCAATTTTCCCGCACAGCAGTGTTACTGGCAACCAACATGACCCTGACACCATGCTGAAGTATTGGTTCAACAGTGGAACACAGGGACGAGGCAGCCAGTCTCTTGTAGAATTCCAAATGTCAGTTCCTGTAGCACCTGGGTTCCCCATAGGGGTTTTGTGTCCAAGCCTGACCCAGCTACAATTCACAGACTATAGAATGTGAACCCTGGGAGAAGACTTGGAGAGCATCTAAGCCAGTGACTCACATATTTAATGGATTTCATGGACCAGTAACATACATATATATGTTTTGCTTGAAGCACTTTCAGGATAGGGCAGCTCCTCATACCATGAGTGGTCCAGTCATCTTTGAACAGACTTAGAAAACATATATATATTATATAAAACATATATATATGTGTGTGTGTATATATATACATATATATACACACACACATATATACATATATGTGCATATATATACACACATATATATATACACATATATATGTATTTATATGGTACCAAAATAAGGTTGCTCATTTTCTCATACTCATCTCCTTTAGCAAAATTAAGATATTTAAAACATAATACACCATCAATTCTCAGCACCATTTCATAATGTTATAAAAATTTTAATAACCAAAATTGTGGGAAAGACATAAACTTGGAACTCAAAAATTAGATAAATTTAGCATCATTAAAAACTCACCATATTGTTCTTATTTTCTCATTTCACCCTAAATTGCTGAAAACTTCATCACAGACTGACATTCATCTATAGACCATTGTTTAGGAAACAATTAGCTAGTCCAACCCTTTTACTTTACTGATGAAAACACTGACTTTTTGAGAGATAAAGGGACTTGCTCAAAGAAATCAAATTGGCTGATAGCAAAGATTAGATCAGAACCCATATCTCTACATTCTGAGTATGTTGCTTTTCCTTTGATAGTAGATTATTTCATTTGCTCAACAAACATTTCCTAATCCCTAACTATTGTACTTGCTTAAGGAAAACTTGAGAGAGAGAGAGAGAGAGAGAGAGAGAGAGAGAGAGAGAGAGAAAGAGAGAAATGCCTCTCCTTAAGAATTTATGGTCAGAGTGGAATAGAGAGGTAGATGGAGGTTTGGAGAAAAGATAAGTAACAACTCTAATTTAGAGAAGAATGTAATGTGCAGGGAGATGTAAATTGTTATGACAGTTTTAGAAAAAGGAGGAGCCACTTATAGTCGGAGACTTCCTGATGTCTTTATAAAAGAGGCCACATTTTAACTGGGTCTTAAGGAAAAAAGGCAGTAAGGTCATTCCTAGTTAAGTGGTTTGAGCAAAAACACGTAGGAAACCATGATGGAATATCAAGTATTTGAATTTAGATAAAGCTTAAGAGTAGATAATAAGGAAAGAGCAAGAAAGGTTGTAAGGACTTCAGTAGATGTGGGATGTCTCAGAAGTTTACACTAAGACATCGCAAACTTTAGTGTGCATGAGAATCCCCTGAAAAGTTATTAGAACACAGATTTTTGGGACCAGAGGTTCTGATTCAATAAGTCTGGGTGGGGCGTGGGAATTCATTTCCAATAAGCTCCTAAGTAATGTTGATGCTGACCATTTGTGGCTCACATTATGAAGAGCAGTAACATTCAGTAACATATAGGCATAAATGGAGGACAGTCATGGCCAACTGAAACTTCTGAGCAGAGGGGTGATATGCTCTATTATTGCCCATGTATTCACTTATTTTGGACTGAAAAATGGAATCGCCCGAAGACCAATTATTAGTGGCAGACCTTTAGAATCCTCTCTGCTATGACCACAGCTGATTCCCATAAAGAAATCATCCAAAGCTCAGTGAGACTTTTAGGGGAATGAGATTCTTTATTCTGCTTAAAGAGGACAGTAAATCAAACTGTCTACAATGGAAAGCAACAAACAAAACCATAAAGCAACCATCATTTTGGAAAGCCAGAAGACTAGGAAGGAAACTAAATGTGTTTATTAGCTACTGTTTGGAAAATCTTTAAGCACAAAATATTATAAAAGGTAAAGAAAACATACTTGGGAAGAAAAATTACCATGGAATCAGCCCATGTAGGAATCATCTTCCCTTAGAAGCAGGAATAAGGTTAACTATATACCCTCTAAGCTTATGAAAAAACAGACTCATGACTTGCAGCCTTGTGGAAAAGGGGTTAGACTTGACTCCTCCAATTCCAGAGATCAGAGCTACCACCAATGAGTAGAAATTTTAATGGATGCAGGATATTGCTAAAGATAAGAACTTGTTTTCATAGGCATAACTTTTCTAAGTCTGTTCAAAGGTGACTGGACCACATCATGGTATGAGGAGCTGCCCCTATCCTGGAAGTGCTTTAAGCAAAACCTGTTTAACAATTTGGCAGGTTTATTGCAAATGGAAATCAACCAAAGCTTAGATAGTATATTGGTCTAGATGACCTCCAAGAAGCCATCAAACTCTAAATAAAATCTTGAATTCCTTTTCTTCTCAACCCCTATTAGCCAAGAATCAGTCAAATACTTCAGAATAGAAAAAAACGACAACAACAAAAAAAACCCTCATAAAGATAAATGTTAATTGCACAATTTCAGAATACTGACAACTCAGCAATTATCAGTCATGCTTGGATGAGCTACGATTAGGGTTGGGAATGTGGACTCTTAAATAAAATGCTCTTCCCTCAATAGAGTATTATTTTTCATTAGATCAGAATCTTTAAATCCATTTAGATATATATTTTCAGTACATATTTTTAAGTAACTACTTCATGTCAAGCTCTATGCCTAGGTGTTGTCCTGGAATAAACACACCCAGATATTTCATGGAATGGAGCCTCTTTAATTTTAAAGTCTTAACTCCCCAGCAGAGGAGTTAGTAGTAATAAGGAAAAAATCAAAAGGAATAGGCACCTACTTGAAGAGCTTCCCTATCCAGGAAAAGCTCCCCACCACCCAAAAGTTCATGAAACTCCATCAACAGGAATCCTTTCACTCGGTTCTTGAAAATTTTGTGTTAGAAGACTTCTATTAAAAAGCAAACATCTCCTGGGAAGAGAAATATCTTAAAACTCTAACAGCTTAATCACTTCCCCCTCTTTGGACTTCAGTTTCCCTACCTGTAAAATAAGTGGTTCTGACCAAATGATCTCTGTGGTCTCATCCAGCTATGGAAATCTAGGACTTACTAGGCCTATAGACTAGAGAATGGAAGCAGGTTACGACTGGGTTTTCAAGGCTGCCTAGAGACGGAAGTTAGAATCATAGGCAGCCCCAAGTACTTACAATGATCAAACCCTCTCCTAACCCTGACGTTATAGAGAAAGATTTAAACATACCTCCAAGCCTCATGGGCAGTTCACTCCCTCTGAGCTGTTGGACAACCTCTGGCTAATAAAGATTAAACAAATAAATATAAAAAATGGTTCTATCCAGCATCCTGAGAGGCCAATTTGCTGTTAATGGTGGTGTTTAGGCCCTAAAAGGGTATTAACTTACAGAGTAGTTAAGTCTCCAAACACAGACCAGAGCTTTAAAAGATGTACAGGTGCCAAAATTAAGGGCCAAATTACCAATCTGTTTTAAATGATGGTCTGGGGATGCTCAGTATGACAAGGAAAATGGATGACAAATAATATCTTCAATGCAAAGAAAAAGTTGCTTGAATTTATTAGAGGAAATGTACTGCCTCTTGGGACTTCTTTTTTGCCCACTCCCCAAAGAGGTGATTTTTCAAAATCGACTTGAAGACACAGCTAATGCAGAATGACCCTTTAAACACAAAATAAGCTCATTTTTAACTAAAACAGTTTCCATGTCAGCATTTGCCAAAACCTTGGAGAACTTAGAAATCCTTTCTTTAATGTACATTCCATTAGTATCAAATCTAGGTGCTTCCATGATATGCTAAATGCCTGCATTATTCAACATGTGCAAAAGCTTTAGACCAGAGTGAAGCCGGCTGCCTCTTTACTCCCGGACAAGTTTAAAGAATTGCATTGGCAGCCCTGCTGGATGACAGCAGAATGACTTCCTGTTAAGTAACCTCCATCCTGCAAGGTGACAGGAAATGGGTTTAAACACTGGTAATATCACTAATCAATTTGAGGGAGCACATGTTCCCAGCCTACAATTGTGAAGTTTGGCTGCAATGTGTTAGCTGCTTGCTGGGCCATGTGATTCAGCATAATGACAGATGAAAGAAAAGGTCAGATTTACTAAGTGCTGAAGAGGTGTCATCAAGAGTTGCATATTACTTCAAGATGCCCTCCGCATCAGAGGCATCTCACATACAGGAGGCAATTTCTCCTACAGCATTCTTCAGTTTCCCAATAACTTTTATGGAAGCTCTCAAATTTATTCCAACACATGAAGAATTGGCCTTTCTCTTATTCCTGATTGAGACCAAATAGTCCAAGGAAATGGTCATACCTTTATGTGATCCTACCTTGTCCTTTAAGATAAATACATGTATGTATATACTTCCAAGCTTTGCCAAATCCACCTTTGTCAAGTTAAAATAGCCAAAATTTCCTCAAAAGTTCTTCCTAATAATGCCCCCCATTATCATGATGCTTCAGGGACCAAGATGGTTCTCTCTTCAAATACAATGACATTTGTAGTTCTCAAAGAAGCACTACTCAGTTTTACACTAAGAACGTGATGAAGTACTTTCCCTTTATTTATAGAAAAAGCAGGGACTTTAGGGATCCTCTCCCAGACTTATTCATATTATAGGTTCATTTCTTCAGTCATAATCATTTTTGAGCACTTATTCTAAGTCAGGAATTGTGCTAACAATTACAATAACCAACAGAACCAGACATGGTTCCTGATCTCTTGGGGGCACTTAATTAAAAGACAAAACATTAAGTAAATAGTTATTCAAACGAGTGTATAGTCCACAAATTAAATATTCATAATTATTAAATAAACTAGATACTTGTTCAGTGAATGTATAGTTATTAACTAGGGATGAGTAAATAGACATGAAAAGGTAAAATGACTTCCTAAGGTCCCACAGTAAGTCTGTTACTAAATACCAGTTTCCTGGCTCCCGGCCCAGTTCTCTTCCACTCTGTACCCAGAGCATTTCAGTGTGCTTCCCCTGGACTGAAGGAAAGATGACCTGACATTGTTTCCAAGGCAGTCTCACAACAGCTTCTCTAGAACAGAGCTCCCCAAGCTTTTTACCTCCTACCACAATGATAAAATGCTTTGCTCTGTGCTGAGGCACATCTGGGGGAAAGGCAGGGTGGGTGCATGTTTATGTTTGGGGAGAGGGCAGGGTACCTAGTGATGGAGGTCTCCTCAGCTTTTATGAACACAGAATATTACTCAGCCATAAAAAAACAATGAAATCTTACCATTTGCGACAATGTGGATGGATCTAGCGGGTATTATGCTAGGTGAAATATTGTAAGTCAGACTGAGAAAGACAAATACCATATGATCTCACTTAAATGTGGAGTCTAAAGAACAAAATAAACAAACAAAACAGAAACAGACTTATAGATACAGAGAACAAACTGATGGTTGCCAGACGGAAGGGGGGTTGGGGTGCTGAGTGGAAAAGGTGAAGGGATTAAGAAGTACAAATTGGTAGTTACAAAATAATCATGGGGATGGAAAGGACAGCATAGGGAATCTAGTCGATAATGTTGCAACAGCTATGTACAGTGCCAGGTGGGTACTAGACTAATCGGGGGGGATCACTGTATAAATTATATAAATGTCTAACCACTACGCTGTACATCTGAATCTAATATAAAATATTATTGAATACCAACTATAACTGGAAAAAAAATAAATTAAAAAAAGAACAAACAAGACCGCGGCAGGGAAAGTAAAAGACAGCAGTGCCCTCACAACTTTTCTTTGGTGTGGGGGTGGGGCAGGGATAAACTGTCCCTAAAGAAAAAGAGGTGTATCTGGGAGTAAGTGAAGGGAGGCATTCTGAGTAACTTTCTAGAACAATCACCAGCTTTTTTCTTAAATACTGGCTGAAAATGTGACTCAGCTCAGTATAAAGGGCCAGGGGGCACAGAGGCCATGGATATGACTTCGCAAAGTAGAACAACCAACAATGACACAGGAGGGTGCTTCGTGGCTAGGAGAGTAGAGGCAGGGCCCTCTGAAGCATTTCCTCAAAATTCAGGGTAGCAGGATCGGGCAGTCCATTTCCCATAATTGTAACTCCGCTCACAGCTTAGATTTCTGTCTCCACAGGAGAGAAGCAAGCTGTTCTCAGCACTCAGCCTACCAACTATGGGCCAAATCAATATTTGCTGAATGCACAAATGGTGTGGACAGCGGTATCAATATGCATTTGCAAGCACTAACAAATACTAAGAATGTATTGAGCACTTAGTGTGTGATAGATACTGTGTTGAGGCTGTGAATGCATTTTCTTACTTCATCCTAATAATCCTGTAAAGTAGCTAATAATATTATTCCCATCTCATAGATGAGAAAACAAAGTAAACTCAGAGATGTTAAATAACTTATCCAAGGCTATCATCTAATCAAAGGCAAGAGCCAGGATTTAAACATAAGTCCAGTCGGTTCAAGGCCCATGTTCCTGACCACCATATTTATTGCTTCCTTGAGGGTGAAGGCAGGGTAAGATGTAGATCATCTCACTACAGGGTCCTGCTTTCAATTAATTAGAGCACTTTCAGCAGCAAACAACAAGAAAAAAGTAACGCAACAATACATAAATATAATATGTCACATAAAAAGGGGCGTCTTGAATAAGATGTTTTTAGGGTTGATTAATTCAGAGGCACAGTGATAGCTTTAATGATGTAAATCCTTTCCAGTTTCTGCTCTACTGTCCTTAGAGTGTTGGCTTTTGTCCTCACATGTGTCCCTCAATAATAGCAAAATGGCTGCAGCAGCTGCAGGCCTTACCTCCTCACACAATTGTTTTTCTCAGTGCATTTCTTTTAAAAGCGCAGAAACCTTTCCCAGGAACCCCCCAGTAAACTTCCATTTTTACTTCATTGGCTATTCTTAAATCAATCACTGGTAAGGAGATTAGAATCACTATGATTGACGTAAAGAAATGAAGACCCACCTACCTAAGGTTGGGAGAAAATCAGCTTCCCCTGAAGCTGCCTTCTTCCTGAACAAAAGTGAGGTCCTCTTAGAAAGGAAGAAGAGCGGGAATGGCTGTCGGGTAAGAAGCTAATAGTAACAGCCACATACCCAAACCAAATCCTAAGTGAAACTAGAAGCTCTATCAACCAACCACTGCCAAATAATAGTTGACAAATGCTTTCAAATCTAGTTATGTCCAATGGCAAAGTAGTAATCAATTCTAATCTCCTAGGCTTTGAGAAAAAGAGGAAATTGTCCAAGCAACCAAAATAATCAGTTTGCCACCCAACTGATGACAAAGAAAGAAAACCTTGGTTTCTCTGAGTTTAGAGTACACATTCTAGAGCAGCGGTTCTCAACCTTCCCAATGCTGTGACCCCTTCATACAGTTCCTCATGTTGTGGTGACCCCCAACTATAAAATTATTTTCATTGCTACTCTCTAACTGTAATTTTGCTACTGCTATGAATCGTAATGTAAGTATCTTTTTGTTTTCCAATGGTCTTAGGTGACCCCTGTGAAAGGGTCGTTTGACCCCCAAAGGGGTCGCGACCCACAGGTTGAGAACCGCTGTTCTAGACAAAGAGGAAATATGTAGAAGCCATTCTTCCAATCTCCCTGCCCTTGACCAGAAGACAAAGGACTGCTTGCTGCATCAACGACCCAAAATGGCTCCTGAGCATATGTTTCAGAATTTCTTCTGTGTTAAATCAGCGGAAAACTATTTCTGTCTATTCACCCCTAGAGATTGTTAACCTGGGATCGCTATTTCATGTCTCTGATCCTTAATGTAGGGATAGTAATCTCTGCTTATAGTAATACGCAGTTCTGAAATAACATATGTGAAATTTCTTTGCAAATTTTAATTTGCTACGCAAATAGAAAGGACTGTTCAAAGTTCCAATTTTAGCAAGAGGCATGACTTACATGGCAGGAAGTCAAACTATTTGGCTTTTTAAAGAGCCTTTGCCAGTGTTCTCAGAGCTTGTGGTTGGTAGGTTAGATCATTATTCAGACCTTTTCACTCACTCTCCTATAGCTGTATTAGTCAAGTGTACTTCCTATGCCTTGACCCTGGCTTTGCCTGGCCATGTGACTTTCTGTGGCCAACAGAATGAGGCTGAAATGACAGTGGCCTATTTCTGAACTTGGGCTTTAATAGGCCTTGCATGTTTCCATCGGCTCTCATGCATTCCACCATCACCATAAGAACATGCCCAGATTAGTTTGCTCACTAGTCCAAAAAGCAGAAATGCCTAAACCAAACCCAGTCTAGGTCAGCTAATCCCCAGGTGGCTGACCCTCAGACTTATGAAAAATAATATTTGTTGTATAAAGCCACTGAAGTTTGGGGTCATTTGTTACACAACAACAGCAAACCAATACAGTGCTGAAAGTGTAAACATAGTCAGCTGGGAAAGCACGTGAAGAAACAAATTGGGAAGTCCCCCAAAGCAAATCCCCAAGGACTTTGTCCCAATTGCTTTCTAATACTAACAGCCCTCAAGAGTGACTTCAGGTATTTTTCACCTTTAGACCATGCTGCCAGGAGAACGTATTCTTTCCCCGTCAATTCTCTCAGTGTCCTCATACCTGTTTGCTCACTTCAGGAAGCTCCTGAAGAACAGGGCCTTTGTCTCATACTGAACATATCAAGGTTACCACAGCTACATAAGACATTGCCTTACATGTAACAGGTGCTCAATGATGTCTATTTAATTAAATGTTGGTTCCATTTAATCACAGTGACTGATGATCTAGACAAAATGATTTTCAAGTGCAGAATCTCACTACCTATATCAGCCTGACAAAGATGAATGCACTGATGAGTTTCATAGGCTGTCACTTTGTTTCCTAATTCCAGCCTTACTTCTACTCCCACCCCCCAAGTCCAGACAGTACTAGACCTCACTGTTTTCCTGATTATGTAGGAGTAGAGATCTGTCTCTCTTATTCTTCCAGGACCTATCCTTTCGTCAGATCAGGCTGCTGTGGTCCTAATGTCCATCCATGGAAATTTCCCTGCGTGTGTTTCCCTTTCCCCCAAGTCCTCTATGTCTACCTCAAAGCATTCTCTGGACTGTCTTCCCCCCAACTTCCAAGTGTTCTCCAGTAGATGCACTACTACTAGAGTATATATAACCTTTGTATTCACCCATGACAATTTACTAGTATTAATAGCTAACATGCATGGATTTCTTAGTCCTTATCAGGTATGCTATTAACTGATTTATATGGATGATATTTTTCATCCTGAAGAGAAGCCCTTTGAGGCAGACACTATTGTTATCTCTATTTTATTAATGAGAAAATATCAACTTGGAAGAACATATCCAAGGATTACATAGAGAGTGAAGATGAGTATCAAAGTGTCCACCTCAACAAGTTCACACTTCCCAACCTCTTTTTCTCTCTAAACCTCTATAAGTGATATAGTACACATTATGAGAGACACACAATGACCTGTCCAATAATTCGACACCTCCTATCCTGAAGGGCTCACTCCCTGAGTCCCAAGGTGTTTGGTTCAGTATCGTTTTTCTCTCTGCAATGTTAGTACTCTTCAAACCAATATTTACTGGGATGAAAATGCTTCTTCAGCCCAGAAGCATTTTGAGTGGAGGAACAATTGTTTGTCTTGAATTGCAAAAGCTCCAACAGACTTGGGAAGGATGTTACCCTTTAAGGAAGAATGGAGAAAACTCCCGAAGAAAAGGATCATCTCACGTTGATGTTGGTAGCTTTAAGTGATCTTTAAACCAGCAAAGAATTCATTAGGTTAGCATTAAGTGCACTGAAATGTAGGTAGTTTACTCCTTTATGAAATATGAATAATGCCACCTACATCACTGAGATGTTATAAGAATCAATGACACTATATATGGTAAAATTTTTTCAAATTTCAGAATATTCTTATAGCTGTTATTTACTTATTAATATTCAATGACTACACAAGTTACTCTTCCAATTAATTATCATCTGAAGTGAAGACTTGCCTTTCTACAACTCTTCTGGAGTTTACATTACCCCCAAATTTACAATGTCCTTAAGGTAGCACTTATTTACAAAGCCCTTCTACAATCACTTAACAAACACAAATACAAGCACTCATGATATCAACCCAAACAAAACAGATCACAATTCAGAGATATCACATCACACATTCAGACCATAAGCATACAATTTACCAGCATCGTATGAGGATTCCAACTTCACCACATCCTTGCCAACACTTATTTTCCATTTTAAAAATTATTGTCATATGGCCACCCTAGTGAGTGTGAAGTAATATTTCACTGGGGTTTTTATTTGTATTTCCTAATGAATAATGATATTGAGCACCTTTTCATGTGCTTGTTTCTTGTTTTTTTTTGTGTGGGTGTTTGTTTGTTTTTTGTCGTCGTTGTTCTTGTTTTCTTCCTTCCAGTAGAACAAGTTTGTAAATAACTGGTAGTTTTGTGACGTCAAGAGTCAAGATCTTAAAAGAAACAAAATTTAAAAAAACAAAACAAAAACAAAAAACAATCTGTCCTTCCCATTCCCTCTACCACCCTCTACTGGAATGGTAAGAGCAGACATTCCAGAACGTCCCTCACTCCCTGGACTATCCTTGATGTATGACCAGGAAGAGGCTATCCAAAAGCAAAACAAGGAGCTTCAAGTGGTCAAGACGTGAGGGATCCAAAAATGGTAAATAGCATATTTAGTGGGGAAGAAGAGTAAGTATAGGAAGAAATATGGAGCCTATGAACTAAGACGAGTGTGGAAGATTAGACGTGTTCCAGTCTATCTCTTTTCACTTTCTGTATAGCTTTATTGAGGCATAACCAAGTACAATAACAACATATATTTAAAGTATATAATTTAATAAATTTTAAAATATGTATATACACAAGAAACCACTACAATAAAGATAATGAACATATCCATCACCCCCGAATGTTTCCTTGTGTCCCTTGGTAATTCTACCTTCTTGTACATACACAACCATTGATCTCATTTCTATAGATTAGTATACATCTTATACAATTTACATAAATAGAATCATTTTAAATGTAACTTATCTAAATAATTAATTTATCCTAGCAACTTTTGCTCCATGTAGTTTAAAGCTCTATTGTTAGGTGCATATAAATTTAGGGCTGTTATGTTTTCTTGGTGAATTGACCCATGTATCATTATGTAACATCTTTCTTTGTTCATGGTGTTTTTCTTTTCTCTGAAGTCTACCTTGTCTGATAGTAACATAACCTCTCCAACTTTCTTTTTATTAGTGTTTTCACAGTATAATATTCTCCATCCTTTTACTTTTTTGTGGTAACATACACATAACATAAAATTTACCATTTCTATTGTTCTTCATTTCTGATCTTCCAAGTTTCCTTCTGTTGGAAGGGAATTCTTTCTTTTGTTTTTTTTTTATTGTTAGTTTCAGGTGTACAAGAGGGAATTCTTTTAGAAGAGGTATCCTAGAAATGAATTATTTTCGTTACTCTGAGAATAACTTTATTTCACCTTCTTTCTAAAGGATATTTTCACCTATACAGAATTTGTAGTTGACAGTTCTTTTCTTTCAGCACTTTAAAAATGTTGTTCCACTTCTTTCTGGCAACCATGGGTTTTGATGAGAAATCTGCAATTATTTGTATTGCAGTTCTCCTATAATAATATATCATTTTTCTCTGGCTGCTTTCAAGACTTTTCCTTTAAGTTTTCAGCTGATTGATTATGAGGTTTCTGGTTTATATTTCTTTAGGTTTATACTGTTTGGTATTCTCTAGGCTTCTTGAATTGGCAGGATTATGTATTTTATCAATTTGGTAAATTTCAGACATTAAATATTTTTTTCTACACTGCAGTTTTCCTCCTCTCCCTCTGAGACTCAGATGACATGAATGTTAGACATTTCAGTTTTGACCCTTAGATCCCTGAGGATCTGTTAAATTATTTTCCAATCTTTTTTCTCTCTTTTGCTCAGATTGGACAGTTTCTCTTGGTCTATCTTCACATTCACTGACACTTTCATCTGTCATCTATACTTTGCTATTCAGCCTCTGCAGTGAGTTTTTTATTTTAGGTATTATAGTTTTCAGTTCTAAAATTTCCATTTGCTTCTGCTTTATATTTTCTATTTCTTTACTGAGACAGTCTATATATACATTTGTTTTAAGAATGTCCACATTTAGCTGTTGGAGCATTACCATAATAACTACCTTAGAGTCTTTGTCAGATAATTCCAACAGCTGTGTCATATTGTCATTTGCATCTGTTGATTATTTTTCCAAAGCAAGTTGAAATTTCCCTGACTATTTGTATGCCATGTAATTTTGGATATATCCTGGCCATTTTGAATAGTATGATATAAGAGACTCTGGGTCTTGTTCAGTCCTATGGAGAATGTTGATATTTTTGTTTCAGTAGGCAATCAACCTGCATGAGTTCAGGCCACAAGTTCAAACCAGTCCTCCTTGGGTTATGGTTTCAGTGAGAGTCCTGTTTTCAAAGCCTTTATCATTCTATTTTAATATATCCTACCTTTGTGCTCTCCAGTAGCCAGCATGGTACTGGAGCAGCAGTCTAACTCTTACTTCCGTTCTCAAAGATTTTAATACGGTGTTTAGGACCAGATTCCTGCATGCCCAGCTCAGGGATGAGCGTTGAAGCACATAAATAACTCACTCTCCCAAACTCCTCCCTTCTTTTGATGCCTGATTTTAGTTTTGTTAAACAGGACCAAACTTTTGACCTAATACTAATTTTACCCCACAGTGAGGGAATACCCTTCCGAGTAATTTACCCATTGTCACATTAATTATAAGGTTTTTCACTATGGTTAGTGAGAATATGTACTATTCCCAGACCTGTGTAAACTCTACAGATTGTTCTTCTTTCAGGTGGTCATTCCCTGGCTTTTGACAGTTTCAATACACACATGTGCTGGTCAGTAGTGAACTGAAAACGCAATGGGACTCTGAATATCTCTGAGGCTCTCTCTGTGTACCTATGGGAACTCTAGCCACCTTGGCCTTCCTACATTCCCAGTTCAAGCTCCTCATCTCACTCATGAAACCCATGGAAACCCATGGGCTCAGCCTCAGTTTCCTGCTCCTTCCACTGCAGTCTGGAAACTCTCTGCAGGTATTAATGTGGTGAAACTGTAGAGCTTATCTCATTTGTTTCCCTTTCTCAGAGATCACTGCCTTGAGCTTTCTGATGTTCTACATCTTCAAAACTTTTATTTCACATGTTCTGCCCAGAACTATAGATGTTTCAGATGGAAAAGCAAGTCCAGTCCCTATTACTCTTTCTTGGCCAGAAAAATAAGTCCCCAATATCTTCAAACAGCAAGCTCTAGGCTCTGACCATGAAGAACATTAATATGTAGATGAAGATCAAGAATGACAGTGAGTTGAGGCCAGAGTGTTATCCAGATAACGTGCATTCTAAAGTGCAATATAACAGCAAAAATAAGGTGAAGTCACAAGGGAAGGTAGAAGCAAGTCCAATATGGTAGCTAAAGTCAGCAAAGATTTCAAAAGAATAGGAAGATAAGAAAACATGGGCTTTCGATGAGAAAATGGTGGATTAATGATCTGGAAACTGTCCCTACCACAGTGATTGCTCTATGAGGACAGAGGATTTTCTTAGTCACTGATGTATGGGCTGGACACTATTCTAGGTGCTTGATAAATATTGATGCTGAATGAATATTTGTTAAATGAATATAGCTGAGGCTGACCCTTAATTCTCTCCCCTTGAATAAATGGAAGTAGGGACATGGGAGTTACGTATGTGTAGAAGACCTATCTGGTTTCACCTGAAATCTAGTTTTTGGTTAATTTGATCAACCTGAAGGGAGAGTTAAGAATATGTTTAACAAAAATAAACGTGCCCACAATACAACAAAAACCTTTGCAAGAATCCTCATCCTTTACCCCTTTAGACTCCCAAGGCTTAAGAGAACAATAATTTCTTGAGCATTATTCAATTATGAGGCAAGTTAAGAAATAGTGTAGTCAAATTTTCCCCTTCTTTGTTCTAAAGTAATATTACCAAAGAGACTAATATATTATTTGCCATTAAATAGTCTAGCTCTTTGAACTTTCCAAATCATACATGAAACCAGTGTGTTGGGAATAAAAAATACATTAATGAAAAATAAAAGGCACACATTAAAAACTAAAACCATGCCACCAAAACTGGTTTTTCAAATATGAAGGATGTTCTGCATGAGTGGGCCCATGTCAACTGTCCTAGTTTTTCTACTCCAATAGTTATTTCATACAACCTTATGCAATATCTCCTGAGAACCTAAAATGTATACTAGGTCTTAAAGAAATGAAAAAAGAATAATTCAGAAAAGTCTCTAAATCAAGTTTATAAATCCTTAAATTTCCAGAATATATAGAACAGTAAATTAACCTCTCTGACAAATTCCTTCTAACTCAGAAGAAATAAGAGGTTGCTTCATGTAAGGACATAAAATTTGAGATTTGAAAAATTCTTGAACCTTCTGGAGGCTAGGATGGAGGAAGGATAAGAAAGAATTCTAAGTAGAGGGAGGCATAGAAAGGAAAAGGTACAACTAGTTGTGGGGACCAGAAAACAACCAGTTTTGATATTTGGATTCTTTATAGGGCACTATTGGGAGGTAAAACAGAGAGACTGTGAGAGTCCTCAAATACAAGGATAAACAGTTTATAGTTAAGTCAGTGGGTCCACCTCTAAGGTAAATGTGGCTTATTGGCAATGAAAAAGGAATAAGCTCACCACTTTTTAGGCTGATGTAGAGAATGCCAGAAGTTCAAATATGGCAAGCTATTAGACAGTGATTTTTCCCCCCTGGGATTTCCACTACCTTATTAAGTATGAAAGCAATCACAACATCCACAAAATATGCACAAATCAACTTAGGCTTTTAGACTTAGTTTGAATGTCTGCATCAATCACGCCACATATATCTGGCTCAAGTATAAGCACAATAATCTTAATCTCCACTTGCCACATCATAAATAAAACATTTTAAAGGTGTTTTTCACAGATACTGCTGAATGTTTGAAGCACATCTTAAGAAACTGAGAAACAGCTGTTGTATCTAGATTCAGCAGACACATATTTGTACATTGAGCAATGTTTAGAAAATGTCTTCAACCTATTCTATTACTTCTTGAGATCATGAGGTCCCCCTTCTGTTCACCCATTCCTTGAGGAAAGAGATGGAGAGAAAAACATCAGCACATAAAAAACTATGGGTCTACAAAAGCAGACAAACAGCACTATTTAATCATTAAAAATAAAAGATCTTCAAAGTGAATACCATGGAACCCTAAGGATTCCATTGAAATATCTCAGGACCCCCACATACTCCCTCCTTTTATCCCTTTCAAATTCATGTTTATCAATTTTAACACTTATTTATGTCTCTTCTTTTTAAAAGTTTTTTAAAGTCCTGTAATAGATGAATACTTATTGATATAGAAGAATTATCTTGACATTTATATGAGTTTCTATTGCTGCTGTAATGAGTTTCTATTACTGCTGTAACAAATTACCACAAATTCAATTGCTTAAGTAACACAAATTTATTATATTATTGGCAGTAAGAAGTATGAAACAGGTCTCACTGGGCTAAAATTAAGGTGTTGGAAGGGCTGCATTCCTTTCTGGAAGCTCTAGTGGGAGATCCATTTCCCTGTTTTCTCCAGCTTCTGAAGGCCAGTCACATTCCTTGGCTCATGACCCCCTTCCTCCATCTTCAAAGAAAACAACAGCAGATCAAGTCCTTCTCTATCACATCTAATCTCTCCGACTTATACTTCTGCTTTGTCTTCAGATTTAAAGGATCCCTGTGATTACATTGGGTCCACCAAGACAATTACCCTATCTTAAGGTCAACTGATTAGCAACTTTAACTCCATCTACAACCTATTCCCCTTTGCCATATAAGGTGACATATTCACAGTTCCGAAGGAATTCAACAGTAAACAAACACTCCAATTAGAAAACGAACAAAAGACATAAAGGATATATGGATAGTGAAGAAGCACATGAAAAGATGTTCAACATCCCTAGCCATTAGAGAAATGCAAATTAAAACCATGATGCTATCACTACATACATATTACAACAGCTAAAATAAAAATAGTGACAATACTATCTATATGCTGGCAAGAATGCAAAGAAACATTGCATAAGTTTGAGTATAAAATGGTACAGTCACTCTGAAAAATAGTTGGGCAGTTTCTTAAAAAATTAAATATACACTCACCATACCACCCAGCAATGACATTCCTGGGCATTTATCCAAGAAAGAAAACTATGTTCACACCAAAATATATACACAATTTTTCATACATTAGTTGCAATAGTCCCAAACTGTAAATGACCAAAATGTCCTATAACAGGTGAGTGATTCACCAAGCTTTGGTACATGTATGCTGGTTGGTCAAAAGAGTAGGTATGCAGGGGTAACATGAGGAGATCTTTACGGTGATGGTATAATTATGTACCTCGACAGGTGGCAGTTACACACATCCACTCATGTGAGAAAATGGCACTGACCTATACACACACTTCACACCAACATTGGTTTCCAGGTTTTGATATTATACTATAAGTTATGCAAGATATACCTAACAGAAGAAACTAAGTGAAAGGAACCCAGGCTGTCCCTGTATTCTTTACAACTTCTTGTATATCATTAATCCCTAAAATGTTCCCAAATAAAAAGTTTTTAAAAATCAAATCATATTATAAATTCAATAGCCTCTGCCACCTGCTGCTCTCATTTTTCAATCACTTTTCTGTTACAAAAAAGAATAAGAGGATGTTACACTTGAAAAGAAATCAACTAATCTAGGAGTTGCAATCTGGGAGCCCATGGGCTGAATTTGGCAAAAAGAGTTGCTTTAATTGGTGTTAACAACATTAATTTTTTTTTTTACTTTCAAAGTCTTTGGAGGTAGCTTATAAGTTCTATTTCACAAGTTCCCACTCCTTTATAATTATATACTCTGTGTTCCAGTCATTTAAATTTGTGTCTAATCCTTAAAGCATTTGAGTTTGCCACTCTGACTAATCTTTTAAAATAGTGTAAAGCAGAGGTCTGAAGTAGTAAAATGAAATGTTCAAAGCCATAGGCTTCTGATTCCCAGCTAGTGCTCTACCCACTCTTAGGAGTTATTTTGCCTCCTACTGGTCACACTCTCATTCAAACAAAATAAATATCTAGCTCTATGTTGTACTCTCTATTTGCCTATCTTGAGTCAGACACCAACTGTGTCAAGCCTCTGCTAAAATAGGAATACTTGCCTTTCTCAATTCATAGGATTACTGGAATAATTCAGTAAGACAGTACATTTAAAATCCATATGAAATCTATTTAAAAATTTATAGTGCATCTAAAATCTATATTTTATATATTTATATTTACACACACACACACACACACACACACACACACACACATTTATGCTCTGAAGCAGCAGGTGTTTTGACCATGATACTGTTTGGCCTTTCCAAGGAGACTACAGCTTCAACAAGATCATCATATTGCAATGGATTATCAAAGGTCAAAGTTAGGGGCAGTGGCATAGGGAAAAGGAACCAATTCAGTGGAAAAGGACACTAGGAGTCTTGGAATCAAGCAATAGCAAAGGAGGGTTAGTGCTAAGAGTGGAAGGAAGAAAAAGAAAGGAAGTTGGCGCTTGATCCAATTGTCCTATTTCCCACCTGGCCAAACTAAAATAACTAGTCAGGGATATACTTTTTATACTTTAATTATACCTTGGGTATATTTACTTATCCTTAATTATTCTTCGAAAATGATTTCCAAGTATAAATGACAGCCTCCACCTTAACACCTGCATACTAGCCCTAACTGCTGTTAACTGTAGAATATTCTGAGGAGTACAGGCCAATTCTAATGCAATAGTAATTCTCCTTTGTTCCACTAAAAAAAAGCAGATAGGCCATTTATCTTTTCTCCTCTAGATTTCCTGGAGAAATGGTCATTTCACTGCATTCTCCAATATCAGTGATGGGAAATCCCTATCAGGTGCCTTACATAGCCCTTCTCTCTTGACCTTGAAGGAGACATCACTCTCATCCTATTTCTGAAAGAGAGGTGTGGAGAAAAAGATGCACAGTGTAGAGAAAATAGAGGTGTGGGAAAAAGGAAGCTTTCTCCAAATAAAGCTTCTTTAAACAATACTCAAATATCTAACAAATACTTTAATACCCTCCTAAGGGTAAGGGGTTTTTAGGATTATGGGACCAGATTCCAGGTATATCCTTCTGCATCTCGGACTGGCACTTTGTTTTAGTATGTGACATCTATTGGACATTGATGCTTCAGTAGAAACTCCAATTTAACATACTACAAAACTTCCTGACATTGGAATATAAAAGGTATAGCTTAATCTCCATATAATTCCAAGAGTCCACTGGCCAGGGCCTCTACTCAGGCATCAGAATATGAAACAACTATAAGTAAGAGGCTGGAAAGTCTGGTTCCTAGGCTGTTTGGTTCCTCTTCCTTTAAATATTTTCACTCATCCCCAAAAGGCTATTGACCAGAATTAACTTGGTAATTAATCTAGTCATAAGTGAGGCAGAACCTCACAGTTGGCATTTGGAGCTAATGTGCCTCACGCCTTTGCTGGTAGCATTCTATGTTCTCCATACCATTTCTGAAGAGAGCCTTCCAGCATACCAAGCTTTTTGAGAATTCTTGGCCTTTGCTCTACTTCTAATTTCACAGAAAATTTTCCATTGTGTTTAATCCCTGATGACCCAATACAAAAAATTTTAAAGTATATAACCTTCTATCATCAGTCATATGACCAAGATTTAACCGTAACAAATTGTCTTCAAGTCCTTGAAACAACTGGTTTGAAAATGCTTAACACTGAATTTCCAGTCAAGATGGTGGAGTAGGTCAATGCTGTGCTTGCCTCCTCTCACAATCACATCAAAACTACAACTAAACTACAGAAAAACCATCACTGAGAATCACCTGAAATCTAGCTGAACAGAAGTCCTACAACTAAAGACATACAGAAGAAGCCACCTCGAGACTGACAACTACTGCTGAGCACTTGTCACTGCCAAAAATTTTTCTAGACCTCAGGCATACAGTGCGTAACAAGATAGGCAAAATTCTTGACAGAACAGAACATACATTTTAGTCATCATTAGGAAGAATTTCCCTCATTTTCCAACTACTTTTCCCAAGATTATAGCCAGAAGAACAATTTTTCTGCAAGTGGAAAACTGACTGGAGTCTTTGTGGCATAAGAAATTAATACTTTCTCCTTTTTTCCCCCCAAATTTCTATCTGACTAGTAGAGACCCTTGCTATAGAAAGTGTCATACTCAGATCACCAGACCAAACATCACTTGGAAGATTGTAAAATGCACAATCTCAGATTGTACCCACACCTACTGAGTCAGAATTTACATTTTAACAAGATCCCTAGGTGATTCAGCTACACAAAGTTTAAAAAGCAATGGTTTAAAAATAATAAATGAATTCTTAAGAAGAATATTACCCACAATTTTAGATTCCTAAATAGACCACAGGTTTATTTTTCCCATCTTTTAAAATCCTGCCCATATCTACACATACTTATACATAGTCTCAGCCAGAGTTCATAAAATTTCATTTTTTTCAAAGTTATTATTTACTGATAATATTCTAAAATCTTTTTAGTTATTGTATTTATTGGCTGCAGGCATTTTCTCAAATTTGGATAAATGATGTACTTTTCCAAAACTTAAAAACAGTACATAAATTTTTAACAGTTAAGGACATTATTTTAGATAGTGTGGCACTAGCCAACTGTTATGTTTGGGTCCTCTCAAAATTCATATGTCGAAGCCCTGATCTCCAATAAGATAGTATTTGGAGGTGGGCTTTGAAAGGTAATTAGGCTTAGATGAAGTTGTTAGGATGGTGCCTCCAGAGTGGATTAGTGGCCTATAAAAAGAGTAAGAGACCAGAGCTTCATCACACGATGGGGAGACATCGTGTCAGCATACAGTTAAGAAGGTGGACCTCTGCAAATCAGGAAGTGGGCCCTCACCAGACACTGAATCTGCTGGCACCTTGATCTTGGACTTCAAGCCTCTAAACTCTGAGAAATATATTTGTTATTTAAGTCCACCCTATCCATGTTATTTTGTTATAGCAGCCTGAACTAAGACACCAACATAATGTATGTAGAGTCTTAATTGCTTTACATGTATTGTCACATGGAAGATATCATTAGCTATAAGCATGCTTGAATTATTGTTTGGTTTTACCAAATTTGTGTACAAAAGGTTTGTTTCTATATTTAAAAAAAGGAAAATGCTTAACATTCGTTCATAAAATTTTGTATTTCATGGAAATGATTCTCCTGAAAATACCAACTGCTTATTTATTTTTAAATGGTAATTTTATATAGCTCTTATTTGATGCACATTTCTGTGAGAAATTAAGCTAATATATGCAGCAGCATGCTAAGTGAAAAGTGGGATGGGCTGCTTCCAAACACATGCAGCTGATTATCATGATATAGATTCTTCATTTAAAAACAAATAAAACTTTCATTTTCTTCATAAATTTCAAGACCTTAAAATCTTTCCAGAGCTCTCTAGAGTGTTTTCTCATTCTCTGTACCTGCTAAGACAGCTGCTCCTTTGGAGCTATAAGCAGTTGTGTCTCCATTTGTAAAAATTCAAGTAAAATCTATCATTTCTTAAGAGAGGGAGACAGCAAGCTCTAGGCGTCTCAAATGTCTTTACAGGTTGAATATTTGGAAAGGTCAGGATACCAACCACTGTTGCACTATGGGTAATTATATAAGTTTCTACCAAACAATATATAAAAGAAGCCCTTTCTCAGCTTGATGATTATTTTAGTTTTGCCTAGTAATATGGTTGCTGCCAAGCACTCAGGGGTCACCCAAGGAGTGCATTTTTAAAACTTGAATTAGTAGAATTTTCTTAAGAACTGTGCTTTGAAGATTCATAAAAAGCACTTGCAAAGTCTGATTTGAGAAGTAGATTTCAAACTGACCCTTAACACAATCTGTGAAGTAGGATTTAAAGTAAGATGGAAAACAGAGAGTAATTAGAGCTTGTGTTCCACTGAAGCTAGCAAGCCATTTCTAAAAAACACGGCTCTGAGTCTCAGGGACAAGAATACTAATGGATTTTGAAACATATATTCCTAACATCACTGAAATTTTGATGGTGGATAGGCCAATTTAGTTATTTATTATTCTCCTGGTACTTGTTAAAAGGATTGCTTTAGGTGTCTTCTAAAGGAATGCCTTTCATAGTGTTACGTGCTTATTGCAGATCAGGTTTCTTTAGGTTAGATTTTAGTGTATTTCAAATGAGATGACCCATAAGGAATAAGGCAGATGGGCAGCAGTTTGCCCTATGACCTGACTCTTTTGATGGATCTAAGAAGAGTTGATTGTTCAGTTTGTTCAGCTTTATTTCTTGTTAGGATGGAATGGAGATGTCCAAGCTCCTTCCATGCGAGGCCAAAACCCGAAGTCACAATGTTCATTTTTATTCCTAACTGTTTCCCAAATTCTTCTCTATAAAACAAGAAGACTAATATTGCATGTGCACGTGTGTGCACATACATGCACATGCACACACACACGCGCGCGCGCGCACACACACACACACACACACACACACGGTTTTTATGATGATTATGCCAGATAACATATGTGAAAGCCCCGAACATAGTGGCTACTTTGTACTGGCACTTAATCATATGTTGAGTCTCAATTTGTTGACAATGAACCACTCCAACTTATAAGCAGGTTGTTTTATAAATGTGAATATGTAGGCTGGATGTTTAGAATTTAATAATAACTCCACAATGAAACAATGATATATCACCTCACACTGGTTAGAATGGCTATCACCAACAAGACAAATAATAACAAGGGTTGGAGAGGCTGTGGAGAAAAAGGAACCCTCATGCACTGTTGGTGGGAATGCAGATTGGAGCAGCCGCTATGGAAGGCAGTGAGGTTCCTCAAAAAATTAAGAATAGAATTACCATATGACCCCGCATTCCCTCTCATGGGTATTTAATCCAAAAATCTGAAAACATTTACTGCAGCTTTATTTACAGTGGCCAAGATATGGAAATAACCATTGTCCTTTGATAGATGATTGGATAAAGAAGATGTCGTATATACACACAATGAAATACTGCTCTGCCATAAGAAAAGATGAAATAGTGCCTTTGTGACAACATGAATGGATCTTGAGGTTATTATGCTAAGCAAAATAAGTCAGACAGAAAAAGTCAAGAACCATATGACTTCACTGATATGTGGGATATAAAACTGAAAACAAAGGAACAAGACAAACAAATGAAGAAACAAAAACTCATAGATACAGACAATAGTTCAGCAGGGGAAGGGGGATAGTAGATGAGGGTAAAGGGAGTCAAATATGTGATAGAAGGAGAACTGACTCTGGGCGGTGAACATACAATGTGATATATAGATGATGTATTACAGAATTGTACACCTGAAACCTATGTAACTTTACTAACAATTGTCACCCCAATAAACTTCAATTAAAAATAATTCAGATTTTCCAAGAAGCTTATTATTATTTAACTCATAGTATAGTAACAACACTTCTCCAGAAATCCCTACCAAGAGAGCTATGACTCTCATATCACCAGAACTGAGTACCTGAGAATAGCAGGAGAAAGAACAGGAAACTGGAGATGGCTATAAAAGTAACAAATACATCTTAACCAAGTGCCATCATTCCCATTAGGTATGTGAGGTCTCACAAAGCTACTTATCTGGGCATCTCACCAGGAAAAGTATCTTTCTTCATTCTACTATAACCAAACAGGAAGGGGAAATACACATACTCTTCAGGGTAATCCTGTTTAAAAACCTGATGATGTAGGTTGCTCAATGATCTGTGATGATAGGATGTTCCTAATTTGGCTATTGGTAATCCATCATTGTCAATCATTTCCCAGACCAATCACAGAAGAGCCAAGTAGGCTTGTCACCATTACAGAGTGTGTATGGGCACAACTGTTTTTTAAATATAAGTCTCCTTTTTTCCCATGCAGCATTGATTCAGTCCATAGACAAAAAATGAAAGAGCAATATACAATAATTTACCCAATACTCTATTCAGGGCATTCCCCAAATGTGCAAAATCATGCAGAAACCCCCAGGGCAGAGTTTAGGAAAAGAGTGTGGAAATTGAGATAGGAAATTAAAGAAAGGAAAAAAACCACAGAAGAGGGAACCCTCAAAACTAAGTAAAAATTCTAAGCATAAAATTATAATCTAAGTATTAAATCTAAATATAATCTGACCACTGAACTGTGAGACTCCAAAAAGTTTCAGAAATCAACAGCTGAAAAGCTGAAAAGGCTGAGCAGAGATTTCAGTTGCTGCTCAGTGAGGGAAGAGAGTTTTCTGAGTTTGAATGCTGCCGAGGTGGAGAGGCTTGACAAATACCTGGACTCTCCAGTAAAACTACAAAAAGGAGAAATGTCATAGAAGTAAAGACTGTGTCTCACCTAAGATTAAAGGAAAAATTACAACAGACCTACTCTATCAAAGCTTAAAACAATGCTTACACAATAGTTCAATGTGATCAACCAATAACTGACCTGTCTGCTTGAATTTTTTAAAAATAGAACTCTTCAGAGAAAGAGAACAAAATCCAGATTCTCTACAATGTATCAAACATAATGTCCAAATATGATTTTTAAAATTACTAGACATGTGAACCATAGTTGAAAGAAAAAACAGTCAATAGAAAGACACCCATAAATGATGCAGATGTTGGAATTAGCAAACAAGGACTTTAAAGCTGTTATCATAAATATGATCAAAGACTCCAGGAAAAGGTGATCATAATAAATGAAAAGATGGAACATCTAAGCATGGAAATAGAAATTATAAAAAAGAACCAAATGGAAACTCTAAAAATGAAAAGTACAATATCTAAAATAAAAAATTCAATAGATGGGCTTCACAAAAGATTGAAGCCATCCCAAGAAAAGACCATAAACTTGAAAACTTCAATAGAAAGTATTAACTAAAGAACACAAAGAAAAAAAAGATTGGACAAAATTAACAGAGTTTCAAGGATCTGTAGAACAATATCAAATAGCTGAACACATGAGCAATAAGAATCTCAGAGGGAACACAAAATTCTGGGGGTAAACTATAAAAATATAATAAATTAAAAATTCCCAAATATGATGAAAAACACTGACTTTTAGATCCAAAAAGCTCTCTGAGCCCAAATCAGAAAAAACATAAAGAGAATCACATTAGGCACATCTTAGTAAAATAGCAGAAAACCACAGAGGATAGGGAAAAAAAAGAAAACCAGAGCACAGCCAGAGTAAAATGACACATTACATATAACAGAAGAGGAATACAAATGAAAGCTGACTTTTCATCATAAAGCAAGAAGACCAGAGCAAAGTGGGAAAATATTAAAAAACAAAAAAAACAAACACACAACCATAAATTTACAAATTTAATTTAAAAATTGAAAACTATCAACCTACAATTCTATACCTATTTTTGAATATCCTTCAAAAAGTTAAGAAGAATTAAAGACATTTTCAGATTAACAAAAATTGAGAGTTTGTCTTCAACAGACACACACCTCATGCTAAGAGAAGTTTTCTGGCTGAAGAGAAATGACATCAGATGGAAATTCATGATACAATGAATAATAAAGGGGACTGGAAAAAGTAAATATGTGGATAATTTTAACACATGATATTTTGTCTTTTATTTCTTGAGAAAACAACTGATGTATATGCTTAATACTACTGAATTATACATTTAAAAACAGTTAAGATTATACAATTTATGATATGGGTTTTTTACCACAAAAAAAGTAAAAACTGATCTGCTTAATGAAAAAAGTATAATGTTGTACTGTGCTGATTATAATATATGTATGTAGATGTAGAATATATAATAATATCACAAATCATGGGGGTGTAAATGGAATAATAGTATTACAAAACTTTCACATTTTATTGGAAATGGTACAATATTAACTCTAAGTAGAATATAATAAATTAAAGATCCATATTGTAATCTCTAGTGCAACCATTTAAAAATAATACAAAAGTTATAGCCAGGAAGTAATTAGAAATTAAAATGAAACATTAAAAATTTGATTTACCCCCCAAAAATAATAAAACAGGAATGGAGAAAAACATGAGGAAAATAACACAAGGACAAATACAAAACAAATGGCAAAATGATTGACCTAGAATTCCACTTCCAACCATGTTGAAGTAACTAGCACTAGATCAGCCCTCCTGGTATAAATAACTATAAAACCGAACACACTATTTGAGGCAACCCTTTTTAGGTAGTGGACAACAGACAAAACATGACTGCAACCTTTGAGAGAGGAAACTCATGAGATGAGCCTCATGATCACCCAGCTCTCCAACTAGATACAATTTCCCAACTGCAGGATAGAGAGTTGGAGTTGAGCAGATCAAGGTGATCCCACTGACCTAAGGAGGCAAAAGTCAGAGTTCAGGTTGGTTGAAGTAGCTGTAATCTATGAGGCAAGGCATCACAGAAAAAGTGTGCAGGGAAGGAGGCCCCTGCAGTCCATGTGGGAGGTCCTGTGTGAATCTCTTACTGAGGACAAGGATGTGCATGTTCAGAGTGAGACCACTCAAGGTTTACCAGATGGCAATTACTATGGAGTTGAGAGGAGAACAGAGCTATTAGAGGACAAGCAATGCTAGATAGAGGTAAAGCGGAGTTCCTGGCCCTCTCGGAGTGGAGAGATCTGTTAATACTTTGATAACATCCCTGGCATTTCGCTGAAACACCAGAGGGCCACATCACAGGAATAAGGACCAAGCTCTAGTGTAAGACCTACTGTAGATCCACCCTAAAAAAGCCTGAAATCAAGTTCTAATGAGAACCACAAGGGAGACAGAGTTTGAAAGTTAAGTCCTGTCAAGCTAGAGGGGCTTGAAAAATACTCTGGACTTTTCACAAATCTGAACAAAGCATAAAACAAAGCCTACAAAAGTTTAAGGTAACCAACCAGTAATTGAAAATTGAGCTGCTTGTTAAATAAGAATCAATACTACTCAGAAAAAGTGAACAGAATCCAGATACTCTACAATATTTTTTATTTGTAATGTCAGTATTCAATAAAAAAAATCATCAGATACATAAAAAACAAAAATGTTATCTATAATCAAAATGAAATAAATAACCCTAAAGACTCCACCAAAAAACTATTAGAAACAATAAATACAGTAAAGTTGCAGGATACAAAATCAATGTACAAAAATCTATTGCATCCCTATATACTAACAATTACACTTCAGAAAAGGAAACTATTTCTTTTGCAATTGCAACAAAAAGAATAAAATACCTAGGAATGAACTTAACAAAGAATGTGAAGGACCTATACACTGAATAATACAAGACATTATTAAAAGAAATTGAAGAAGACACAAAGAAATGGAAAGATATTCCGTGTTCATAGATTGGAAGAATCAACATAGCTAAAATGGCTGCATTACCTAAAGAAATATACAGATAGATTTAATGTAATCCCCATCAAAATCCCAATGGCATTAAAAAAAATAAAACAAAACAATAATCAGATTTGTATGGAAACACGACACACTCTGAATAGCCAAAGCAATCCTGAGAAAAAAGAACAGGCTGGAGGTATCACATTCCGGACTTGGACTTCAATTTATACTACAAAGTGACAATAATCAAAACAGCATGGTAATGGCACAAAAACAGACACACAGACCAATAAAACAGAATTGAGAACCTAAAAATAAACCCACATATATATGGGCAAATATTTTTCGACAAAGGAGCCAAAAGCATACAATGAAGAAAATAAAGCCTGTCCAATAAATGGTGCTTGGAAAATTGCAAAGCCAGGTGCAAAAGAGAGAAACTAAACTTCTACAAACATAAGATCTGAAACAATAAATTGCATAGAAGAAAACATAGGTGCTAAACTTATGGACCTTGGTCTTAGGGAAGATTTTATGAATTTGACCTCAAAGGCAAAAAGTAAAAGCAAAAATAAATGAATGGGACTATATCAAACTAAAAAGCTTCTGCACAGCAAAAGAAACTGTCAACAAAACAAAGAGACAACCAACTGAATGGGAGAAGATATTTGCAAACAACACCTCCGATAAGGGGCTAACATCCAAAATACATAATATCCAAAATACACAACTCAACAACAAAAACACAAACAATCCAATTAAAAAATAGGCAGAGGACCTAATAGATACTTCTCCCTAGAAGATATACAAATGTCCAGCAGGCATATGAAAAGATGCTCAAGTTCACTAGCTATTAAGGGAACTCAAATCAAAACCACAATGAGATACCACCTCACACCTGTTAGAATGGCTATTATCAACAAGACAAGTAATAACAAGTGTTGAAGAAGTTGTAGAGAAAATAGAACCCTCATACAATGTGCAATCAAAAAGTACAGTGAATGTTTAAATTTAAAAAATTATTACAGTAAAAGACACACTGTTATTAATCCCTCTCAAAATACTCTCCTTCACTTCGAACACACTTATCCCATCTTTCTTGCCACTTTCTGAAGCAGTTCTGGAAGTCCTCTTTCATGAGTGTCTTTAGCTGCACTGACGTGGCTGCCTTGATGTCCTAAATCAATTCAAAACATTTTCCTTTCATGGTCATTTTGACTTTGGGGAAGAGCAGGAAGTCTCATGGTGCCAGATTCAGTGAATAAGGTGGATGAGGACACACTGTAATGTTTTTATTTGACAGAAATTGCCATACCAGAAGTGATGTGTGACAGGGAACATTGTCATGATGAAGATACTCACAAAAGAGGAGTTCCAGAGCTGCTTCAGATAGTGGCAAGAACATGGGATAAGTATGTTTGAAGTGAGGGGGAGTATTTTGAGGGAAATTAATGGCAATGTGTCTTTTACTGTAATAAATTTTTATTTAAATATTCACTGTATCTATTGGTTATACCTTATACACTATTGGTGGGAATGTAAATTGGTACAGCCACGATGGAAAACAGTATGAGGTTCCTCAAAAAATTAAGAATGGTATTACCATATGACCTTGCAATCCCTCTTCTGGTTATCTACCCCAAAAATCTGAAAACATTTATCCATAAAGATATATGTACCCCTATGTTCACTGCAGCTTTATTCACAGTTGCCAAGACATGGAAACAACTGAAGTGTCCTTTGATGGATGATTGGATAAAGATGATGTGGTACATATATACAATGGAATACTACTCAGCCTTAAAAAAAGATGCAATCCTGCCATCTACAACAACATGGATAGATCTTGAAATTATCATGCTAAGTGAAATAAGTCAGACAGAAAATGTCAAGAATCATATAATTTCACTCATATGTGGGATATAAAACTGAAAGCAACAAACAAACAAGACAAATCAGCAAAAACTCATAGATGCAGACAACAGTTTAGTGGTTACCAGGTGGTACATGGGGAAGGGGAAGGTATAAGAGGGCAAAGGGGGTCAAATATACGGTAACAGGAGATTTGACTTTGAATGGTGAACAGACAATGTAATATATAGATGATGTATTATAGAATTGTATACTTGAAACCTATATAATTTTATTAACCAATGTCACCCCAATAGGTTTAATTTTTTAAAAAATTTAATAAACAAACTGAAATCAGCCAACAGAAACCAGATCATTAAAGTTCCAGATGTTGAACTTAGCAGACAAAGAATTTAAAGCACCTATCATAAATATGTAATAAATTAAAATAAAACATAGTATTAATGAGTTAACAGATAAGGAATCTCAGTGGAAAAATAAAAACTACAATCAATCAATAAATCAATAAGAACCAAACAGAAATTCTAGAACTGAAATTTAAAATTCACTAGATGAACTTAAGAGCAGATTCTAGAAGAGCAGTGATCTTGAAGACTGATGAATAAAAATAATCTAGTTTGATGAAAAGAGGAAAGAAATTAATGAAAAAATTTAATAGAGATATTAAATCTTGTGGATCTTTGGGACAATATGAAATGATCTAACATACATATAATTATGTACTGATGGAGAGTGGGGCAGATTAAAGATATGATGAAATAATGGCCAAGCATAGTGATGAAAAACACCTAATGTAAATCTAAAAAACAAAAGATTGAAAACTTACAGTGTGTTCTGACAAGAAAATTAAATTAGAAATCAACAATGAGATAGCTAAAAAATATCCTATTATTTGCAAATTAAATAACACATTTCTAAATAACCCATTGGTCAAGGAAGAAATCACAGAGAAATTAGAAAATACTTCAAGCTGAATCATAATACCTTATCAAAGTTTGTGGAATGCAGCCAAAACAGTGCTTAAAGTGGAAGTCTATAGTTTTAAGTTCTTATATTTGAGAAAAGAGAAAGATTTAAAATCAGTTATCTAACTTTCCACCTTAAAAAGCTAGAGAAAGAAGAGTATATTAAATCCAACATGTAGTAGGAAAGGAATAATAAAGATTACAGAAGTCAGCACACAACAGAGAAAACTAACAAAGCCAAAAGTCCTTTTCTTTCAAAGAATTTATAAAACTAATAAAACCTACCAAAGTAATTAAGAAAAAGGAGAAAAAACACAAATTAACAATATCAAGACTAAAACAGAGGCACCACTACAGATTCTACAGACCTTTAAAGGATAATAGAGTAATATTATGAACAAATTTATGCCAATAAATTTAACAAGTAAAATGGGAAAATTTCTTTTAAAAAACGCAACAAAGATAGCTAAAGAAGAAATAGAAAAACTGAATAGCCCTAGATGTATTAAAAAAAACTAAATATATAATTAAAATTTCCCACAAGGAAAACTCCAGGCCCAGCTGGATTCATTGGTAAATTCTGTCCATCTTCAAGGAAGACTTACTGTCAGTATTACAAAATCTATTTCAGAAAATAGAAGAGAATACTTCCACCTTATTTTGTAAGCCAGTTTAACCCCAATTACAAAATTGAAGAACATTACAAAAAAAAGAAAGTTACTGACCAATAGCCCAAATCCTCAACTGTATAATTAAGTGGGGAAGGGACAGTGTTTTTAACAAACGTTGTTGGTATAACTAGATATACACATGGAAAAAAATGAACATTAATCTCTCCCTGACACAATTAATCAATGTGAAATGGATCACAGACTTTACTGTAAAAACTAAACCTATAAGATGTCTAGAAAAAAACATGAAAGAAAATTTTTGTGGCCTTGGGAGTAGACAAAGATTTCTTATATGGGACACAGAGAGCATTAACCATAAAAGAAAATTTTAATAAACTGTACTTATAATTAAAATTTTCTCTTCTACAAAACTGAAAACAAGTTAGAAGTTCATTAACAGGAGAAAGCATAAACAAATTGTGGGATAGTCATATAATGGAAAACAACTCAAAAAATTTTTAATGAACTACTGAAACACAATGTGGATAAGTATTGGAAACATTATGTTAAGCTTTAAAAGTCAGACAGTCGTAAATATTGGGTTCTCGGGAAAGTCATGACGTATTTTTTCTATGTTTTTCATTGCAAAAAGGTGTCATGACTTTTCCGACAACCCAATAATAATGACATTTTCCATCTGGAACAACATGGATAGACTAGAGAGTGTTACATTGAGTGAAATAAGTTGGACAGAGAAAGACAAATACTGTATGATTTCACTTACACGTGGACTCTAAAAAACAAAGCAAACAAACCAACAAAACAGAAACAAACTTAAGATCCAGAGAACAAACTGATGGTTGCCAGAGGGGAGGAGGATGGGAGGATGGGCAGAAAAGGGAAACGGATTAAGAAGAAGTACAAACATCCAGATGTAAAGTAAGTCATAGGGATGAAATGTACAGCATAGGGAATACAGTCAATAATACTGTTATAATGATGTACTGTGACAGATGATTAGTAGACTTATTATGGTAATCATTTCATAAGTGAATCTCTATGTTGTACACTTGAAACTATAATATTGTGTATCAACTATAATTAAAAATATTTTTTTAAAAAGCCAGACACAGAGGAGTACATATAAAGTGCAAGAACAGACAAAAATAATCTATGGTGATAGAAATCAGGACAGTGGTTGCTTTTGGGACGTGGGGATTGACTGGCACGGGACAATAGGGCACTTTCTGGATGATAAAAATGTTCTAGATCTTGTCTGAGGTGGTAATTATATAAGTGTATACTTTTATTAAAACTAATCAAATTGTACACTTCGGATCTTTGCATTTTACGATATATAAATTTTACTTCAATTTTTTTTAATGTGACAACATAGGATAAGAAATTTCAGTTCCTGCCAATTTATGTAATTTTCCATCTAGATTTCAGAAGGAAAATAAAACTGAAAAGACCTTACCTGAACTCAGTTATGGACTATAACATACCTAAAATGGAAGGTTATAAAATTCACTCCTTTAATATTCTACAAATTAGTAAAGGTATAGTCACCACAGAGAGACACAACAAAGATAGCAGGTAGCCAACAGCATGGGGTTTTATCTGCTGTCTGCTTTATCCCTTCACTTTCCCAGAGTGTTCAACTTCCAAGGAAAGCCCACCTGGACCCTCTGGCAACTAAAAGATGCCCATAAGCTTTCAGACCTTGCCACCATAAGCTCTGTATACTAACTCCAGACAAAACTTATCAAGACAATAGCCAGGAGCAATTCAGAAGCACTCACCTCTTTGGTAGCCCCATCAAGGTCACTCACGTCAGTGAGACTGACCTTTCCCACCATTAACCCAGGATTGTAATCAAGCTGACACAGAAACGAACTTTTTTGTCCAGCTTGCTACAAAAACGCATGCAGGAATTCCTTCTTGCTCACCCTCATGGTAGCCTTTCCCTCTTCCTGTTGCTTTTCTTTTTCACACATGCACAAACAGTCACGCCGTCATATGAGACAAGTGAACACTGAATCTTATGGGTAAAAACACAGATGTTTTCCAATTTTCCTTCGCGAAACCATATTTTATATCAGGTTCTTATGTGGATTTATAGCCAATGAAGAGATGTAACTACATTAGCTCATGAAGGGGGATGATAAAAACTGGAAAGGAAGACTCAGACAAGGCAAAGAGAAGCTATCCAGAAGGCTGCAATTGGAGAAGCATGACAAATGGGCAGCACAGTCTTAGAGGGTTCCGGCAGAAAGGCAGATTGCCTGACTGGGAGAGATTCTCCACAGCTGGAGCACCGCACACACCATCTGGAATTTTTTAAATCTGCTTTCCCCAGGTGATCTGATTCTCGGAGTGCCAGTGGAGATGAGAAAGGGAGTAACTGTAGAGCTCCGAACTGCTCCAAATGCTCCCCAAATTAGTTAATGAAATCTTGTTTGAATCAGTTTCAGCTTCTCCTCCAAATTGAGCCCCTAGTTTTGCGGTGGTGTTTCTCCACAAAGAATTGAGTGGTAGGAGATTAACCCCTCCAGGTTTTCTACACAGTGGAACAAAACAAGATTCCCAGCACAGTGGTCAAAAATGAGGCTCCAACTGTCGGATCTGGTCCAAATTTCCCGATACAGGCCAACAAAGCTTCATTTTCAGTCTCACTCCTCTTAACTAGTCTTAGCACTACTTTAAGTTGTTGCCAAACGGAGAGCCTACATACTGCGGTCCCCACGTTTCTTTCCCATATGGTCCAAACTCCAGATTTAAAACAATAAAGGAAAATATAATTTAGAAAAATAAGCGCAACCACAAAACCTCATGATAATAAAGCCTTTGGGTTTTTTTCTTTCACAACATATATGTGTTTGTGAATACAGGGGTGGGGTGCAGTAGGGGGGTGGTAGAGTGAAAGAGAAAGAGATAGAGCTTGCTGGGGAAACAATAAAAGGTAGCAGGAATGAGATTCTGCCGTATCTTCTATCCTCATTTCTGCTTCTAACTCACTTTTTTTTTTTGGTGAGAGGGCCCAGTATACGCTAGTACCCTGGGCTACATACAAGGTAGCTCCTCTAAGGCTCTCAGCAGATTTCTNGGGGGGGGGGGGGCGGGGCGAGGTTCATGTCCTATCTTGCTTTATACCAGAAGTATGAAAGCAAACTTTTTCTGAAAAGGGCCAGAGAGCAACTACTTTAGGCGTTGTGGGCCATGCAGGTTCTGTCACAACTAATGAACTCTGTCACTGTAGCACAAAAACAACCATAAACAATATGTAAACGAACGAGTATGGCTTTGTTCCAATTTATGGAAACTGAAACTTGGATTTCATATATTTTTGACATGTCATAAAATATTCTTCTGATATTTTTCAACCATTTAAAAATTTTAAAACCATTCTTAGCTCACAAACCATACCAAAACAGGCAACAGGCCAGATTTGGCCCATGGACCCATAACTTGCCAATCCCAGTTTAATACCAATAAAGACCACTATTCAAGGTGCAGTTCCAGACCTGTGCAATGGTTACAGCAAGAGTCTCACTTACTCAGAGTAGGTTTTTAAAAATTGAGTATTTCATCCTACTGTGAGGAACTGTGGTAAACTTTTCATTCTCAGGATCACTTTGGTGATGATAAAGATTAATATAGGTACCAGTACATTTCTCTTCCCTTCCCTTCCCTGTCCCCCTGCCCCTGCCCCCCCCCCCAATGAAAGCACTAACATGTCCACCTAAATAAATAAGTATCTCTAGTATGGGAGGCTTATTTGCAAGGAATAACGAATTCGTATGTCATTTTGAAAGAGGAAAAAGAGCTGGTTACAAAAAAACCAGCAGGCAAGAAGAGAGGCTTATAATTTATACCTAAGTTTTGGCACAGAACTTTTCACCGAGTTTTCACTGAAGGGACCATTCCTAGATAAAGGTACCAGATCAGGAGATGGCACTACAGATATGGTCCTGCCCTCAAAAAACTTACAGTCTAGTTGTGAAGGCATAAAAGACACATAGAAGAGTAATATAATAACCACAAACACTTCATATAATTCAATAGAATGAAAATGTAGAGCATTACAGAATCGCACCTAGATATAATAAAAATGAAAACTTAGAGAAATTGTGTGAGAAAAATCCTCACTCGCAAAAATCTTGTTGAAGAAATACTTCCTGCCTGACAAGAACAAAATTAGAAAAATGCCAGAAAAGGCAGTAATGAAATGTAAACCCCCTACCCATCACCCTAAAAAAAACAACCTATGGATAAAAAAGAATGCTCATCCAAAGAAAAAGGGAACACTTATTACAAATATAGTAAAATATGAAAAACAATCACAAAAGACATAATAAAATGATAATATGAACATAAACAAATGTCTTTGTGGCACATGTTGAGAGACACATTTTTATGTTTAAAGCCAACTGGGACTTTAAAAGTTTGAGCTTGTGGTATTTAAAATTCCACAGAAAACGCAAACATGGGCAACAATAAGGAATTCAAGGTGACAGATGACAAATAATCCGGGAACTCAGAGAAGGCTGAGAACTGGGGGAGCAGTTCACAGAAGAATGTTGTCCTACACAGAGGACCCTACAGAGAAGAAACCTGGATGTTGAGAGAATGCACCAGAGACAGGGTGATGATGAACGGGACTTGGGCATGAAGGAAACTTGTCTGACCATGGCAAAGGGTACCTACCATCAGCTGGAAAATAATCCCAAAAAGACCCAGACAGCATAATGTCCAACTGAATAATCAGGTAAAACTAAACTCTAAGACAGTCTAACATCTTTTTATAATCTATCGGTGGCCATAATCAATGAACATTAAAATCAGAAAGTTCCTTTGAGATGATCTAATCCTATGCATTAATTTTATAGATAAGACTTCAACCCTGAAAGGTGAACTTACACAAAGTCACATAATGAGTTGGTGGCGGGTCTCGGACTCCCACCCCAGTACCCATCTCCCAGATGGTCCAGGGTGGTCTCTGTTGTACCACCCTGCCTTTACACCAAATCCTCAGCTGACGTGTGGCCATTCATTTTGCTCCCTCAGGAATTTCTGAAAATCGCCTTTCAGTATCAGAACTTACAATTTTAGGTTTGTAACTTCAATACTTAGATGACTAAATGTAGCTGGGTTTTGTTTGTTCATCAGTATAGAAAATAGTTAATATCATAGATCCTGGTATCAGACAGATCTACACTGAAATTCTCACATTGCCATGACTGACTGTATAGCCTTGAGCGAGTGACTTTCCCACTATAACCTCAGGTTTCACATCTATAAAATAGAGATACTATCAATAATAATGCCACCCACAACTGACTGTCATGAAGATGAAGTAACATTTTACATGGAAAGTATGTAGTACATGTCCTGAAATACAATAAAGCAGCGGTTCTCCAACCTGTGGGTCGCGACCCCTTTGGGGGTTGAACGACCCTTTCACAGGGGTCACCTAAGACCATCGGAAAACAAAAATATATTTACATTACGATTCATAACAGTAGCAAAATTACAGTTATAGAGTAGCAACGAAAATAATTTTATGGTTGGGGGTCACCACAACATGAGGAACCATATGAAGGGGTCGCGGCATTAGGAAGGTTGAGAACCGCTGCAAAGACTCAATGAGTATCAACTATAATGGATGCTAGCTATTGTCACAGAACACATTGACTCCTTCCCATGGTTTTGCCCATGTGGGCAGCACAGCGTAGCGGAGGATGGTAGCACAGGCTCTGGAGGCCCTGCTCTGCCGCTTACTAGCTGTGTGAGCTCAGGCAAATTACTTAAACTCTCTGCCATCTCACATCCCAACTCGGTAAAAAGGGTTGTTGTAAGGATTAAATAAGATGTTTATCATAAAAAAAAATAGAAATGCTTCAAAATAGAAGTGTTTGTTAATGAAAATTAATTTACAGAAATGTTCACCTGCTGAGAAGTATTAGAGAAGATGTTGGCTTTTCCCCGTGGTTGGATACAAAACGCTGGGTTGGGCAATGGGAAGAAACTGCTCCAAGACTTCTATCAATTTGCCACCGAAATTCCTATCAGGGGGTTTTCTGCATCAATTATTAGCCAGAGTTGGATGTTACTGATTGTGAGTTAGAATCCTAACCAATATTCTAGGGTACTGTTTTACTTTATAATAGGATTACACTGTGTACAATGTTCTGTATTTTGCTTTTTTATTTGACAATAATTTACTTTCTAGATTTCATATCAGCTAAAAGGTACAGGCCAGTAACTTCCAGTCTCCCTGCTCCTCTCAAACCCCAGCTGACAAAGTGACTAAGGAGAATTTATATGACTTCAATCCATGCTGAGAAAGCAAACTTGCACATAACTATTGGGTTGTCGGAAAAGTCATGATGCATTTTTGCAACGAAAAACATAGGAAAATACATCATGACTTTTCCAAAAGTCCAATAGTTCTTTTCAGCCAGAAAGAAGAATAAAATGTACCACTCTCCAACCTACCCCTACTTCCTCACAGATATTTGGTATTCAGTAGCTGGATTTTCTCATTAAACATTTGTGAGCATTTTCAAATAGTTTCTTCTGTTGCATTTTCCCCGACTCTCCATCTCTCTGTTCACCCATTGATAGAAAGGCCTAAGAGCCCAGGATCAGCACCATGACCTTCAACCAGAGCCAAAATCCTAGATCTGGAATCAGGGGATCCAGTGAGATTGCAGCCAGTAATCTGTCTACAGGCACAGCCAATGGTCAGAGCCAGAAGTCATGAAGTAAGCAAAGTTAATAGTCAAGATCTGAGCCAAGAGCCATAAAACAAAGTTGGCAAGGAGAGGCGAAGAAGGGAAATGGGTGTCAAATCTAAGCCAAAGGACTTACAAACACCTCATATCACCAGAACCACCACGAGGCCATTGCAAAACTATTACTGCTGCTTTAGGTTACAGCCTCCATAAAGACTGTTAACCAATGGCTGGGTCCTGAGGAGCAGCCAGTTGGGGAGGCAACATTCTTTGTTCTGTGACACTTTAGCCAATCCACCTATCTTTCTACAGTTTCCCTTATCACGTGCATTTCTAGCAAGGTAGGCTTGGACGTGAGTCCCTTCTTCCTTGGGCCAGTCATTTAAGTTCTATGAACTTCAGCTGGCTCATCTGTACAATGATGACAGTAATCCCTACCTTTGTGTAGATTGATTTAAGGATTGTACGAGAATACATGTGAAAATCTTGAAGATTTGACAAAATAAAAGTGAATTTTTGTAAGACACACTATAAACAAAGTTAAAAGATAAATGCTAAACTTGGAAAAAATATTTACAACAAATATTTAACAAAATGTTAATATCCTTAAACATTCAAAAATTTCTGCAAAACAATATGAAGAATACAAATAACACACACAAAAACATGATAAGGCATACATAGGCAATTCACAGAAGAAATACAAGATGTTCAACCTCAGTAGAGATCAGAAAATTGCAGACTAAACAGGGAGATACTGCTTTTCAGCTTGGCAAGAATTAAAGAGATTGATAACACCCGTGTTGGCAAGGGTGTGGGAAAAAGGATACTCACATACACAGTTGGAAGGAGCACAAACCTTTTAGGTAGGCAATTTGCCTATAACGTTTAAAATGTGAATAACCTTTACTCCATTAATTCTACTGCTAGTAAACTATCAGTCAGAAATACTATCATAAATTCACCAAACAACATGTGCAAGATGTGCATTAAAATAACTAAATTAATTAAGAATAAATCTGTGTCTATATAGATATGTTATATTTATACCTTTGCTATATATGTTATACATACATACATAAATATGTTTATATGTAAATAGGAAAAGGTCTGGAAGTTTACACAACTGTCAATGCTATCAATTTCAGGTAAGTAGGATTGGAGAACATAGGGGAAGGGATCGTATACTTTATAGATATTTATATATGTTAATTATATATATATTTGTGTGTATATATATATATATATATATGTGTGTGTGTGTGTGTGTATGTATGTGTGTATGTATATACACAGTATAGCCTGTAATTTTCTGCAACCAAATGAACTTCTTTCATGATTTTTATTTTATTTTACTTTTTAAGTTTAGTTTTCAATTACAGTTGACATACAATATTTTGTTGGTTTCAGGTGTACAACATAGTGATTACACATTTATATACCTGATGAAGTGATCACCCTGATAAGTATGGTACCCATCTGACACCATAGTTATTACAATATTGCACTATTGTAATAATATTGTAATAACTAGTCTTTCATAATTTTTAAAGAAAAAATATTTTGCAGATTATAAAGCAAAGTACAGGTGTTATTATTATTAAGTTATACTTTATCAACCAAAAGAAATTTAAGATGATATGCAAATGGAAAATGTTATTATTGTTTACCAGAATTTCTTAGTTAAAATTATTTTTGAGTCAAGCAAACTAAAAAATAAAAATGTTGTATCAAGTATTAAATAAGAATTAAAATGTGGTAATTCTAGGTTAAAGAATAGAATGATAGCTCTCTTTAGAAGGAATATGATCAGAGAAAATTTCCTTATAAAACTAGCAATTCTTATCATTTTTATTATTATTCTCATGCTTAAAGCATATTACACACATTAATACTATTGCTAGAAAATCATTTTATCTCTGACCTACTTGTCTTCTAAAGTAATTACCCCAAACTGAAATTTCCTTTTTATATCTTGTCCTTTTCTCAGTTTGTCAGGTCATTTTAAATTTGAACATATTCATCTCAGGTACAACAAGATCACCAGTTCAGTTTTGTGAGATAAAGTAAATTAAACATACATTCTTTCCATTTCATCATTGAAGATAACATAAAAAATGATACCCAATGTATCAAAAAAACAAGAAATCCAATAAGCCATGTTAAGCTCAAAGGTAAATGGGGCCTTTAGTGTGTGCCCTTTGCCCCTTTCCACGCCCAGTTCTCCTTCAGTGCTGCCTCCCAAGTTACCCCGAGTTCCCTCCCAACAATGTCTGCTTTCAGGAAAGGAACTGAAAAACAAATTTGCAGTGATGAGTAAAAAACATAAAGGCATAAAGCTATAACTGCTAAATTTCAGAAATCAGTTTTTAAAATTCCACAAGTACCCAATATTGCCAGGTACTGTATACAATGTGAACCAAATTGATGGGCCTTGTTCTGAGAGAACATGCAGAACAGATAAACAAGCAGTTATGCTAAAATGTGGTAATTGTTATAATAGACTTAAGACCTGTTATGAAAGAGGAAGTCTAACCAAGTGCTAAGGATCAGAGAATTCTAGAAGAAGAAATATCTAAACCAAGGATTGAAGAGTAAGTGAGCATCAACCAGACAAAGGTAGGTAAGAAGGATAAAGACATGAAAAATGTCTTGACACCTCTGAAATCACATTATCCCATTCATTCAAAATACATGTCTGACCCTGACAAACAGTGAAGTTGGGACTAAAATTCAAGCCTTCTGACTTCCAGTTCCTTTCATCATTTGAAACACTATTTCCCTCACTTCCTCCCTTCTCTTCAGCTTCAAGTAATTCTGGAAACAACTGAAATAGTAAAATAAGCCACAGAAAATAAAAAATGCAGGGCAAAAAGCGAATAGGTATAGGCACACAGCTGGGGAAATGGTTTTGTAAGACTTTCTCTGGAGAATAAATATTTGGGACAAAACAGAATTCCCAGCAACAGTGTATATACCCCTAAAGATTGTAGCTTTGGCAGGGCAGTAAATATTCAACTCCAATGTCCAAACAGAACAAATATCTGGATAGTCTCTGCCAAACCAAGATTAAAAACTACTACTATATCTTCTGAAGTAAAAAACAGCCAGCAATAAGTTTATCCATTTTCAGCTAAGCAATACTTCGAGGGGAATTTATAACTTTAAATGCCTCTGCTAGAAAAAGATCTCAAATCAATAATGTAAGCTTCTATCTTAAAAACCTAGAAAATGAAAAGTAAACTCAAACTAAAGTAGAGAGAACAGGAAATAATAAAGATTTGACTGCAAATCAATTAAATAGAAAATGGAAAAGCAATAGAGAAAATAAATAAAACCAAAAAATGCTTCTCACAAAAGATAAAGAAAAAATGTCAAACTTTCAGCAAGACTCACTAAGAAAAACAATGAGAAGACAGATCACCAAAATCAGGAATGAAAAAGAACACATCATCACTGATCTGACAGAAACTAAAAGAATTATAAGGGAGTATTAAGAACAATTTCATGTCAACAAATTAGACAACTTAGATGAAATGAACAAATTCCTAGAAAGACACAAATGACCAAAATTGACTCAAAAAGAAGAAATAGAAAATTTGACTAAATCTATAATACGTGAAGACACTGAATTAGTAATTAAAAATCTTTACTCAAAGAAAAGACCAAATGTAGATGGTTTTACTGATGAATTCCATTAAACATTTAGGAAGAAATCCTTCATAAAGTCTTCCAGAAAATGGAGAAGGAGGGAATACTTCCCAACTCATTCTATGTGGCCAGTGTTTCCCTGGGAGTACTCTCTAAACCTGTTCTGAACAAAACAGGATCACAGAACTCAGTTAATTCTGATACCTCTGGGTTCCAGATGGATGTTTTTTATTTTTTAATTAATTAATTAATGTATTTATTATTATTATTATTATTATTATTATTATGTTTCAGGTGTACAAAACAATGCAGTAGTTATCCTTTTCACCCCTCACAAAGTGACATGCCCATCGGTAGATGACTAGATTAAGAAACTGTGGTACATTTATACAATGAAGTATTACTCAGCTATAAAGAAGAATGAAATCATACCATTTGCAACCATATAGATGGACCTAGAGACTATTATGTTAAGTGAAATAAGTCAGTCAGAGAAAGACAAATACCATATGATTTCACTTATAGGTGGAATCTAATAAATGAGCAAAGTAAACAGAAATAGTCTCAGAAATATAGAGGAACAACTGATGGTTGCTAGATGGGAGGGGGTGGGGATGAGGGAGAAGGGGAAGGGGCAAAACAACATAAGCTGGTAACTACAATATGGCCTCAGGGATAGAAAAGACAGTTTGGAGAATATAACTGGGTGGATTCTTAAGGCCAGCTAGAAAGATGGAAATGTTGTCCAAGTACAGGTTAAGAAAGCTCTAGAACCAACCTGGGTCTCAAAAGTCCTTTAAATATTTAAGGCCATCTCATAGGGAAATTGAGAATAGCTATAAATAAATAAATAAACAAACAAACAAACAAACTTTTGTTTTCCTATCTCTCTCTGCCCAGCGAAGTTAGCAATTGAACTATTTTGGCTTGCAGGGCAGTAGTAGGATCAAGTCATGAGAGCTAGGCCTCTTCAGTTCTCAAATCTATAGAGTTCAGACATCCTTATTGGTTTAGGTGATTGCACAACTTAGATGAAATGAACAAATTCCTAGAAAGATTACTACTACATCTATGGAAAACAAGTGATTTTCCAGTTTAAAAAAGCAAAACAACAAAAAAAACCTTATATTTCAAAGTACGTCCAAAAAATAATTTTTTCTTCCCTCTTTCCTTTTTATGCGCTTACATGTATTATATGCACACTATAGTTATATTTATGTAATGTGAACACTCAGCTTCACGGTTGGGAGTGATGCTGAAAAGTGTTTATACCCAAACCAGCATAAAATGGAAACGAACACGGCAGCCATTATTGAGCATTTCCTCAGGGTGCAGAGCTGTCACGGATCTTCTCATCTACTGCTCACACTGTCTACATGTGTTCTCATCTAAAGAGGGTTATGTAGATACTGCAACTACTGTAACTGTGGCAGATTCTTATATGGTAACCTGAAAAAAAAACAACCTATGCTTACTTGGACAAATAATATTGGGATATTTTGCCCATAGTAAGACAGGAAAAGTGGAGTAGAGGCAGATAAACAAAGCAGTCCACATATCTAGGTACTGAGGAGATTTGGGGAAGTATAAAGCAAATTTTTTCAGTGCTGTTGCCCAGAGCAATTTAGAGGGAGATGTTGAAAAACTACTATTTTTAAGTTTTTCATGCATTCAGAATGTAGCAACACCAAAAGCATGACCCATAAAAGAAAAAATGATCAAGTGAACTTCATCAAAAGTAAGAATGTCTGCTCTTTAAAAGACACTGTTCAGAGATTAAAAAGACAAGCCACAGACCAGGAGAAAATATTTGCAAATCACATTCCTGTTAAAGACGTTCATCCAGAATATATGAAGAACTCTCAAAACTCAACAATAAATAAACAACCCAATTTTTTAAATGGGCAATATATTTGGACATACACTTCTCCAAAGATGATATAATGATGACAAATAAGTACATGAAATGATGCTCAACACCATTTTTCATTAGGGAAATGCAAATTAAAACCATAATGAGATACCATTATCTATTAGAATGGCTAAAATTACAAAGGCTGATCATACCAAGTATTGGCAAAGATGTGGAGCCACCAGAGTGTCATACAATAGTCGTGGCAAGTATGATTACAACCACTGTATATAGGAAACAGTTTGGTGGTTTCTTTAAAAGTTAAACATATACTTGCCAGAGAAATAAAAACATATATCCATACAAACGCTTGTACAAGAAGATTCATAGAGGTTTTATTTGTGATTGTCAAACACTGAAAAAGAAATGTCCATTAACAGGTAAATAGGTAACCAAATTGTGGTATATTGATACAACAGGTTATTATTCAGCAATAAAAAGGAGTGAACTATTGATACGTGCAACAACATTGAGATGTGCAACACGAGTGAAAGAAGCCAACAAAACACAGTACATACTATATGATTCCACTTATATAAAATGTTTTTAAATGCACCCTGAAGTATAATGACAGAAAACAAACAGGTCAGTGGTTGACTAGGGATGGGGGAGCCAGGGTTGGGAGAAGGAAAGGTATTACAAAGGGGTATGAGGAAACTTTGGGAAACATAGATATGTGTTCATTATCTTGAGTGTAATGATGATTTCATGGATATATAGATAATTTCTTACTATAAAGAGATTTCATTTAGGCTTTAAGTTTTTAGCTAATGTTCCTTATGTGACACTAATTTAATGTACCTAGTTTGAACTATCTTTATCAAAAAACTAATAATATCAATATAAAATGCTTTTCTTGCTTCTTAATTATCTAGTAAACAATATAAACCAGGCCAATAGCATGTGAGAAACAATGGTTTTGCGGACAAACACCATGAACACCATTTCCTTCTTAAAGTCACAGTTTCTGTCAAGGTGAGGGTGTCTTTGGCATTGACTCTGGAGAGCCTGGAACTGAAGTACTCTTAGATATGTGAGAAAATAATGTTTAGAATTCATCACATTGTTTTACTTGGCATTACCCGGACACTGCTCAATCATTTTGTAAATCTGAGTGATGCCAAGTCTCCACGTTTCTGGTTTAGTTCCACTTAGCAAATCACAGTGCTGTTGTATGAGTGCTGTTTGAGATTTAAGGCAATACTCAAGTGGTATTCTTTAAAATAAGGAGACTGAGTCAGAAGCCATCATTCAAATGGCAGATGGGTTAAAGATGCTTTATGCAAGCCAGCTCTATCAGTTTCCACTGAATCGATGCTCTTGCCAAACACATTCTCTTAGAATATACAGCAAGATTTTTTTTTCACATTTATAGGCCAAAATTCCTCTTGCAGCCACATCTTGCTTCAGTTTATCTGGAATAAGTTTCTATCTTTTTCATACTGTGCTGGTTGTAGAATATTTGAAGCCATGTTAGTTGGCTTCTAGAAGGGTCAAGAAATGCAGAACTGGCAGAGAAATCAAGGGCCAGCCAGGAACATGAAACCAGGGCTAACAGAGGTACTTATATTCAAAGGCAAATAGATGAGACATAAATGGGAAGAAATGGAAATGTGTATAATCACAGATCTTTCCTGAAATGAAGGTGGGGCTAAGATGGAGTAAGTGGAGATAACCTGGATGTCTGGAATTTTCAAATGTTGCCATCAATTCACACGGCTACATGGAGAGGTAAGTGCTAATCCCATGTTCTCTCTTCCTCATTCTTAGTGTCTCATCCACGTTCAGGTTGCTCTCCAACTCTACATGTTTTCTTCTACTCAACAATGAGAAAAAGTGTGCTGCAATGACAGTTTTAAAAATAGAAGAAGGACAAGGAGGAAGAGAAGGAGGAGGGAGAAGAAAAGGAAGAGGTGGAGCAGAGATGGGAGGAGGACAGATGAGAAAGAAAGAACTAGACGGGGAGAAATGGAAATGGAAAGGAGAGGGGGAAAAAGAATATGAAAACACCTGAGCACCTGTTAAGTTTTAAGCACTGAAGCAGTTTTAAACATGGTCCCAATTATTTTGGCACTCTTCCCATCCATAAGTGGACTCGAGTCTCTTCCCCTTGAATCAGAGTACTTTTGACTGCTTCTACCAATAGAGTACAGCAGAAGTGACATTATATGGTGGCCAGGATTAGGCCACTATAGGCAAATGGTTTCTACCTAGTTCTTCTGGAATATCTGCCCTCCGAAAGCTCTTTCTAAGGACTGCACCACTTGGTACCCAACCACCATGTTGGGAAATACCCGATTCACATTGAGAGGCCACATGCAGGTGCTCTAGTCAACAGGCCCAGCTAAATTCAACCTTTGAGTCATCCCATCCCAGGCATCAGAAATGTGAGTGAAGACGCCAGAACCAGCTTCACAGGCACAGAGCCTGCACAGTCACACAGCCTGCAAAGTCACACTGGGGCCCACACTCAGAAGGGCCTTATGGTTGGTTTAATCTCTATCATTGCCATCTTAAAATTCTGAATAATTTTATCTTTGAACTTGTGTTTTATATGTGAAATCCAATGGGACAATGTAACATGAGTGTGAGCAGAGGAGATGCATACAATATTCATGTCCTCCCCAGTTCCTTGCTGTTCCATTAGCATGTAGTTTTTATGATGCTCACTGCACAGCTTCTATAACATACCTTATACTCAAAGCCCTGTGCTCATAAAGGATCTGTGCTTAGTTTAATGCTCTGATGTCACCATCTTATAATTATGAATGACTGTATCTTTAAACTTGTGTTTTGCAAGTTAAATCCAGGGGACAATTCAGCATGCACATGAGTGGAGGCAATATGTGAAATATGCAGATGCACCCCCCCCACCCCTGTCATCATGTGCCACCCCTTTCACATATAGCCTTCATGCTGCTACATTCTCAGGCCACATAAACTTTAATGAAAAAGTTGTGGGGTGAGAAATTCTTGACTGGAATGTTGGTTCCAGGAGGGCAGAGATCTTGTCATTTTTGTTTACTGCTAAATTTCTAGTGCCTGGCACATACTAGATATATGTTATTTGTTGAGTGTAAAAAAAAAAATGAATTCACAGGGTGTATAAACACCATTAATTATGCCTTTACTTTCACCCTATTTCCTAGGAACCTCAGAATTCATATTTTCCCACATTCTAAATTAAGGTCTTACCATGCAAAATAGAAAAATATCTGAAGGTCAAACGCTACGTTATGTCATTGGGTAGAAAAAAATATATGTGTGATTGCTATCTATATGTAGAAACACGTATAAAAGAACAGCAGAAAGACAAATCCATCTTCCAGCACTGAGCATGCCTTAAATGAGAAATCTCTACGTTGGGGCTCTACAACTAAAGGAAGATTTGGGGAACTGAGAAGATGCTTGGAAAAATAAAGTTTTTGAAAACAGCCACTAGACAGAAAATCTAAGGAAACTAGACATATTTCACCAGAGAAGCTGAGCCTTCAAGAATTATTTTTTAAATACTACATTAATAATAGTGAATGGCTGTCCTGTGTCCATTGTAATGGGATGAAAGGAACAGCCTTCAATTATAGAAGATCCTTAGATTGAAAGTCAGAATTCACATCACAAAGGATGTAAAACACTGGCAAAGGCTTCCAAGAAAGATATGGATTCTTCTACTCTACACACATTGATGAAAGAATACCTATCTAAGACTATTTAAGTGGATTTCTGTCCAAAAGAAAGCATGAACTAGATAACTTCAAGGTCACTATTCTAAAGCATTTTTAATCACAAGCAACTGTGAAAAATAGGGCCTTTCCAAGTACCTAAAGTAAATCACATAATAGGTCTAGGAGATTTTTTTAAGCCCTCCCTTTCATTTTTGATAAGATCTTACATTTAAATAGCATTTCACAATTTATAGTGGGCTTTCATGTAGTTCACCTCTTTATTTTTGTTATGGCATGGTGCCCCAGACTTCCTGCCTAAGCTTGAAGGAGGAAGGAGACAAGAGAAACAGATCAGAAGTCCTGGTTTTAAAATACAAATAGACTCAGAAGTTCACAAAGGCCTCAGAGACGATGCACAGAGCAGCTTCACATAGTATAAGAACGAAGGGAGAAGCCAGCCTGCAGAGAGGAGAGGCACACAGAGAACACGAACCAGCAGTAAAGGTCTTTCCTCCTCAGTCCAGCCAACACCACTCCTGGGTGCCCTGAGGGCAACCCAGAGAGCAGTGAAAAGTCCTCCATGCTTCTCAACTACCTTGTCACTTCATTTTCTTGGAAAGAGGTGTTTGTTAAGAGGGACCCTAAGTTTCTTTTCCTCCGACAAATATGCTTTTGGGGTCAATAATGCAAAAGAAAATGTCTTGGGGAAAAAAAAAAAAAAGAACAAGTGTCAAAGACGACAATGAGAATTTTACAAAAGGCTGAAACCGCCTAAGAGCCAGAAGGCATCGTTCATCTGCAAATATGACCTAAAGGCCTGCAAAACTGTACGGCAATCTGGCAGAAGGCTTTTTTTGTTTGTTTTGTTTTGTTTTGTTTGTTTGTTTTAAGCAACAGCTCAAGGTTCTCTCCTAAGAGATATGTCAGACCCCGCTACCCCATTTCCAATCTGAAATGAAAATTATAGCTATTGGAAAAAGGTCACGGCCAGGTCAGAAGTTTGAGATTTGTTTGGCTTGTGCCCTTTTCAGAGAAAACCATAAAACTCAATTCCTCCCCATCCTGAAATAAATGCTAGGCAGAGCAATGTTTCCATAATGTCAACAGAATGCCACAGACAAGCATTTGCTTTTCTTGGTAACCAGTATATTTAAGGGCACTGAAGTCCATATTTTCAATTCCAGAGAACTAAGGACAATGGCAATAATTTCAAGCTTTTTTTCCTTCTAAGGAAAGTGCTGGAGGAAGTTACGATGTAAAGTGGCCTTCTTTCTTTGCAAATATTATCGATTCCTTTCCCTAACAAACCACTTGGTGCATATTAGTTCCCAGGTAGGTCAAAGGTCCTCACGGAAGAAGGATCCCAATGTTCTCAGGGTATGGGATTTCCCTTGTACTCAGGGGGCTATTTTTAAGAGTTCAACATTTCTGCAAATAAGCCAACACTGGGCCTCCCTGGGGAACCACTTTTGCTGGGCAGGTTGGCTCCACTGGTTAGAAATTGATTTGAGCCAATAATTTGAATTTTATCCCTGAGCAAACAAAATTCTAAAAGGCAGAAACAAAAACAAAAGAACTGGTAAAACCAGGGATAAACAACTCTTGTAAGTGCATGTCTTTGGTTGCCAGCAAACAGTGGTTGTAGGTGAGAATTTAGCAGAATAGAACCTGCAAACACAAGCCAATCGACCAACAGGCCAGTCAATACTCCCCGACACAGAGAGGATACATATAAAAGTAACAAATTCAGCAGTGAGAAAGATCAGCTTCTCCCATTTTGTAGTTCTGCCTCTTTCGGCCCATATCCTTCACACCTTGAAGGCTAACTTTCCTCCCTACCTCCAGCCCCTGTCATTCGGCCTGAACAGGACTGCGGCAAGGTGAGGGAGCAGAGCAAGCCAGATGCAGGAATCGGTGAGAGCACCCAGAGTGAGATGCTAGGTGGCGCCTCAGAGCTGGCCAGCAGCAACAAAGAAAATCCCTCTAGCTAGGTGCAGCCATGACTGCTCAATATTGAATCATGGAAGAGGAAGGGACCTTGGAGCTTATTTAGACCATTTTCAAAGTACATTAACATGAGTTCCAGAGAAGTGAAGTAATTTGTCCAAGTATGTGTATTGGGGCTAACACAGAGGCCCAATATTATATCCTAGCACCAGTTTGCCAGGCTGGGGCTAGTTCCATGCCTGTGCTAGTAACCTACATCATCTACAAGCAAGAGACAACTACGACGAGAAGAGAAGAGCTGAAGGCGCTTCGTGTGTCTCTTTCTCACCCAAAGATTTCACATCACCCTTTTTCACATTGAATCGCTTCTGTGATAACCATCACACTTCATAAACCTATTTATTTAATATTAAAACTCTCCTGAATAGGTAGAGAATCATAGTTATTAAAAGTTTTGAAAGTGAAAAAATAAAAACTACATGTGAGCATAAGAGGCTTAGAGATAATATCTATGAAACTATTATTATTAAGAGAAATGATTGGAATTTTATCTTGATATGGACTGAGGTTGGAAAAAAGCACTAAGAAATGTGAAACACTTTCAGAGCAAAATCCAAATTCCTCATCTTGGCATTCAAAGGCCAAAGGCTGGTCTTCACTATTTTATCGACACTATGACTATTCAATGCACCCTATGTTCTAACCACACCAGCCACCTCACGGCTTCCCAATATCCATATCAAGCAGTCATCTCATTCTTTTTTTCAGGCTTATCTGTTCTCATTATCCTACCTACACTTCTATCACCAGTCAAAACCACACTCATTTTCAAAGTGCATCACACATGATCAGGGCTACTTGGGGCCTTTCCAAAACAGCAGGCAAATTTGAACATTTTTATTCCCGCTCAGATTTCATATGTCTATTATATAACTTACCACACTCTGTCTTCTGTGCATAGTGTAGTGTCAATAGATGCTAAGTACCTGGATAGATGGGGCTGAGTGTTCAGCCCAGAGTGCCAGCCCTGAGACTACCTAAAGGAGTCAGGCAATGAATGTTTCTGTAATTGAATTGAAGGTTTGGGGAAAAGGAAATAGTATAATCAGCATTAAACAACCCAAATATGATAATACTCAATAGTAGTTTCATTTGAAGAGTTTAAATGATGATCCCTTTATATTTTTGAATTGGGTTTCTTATAGAAAGCAAATTATCCTAATCTCATCTTTCATTCAAAGAACATATGTGTTTTCATGACTGTGTGAAAAATGAAGACCCTTCGATTTACTACTGTGGAAAAAAAAAAAGAATCAATTTCTTTCCTTCTGAGGACTGACAAGAACTTCACCTCCATCCAACCCCCAAATCAGATCATGCGAGTATCATTTTCCCATTTGTTGAGTCCAAAAGATTCCTAGCAACTTGCAAACTCTAGACACCTTCTTTGTAGAAAATGCATCCACGAATAGATGAAATGTAGCACTAGTTTGGAGAATGTTTGGTTCTCTCTGTATTATTCCAAGTCTAAAATTATAGAATGAGAATGACTTAGGAATGCTAGGGTTTAGAATTTTTTATTTCACTGCATTTAAACTCATACAACAGGCAAAAGATTAAAACTTCACTAGAGCCATCTCCTGCTTGTTTGGAAAACCATGTGTACTCTTGAAAACACATTTGCAGATCATAAATGTTTGTAAACTTAAACAATAATGGACACAGCCCATATTTTGCATCTCTGGGCCATCTTAATCCATCAGTGTTGACATTACCACAGAAAAACTTCCCTTTCATGGTTAGTAGCTCGTCCCTCTCAACAGATCTGTGCCTTTCTGGTGTCCAACCCAGGGAATTATTTAATTTAATGTCTAAGGGCCAGATCCTGCCCTTGGATATGTGTGAGCAATAAGTATTGACGTCAATGGAAATTCTGGGTGTGCATCTGAGGGCAGACTACGGTCCTCTGCATATTCCTAACATAACTGCCGAAACTCTCCTTATTAAGACTGGTTTGATTTCGTTCCCTTTCTCTTAAATGTGCACACAATACCAGAAGTGACACATGAAGGTCGTGAGCAAAGGAAGAGCTTCACAGGCAGGTGAGCTCCTATGTGGCTTTTTTACCTAAGGAGAGAACTAGATATTAAGTCCTTTATGTTCCCTGGTCTGCTATTGCCCTGATGCCCAGCCCAGAGCAACATTTTTCCATTTCCAGACCCATCTCCTAGTTAAAGGGAAACATGAAACTGAGATTCCAATTAATGCTGATAATTAAGAAAAGAGTTATTAAGAGTATTAGAATGAAAGCTGCACTCAATTCCAAAACAATTTGACTGTCGTTAGCCACTAAATTGTATTTTTTCTTGCTTTTTGTTGTTTTTCACTGGGCTGAATTGTAAACACTAATAATTCCAAGACATGAACTTGCATACAAATGGAGACAAATTGGTAAAGCAGCAATTTGCAACTACCTAGAAACCTAAGACTCATCCGTACCCCTCTTTCTTCCTCTCCTGAGCTCCACCTCACCTTGCACACACATGCACACAAACACACAGATACACTCAGTCACCAGGACTTCTCAGTTCTCCCTCCTTAGCAACGCTTGAGCCTCTCCCTTCTTCTTCAGCTCCACTGTCTATAGCCCTGTTCATTTTTCCCCAGATAATTGCAATAGTCTCATTGTTCTAGTCTCCTGTCCACCTTTCTTGAATACTATCCATTCTCCACAAAGGTGGCAAAATAATCCTTTTAAACTCCAAATTTAAGACTGATACTCTCACTAATAAAATCCAGTGGTTTTCCATTGACTTCAGACAATACCTAACAGTCCATTATCTGAGCTGTCCCAAAATCACAAGTTCAATCAAGTTATCTAGATCCCTCTATCAACCCATCCATCAACTTCAATAAGATTTAAAAACTTGGAATTAAGCTGTGATTTCTGTATAATTTTTTAAGTTCCAAACTTAAAAATATATCCTAAGTGATAATAAACATGTTATTTGGTAGAATAGGTCCAATGCATAATTTAAAAAACTAAAATATATACAATGTATTTCAGTTTTTAAAATTTCTATGGGAAAGACATATCTTTTACCCAAAAGAAATATTTTTGTGATTGTGCAGGCCTTCAATTAATTCCTCTGAGGACCAGGAGATCACATCAAGAACTGATTATCGGACCGGCCAAGTGGCGCATTGGTTAAGAACTGGCTTGGGATGCCAGAGGGCCCCAGTTCTGATCCCACATATGAGGGCCAGTGACACTGCCCTCTACAGCTAAGATGCTGAACAACAGCTCGGCCTGGAGCTCGGCTGCCATGGGTCGCTAGCGACTGTGTAGGCTGCAACCCCTGCTGCAGTGGGCTGCCATAAGCTACCATGTGTAGCCAGCAGCTAGCGTGAGCGGCCGTCCAGAGGCTGGTGACTGATCTGCCTCACCCAGGAAGACTGCAATGATGGTGCCAGCTTGGGCCAGTGAAGCAACATCCTCCACAACTAGACTGAAGAACAAAGCAACAGCAACTTGTCTGTTCCCCTTCCCCCGATTCCCCAGCGCTGTTCCCCTCCCCCAATTCCCCAATAAAAAATCTTTAAAAAAAAAAAACGGTTAAGACCTGATTATCAAAACTTGACTGTGGATAAATACCTAAGAGTGGAATTGCTGCGTCATAAAGTAATTCTCATTTTAATTTTTTGAGGGACCTACATAGAAATCCAAAACACTAATTTGAAAAAATATATACACCCCTATGTTTACTGCAGTGCTATTCACAATAGCCAAGGTATGGAAACAACTGATATGTCCATCTATAGATGATTGGATAAAGAAACCGTGGTAGATTTATACAATGGAATATTATTCGGCCATAAAGAAGAATGAAATCTTACCACTTGTGACAACATGGATGGACCTAGAGAATATTATGCTAAGAGAATAAGTCAGACTGAGAAAGACAAATACCATATGATCTCACTTATATGTGGAATCTGAAGAACAGAATAAACGAACAAACAAAACAGAAATAGACTCAGATACAGAGAACAAACTGATGGTTGCTAGATGGGGAGGGGGGTTGGGGGGCTGGGTGAGAAAGAAGAAGGGATTAGCAAAAATACAAATTGGTAGTCATGAAATTGTCACAGGGATGTGAAATACAGTATGGGATATATAGTCAATAATGTTGTAAAAAACTATGTATGGTGTCAGATGGGTACGAGACTTATCAGTGGAATCACTTCATAAATTATATAAATGCCTAACCACTGTGCTGTATGCCTGAAACTAATATAAAATAATATTGAATGTCAACTATAAATTAAATATATATATAAATATATGTATGCATGTATGTATGTATGTATGTATATATGTCACGGGATTTAAAGTACAGCATAGGAAATATAGTCAGTAATATTGTAATAGCTATCTGCAGTGTCAGATGGGTAGTGGACTTGTTGGGGTTATCACTTTGTGAGAGGTGTAAATGTCTAATCATCATGTTGTATTGTACACCTGAAACTAATTTAAAAATTTGACTGAACTTTGGCATTATCAAAATAAGCTTGCAAATAATTTCTCCTAAAAATTATAAATGTAGAGATCTCAATCCCAAACCCTATTTCTGACCATTCATTTCAGAAATGCAGCTCAACAAAATATTGATTAAATGCTTACTTTAGAAGCACTGGATTTTCAAAGAGAAATAAGATATTTTCCCTGTTTTCGAAAATTATTTTATCTTCTGTGGTAATTCTTAACCAGATTATTGAAACCCAGCTCAGAATGCTGTGATGTTTTCTGATTCTTTTAGGATCATTATAACTTGAAAAATTCCCAAGACCCTAAATCATCTGTGCCCTCCCATCCCGTACTTCCCAAACCTCCCTTCTCATAAACTCTCAGAACGCATCTCCCTCATACACTCCCCTTGCCCACACCTCCCCAGCCACACGAGGCTCCTGGCTGCCCCTGGAACACAGCACACATGCTCGTGGCTCAGGGTTTTGCCCGTGATACTCCATCAGCCTGGAACACTCTTCCCCTATCACCTGTATGACTTGCTCCCCAGCTACTTCACATCTTCCTCAAATGTCACTTTCCCAATGACATTTCCCTCAACACTCTACTTAAAACGGAATACCTGTCCCAGAATGCCTAGCTCCTTTTTCTGCTTCTCTTTTTCTCCATAGCACTTATCACCATCTAGCAGAGTACACATTCTATTTATATAGTTTGTTTTCCTTCCTAAAATGATCATTGTTATATTCTGCAGCAATTAAAACAGTGCCTGGCACATATCTGAATCCCCAGTAAATATGCTCAGAATGAAAGAGGGGACTTGTTCAAGAAGAACCTGGAGCATGTGCAAAGTTCTACTGCACCAAGACTTCCCAAAAGCATGAAATCATGATCAGGATACTCTCCTGTCACGAGTATAAATTTAAATATCTGTAAATGCTAAATAAAACATAAGTAACATGCTTAACTGAGAAATACATACACCAATAATAGATGAGTAGGATAAGAAAAAATTATTTCAAAGAATTTGATCACATGGTCAAATATGTAAAAATATTAATAAATTTTCTAAGTCATTCTTTCATCTGTACATCATTATTGTATCTTGTTCCATCATTATGATAGTTTTCTATTTGTTACAGATCAATTATTTTTATTGTGATCAATGATTTATCTGCATCAAAAACATCTGAGGTGCTCCCTGCTAAAAATGGAATTTCCTGCCTCCACTCAAGAGCTCTAGGGCCATGGCCTATAAACCTGCATTTTTCTAACAAGTTCCCCAGAAAATGCTTATGCTTATTTATGTCTGAGAACTACTGCTTTAGTCCTCAAAACCCACTGCAGCAATATCTGTCTCAGTCTCCCTCCCACAGGATTCTCCCTGAATCTTTTAATTCAAACATTTGGATTTTACGTTAACTAGGGATAAAAACCACAAAACTATATTTTCTTCTTTTGATGATAATATGCCGTCAAGAGATGTTATTTACAGGCCAACATTTCTATCCGTGACAAAAATATTCCTTAAAGAGACACAGAGAGAGCTACAACTAAACGTATTCATCTCCTACTATATAGAGCACATTCACTACCTCATTTAGCCGGAACCTTGTGAAACAAGGTAAATCACATTGTGTTATTTGTTCAGAGCCACTTAGCTGGTGCCTGCAGAATGCAGAACAGAAACTAAACCTAGGACCCCAGTCTATTCCTAGACTACGCAGAGCTCCATCCATTGATAAATCATAACAGAGATCTTTAGAGTCACAGCAAGTAGTTGCTATGATTTTGGCCTAATTCTGTTTCCTTAAAAAGTGGAGCTGCTCGGATTTGAAGGAGGAGAAGGGTGGAGGTGGGGGAGGAGGGGAAGGGGGAGAGGAAGAGGAAGGAGGAGAAGAAGAAGAAGAGTACAAAGTCTTCGCCACATGTTCCATTTGGTGTTCTGTGCTCCGTTCCCTGCTGTGGTGCCTCTTGATAATTCTGCCAGCATATTCTTCGCCCCCAGCTGCTTTTAATTTACCCTTTAATGAGGGCACGAATGTCATTACTATGTCCCCTAATTCAAATGTTCTTGATGTTGCAGTTCTGCCGTATCTTTTTTTTTTTTTCTGGTCCTTTGACCATATTCTCTTTTAATAAAGGACATGTTATCTTAAAGGACATTCATTATCTTAAAACTCACTATGGGTTTTTAATTCCCTGTGAGCTCTCCTTTCAAAGATTCTTTAAATTAACGCAAAAGTTACTCTCATCTTTGGTTCGTGCATGAGCTCAAATGCTAAGAATCCTGAGGTTTCCAGAATTGAAAATAGATTCTTCAAGTCATCCTAGTCTCATGACATGCAGAGGAAGTGGAAAGGGAAAGGAAATACCGTTAGATGAAACCACAGTCTGTCCCCCTCATTGAGATTCACATATATATCAGGATATTAAAGGTTCTAAGTCATTGGGCGGAAAAAAAAATGGTTTTAACTCAGTATTTCCCAAACCTGCTTAACCATGAAACCTCCCTCCCCACACACGCAACACCTAATAACATCCCCTAAAATTGACTATATGGTAAACAAAGATCCCATAAATGTATAATTCCTACAACTAATAACTGCTCAGTAAGCGGTAGCTACTATTGTGGTTATCATTGATAAGCAGGTCAATAAATGTCATGACCCAGCTAACCCATTATTCTAAAGATAGCAAGTTGTGGACCTAATGGGCTCAGTCCAAGGCACTTCCACAGACCCTTGGAAATAATGTCAGTTTATTATTTCCAGTAGAAAATTTACAGGGGAAAACATTTAGCGTATCTCTTCTAGGTTGACTAAGTCAGACTTTTGCATTTGGGAACAATACATACTGTGTGGGACATTAAAATATTTTCCAGGAATTGTATTTTCTCTAAATTGTGGGAACTGGAATAAAATGTTTTCCTTTCCCACAGGAAAAAAAGCATCCTTCTTTTGATTAAAGAACTTTTATATCTCCTCAATCCCTACAAAAGCTAATAAGCAAAGCCTCTTTTACACTGTAAGAGGCCTGTGCTTATTTGGTAATATTAGAAAATTCTGTGCCTTCAGTATGTTTTTAAGGTTTCTCTTTAAAAAATCTGGAAAACAACTGATCCATTCCAATTAGTTCTATAGCTTTCTTTTTGCAGTAAAATCTAGCATTTTCTTCTCACAATCTAATTATCTCCATTAATGAAATGTTTTTAAAAAGTCAAAAATTTTTTATTTTGCTGCAAGACTACAAACTTCTTTTTATAGTTATAAGTACTTTGCAATAATATTCCTTATAAACTATTCCCTTAAGCACAATATAGTTAACACCTAGGAATAGCCCTACACTATAATACTCATAATTAAGTAGGGTTTTGGTTTTATAATTTGCAAAATACTTCTACATACATTATTTCATTTAATCTTGAAAACAATCCTATAAGCTACACAGACATCATTATCCTTATTTTACAGATAAGAAAATGGGTTCACAGAAATGAAGTGACATGTGCTAAATCAAAATGCTAGTACGTAGAAGAACTAGGGCTGAAACTAGGGCTGAACCTCAGGTCTTCTGCTTTCCAAAAATGCAGATAAGAAAAGGGACCGTCTCCTCATGAAGTTGTCAAGACTCAGAAACGGTCAGAGGAGGAGATGGCGTGGGGGTGGAGGCTTTTATGGCTATAGCTTGTTGGAGATTCTATTCCTCCCACTGAACCTGTCTTTCTTGGATGTCCATCTTTCCTATTTCCAAATTTAATCCAATTTTAGCCCTTCGTCATTAAATTCTAACACAAGATAATAGTGAGTGAAAAATACACACCTCATATTTTAAGAGGGCCTATATATTTTGCAAATATGCTGAAATTTAATTCAATGTTTTTTATCCTTCCTTTCACAAAGTTTAAATCTCTCTTATTATGACTTTCTTAATATGATATAATAAATACTGAATATGTGCTTATGTGCCCCTTTTATTCTTAATTCCACCTTATTACCTTTATCATGAAAGAATATAAAAATAATCTGTTGTACTGGAATTTAGCTTGGTAGAAAAATCTTAATTCTTAACAAGTTAGTAAAGAGCCAACCACTCCATTTATCACATTTAGAAAATCTATTCTGAAATCTTTATAAGGAAAAAAAAAATCTTAGAATCAGCTCCACTTACAATCATTTTATTGATGTAGATTTTAACAGTGTTTGGAGGCAATTTACTTACAATGAATGATATTTTTCAATAATATTTCACCAACCATTTTTTCTAAACCTGCATCAGCTGACTTAAAGTGCTAGGGTTCTTGTGAACTGGTATAAGAACAGCAATTCTGATTTTCATATAAGAGAAAATCAGTGTAAAAATTTAAAAATAATTTTATTATATTTTAAACTGCTACTATTTTTTCCAAACTTTATATATTATATATATAATTATATAATATATATAACTGTTGCCACTTACTTGAGGGCTTACTAAAACTGGGCTAAGCCCTAAAAATACATATTACTTAATACTCACATCAACCCTATGAAATAGATACTATTATTACCCCTAGCCGAGGAAACTAAGGCTTAAAGAAGTTATTTTCCAAACTCCCATTGTTGATGTTAAAATCAGAATACTAGTCCTGCTGGGCTTTTTGACTCCCAAGTTTTAAGAATTTACTGCTCTTCATTAACTTTCCTAGAACATGTTCTATGTCCTTTTTTCTGACATTAAGCTAATGATAGTCTAGGCATCTTTTGAAACAGAATAGTTAAACTTTCCCTTAAACAGTTCCATTAGTTCTGAAAGGTTAGCAATACCTTTATATGCTAAGTTTCTATTCTGACACTGTAATTTTTTTACATTTTCCTGTCATTGGTTTTCTAGCCCTTTATCATTTCTCAGCTAATTTAGAAAGAGTTAGGTCTCTCTATAGACTCCTTTTCCAAAAAGAGCCAACACTATAAATAATTGTAACAATTTAATTTTGCTATAAACTTTGTAATTGTAAGTGATACTTTTATATTGACATTTATTCTTAAATCAATATGTAACACTTTGTTTTGGCTACCCTGGAAATCAAGAACTGCTTTTTCTCCATGGCATTGTGCATTATATATAAAATTGATTTTCAGTTAATAAGTGATTGATAGATAAAAGACTACTCAAAATCCCAACAGCATATTATTGGAATTGTCATGGAAATTCCAGATGAATATTTAACATGAATCTCTCAGGAATTTGCGCACTGAGTATATTTGGTTTTCTTGGAATGAAGAAGAGGGGGGAACAAAGTGAACACTACATACCTCCTGGATTCATCTTTCTAAGATGGCATCCCACCAGTCTTCTGCAAATATTAATATTCCACTAAGAAGTAAGACAGGACTAACTATAAGGAGACCTTGTGAGCAGCTTAAATCTGTTCTGCTTTTTTAAACAGGGCTATATAAAAATATAGCTCTAACTCCTGTAAAATAAAACAGGCTGTATTTCTCTCTAGATTAAGGAATTATAAATAGCTAAGGCAGACAATGACATTACATGTCTTCTCTTTAAGAGATAGTTCAGAGCTTTTAGAGAATTAAAAGAAGATATTGTTATTTTGAGCTACAAGACAGAAAGAGCCAAGAAAAAAGAAACACAGAGACATAAAACTAGGCAGTTGGAAAAAAGACATGCCGAGAGGATATGAGAGTCTGTGAAAAGTTTATTGTGTTCAGAGAGATTAGCAGGAAAGTACTAACCAGGTATTTCATAATTTCAGAGTAACAGGCATAAACTAAAAAGAGAAGGTATACTGACAGTGATTTATGGCAACCCACAAGTAAGAGAAAGAAGAGACTGTTTAGAGAATAAAAAAAAAAAGAATCATAGTTTATTTTAGTAACACAGTATTGCCCTCATATTTAGAAATCTGTTTCTTTCAACTTCTCTATAAATAATATTTCATGGCTAATTTATATTATCACCTAGGTAGCTAATTTTAATTCTATTAAAAATACAAGTATAGGAGCATTTGAGATCTTGCTCCCTGGCATATGTCATCAGTTTTGGCTCAAATAAACTCTTATAAAATTTCAGAAATAAATAAGTATGCAAGTATATATATAATAAAGGGATACTGTTTTTCTCCATTATCTATGCCTAAAATCTAATTAGTACCCTAAAAATAAGCCATATTAGGAACTACCACCCAGCCACCAAAAATAAAGATAAAAGACCTAAAGAGAATGAAACAGTCCCTCTTAGATTTACCCTGCAGCCTTAGTCGTCTTAGTCTGAAGTGGTTTCTTAAATTGGATGCTCTTCTAAATGATGTCTTTACTACAGGAACTTGGAAGTCTCCATAGGCCATAAAGGATTAAATGATACGTTCCATTTTCAATAAAATTAAACTGTATCCCCTCATGCATTTTATACTTCATACTCTTCCTTCAAGACTTAGGTAAAATGTCCACATCCGTGTTCCCCAGTCAGAGTCACGCTGCGTCCCCACACGTGAGAGTACAGCGTGTTATTATGGATCTGCCAATCACACCAACAGACAGTGGGCTCATCTAGTGCGCTTGAAACACTGACGTATTCACCTCCACATACGAGTGTGGGTACCTACCTCTGCATGAGGCAGGGCATCCCCTCAACAGAATTTTTAGAGAATATATATGAATTATTTAATTGTATAAGTCTGTTTCAATTGGACAGAAGTTATTTCATTGCCAGGAGAGCAAGCATTTTGCAGTGTAGTGGGAAGAGCGATGACCTCGAGAATCCAAAGCCTGGATGTTAGTCCCACCGAGGCAGCTATGTGACCTTGAACAAGTAGCCTATAATGTGGCAGGGTTCGACTTGGTTCCTAATAACATTCCCAGCTATAAATTTATATTGAATTTGGAAACATTTTTTATCTGGTTAGCTTTTTATGAGTTTCTTGGAATTCTTGCCTGGAGTACTAAATACTAAAATGACAATTTCAGCCAGGCCAACAAAAGTCATTCCCAGCTGGCACTGGGTGGTATGGTTTATTTTCCAGTCGAAAATGGGATGGCTCCAAGAATGGAATGATGGTGCAAAGCAGGGAGGTTTTGTGCTGTATGAGGCCGCTTTTTTACTGTCTCTTCTTCTCCTCCGGAGAAAAACATGGAGCAGAAATGGCGGCGTGCAGTACCCCCCAGATACTCCAGAATGTGATTTGGCTGCACAACAAATGTGGGCTCTGCTCTTCTTCTCCGTTTGCCTCTTGTACAAAGAGGCTGACGAGGACATGAAGATTTTCCATACACTAAGTTAGGTACTGTCAGCACATGATAAAAAAAAAATAGAGTCATCACAGATATGATTAAGTTGGAAGAAATAAAAGTAGTAAATATCACTGTTGAATCTGAGACTGGTTATGTGCAGTCCCATGAAAAGCAGATTCTGTGAATCTACTCATATGGAGGATCAAGAAACATAGGCCTGGAGAAAGTGATCGGACAGGAACAGGAGGTATATAAATAAAAAGCCTTAGGGCTGGCCAAGTGGCTCAGTTGGTTAAGAACTCCCTCAAGCGTGTGAGCTCTGAGCAACAGTGGTTCGATTCCTGGCCTGAGCTGAGCTGCTGCTGATGGCTCAGCTAAAAAAAAAAAAAAAAAACCTTGAAGGAAAGCAGACCAGTTTGCTCTCCAGACATCATATGCTAGCAAATAAGTTTGTGTCATAAGCAAACATCTCTTTAAATGTCATAAATAGAATTATTTAACTCAAAGACAGAAGGATGTTACTTTGGGGGTCTCTCCTCATAAGAAAATATAACCTTGAAGCTATTTGAAAAGAAAAAGGCATGCTCCTTAGCATTAGTTTCCTGCTTAGCACATGCTCTTCTTCTGACGAGGCCTGCTAGAGAAGAAGACTGCACTCTCAGCTCCTGGTCAGCGCTTCAGCCTGAAGTCCTCTCTGCTGAGAAGGGAGCCACAGCCCAAATGTGGAAACTGCTCCCCCTTGATAGGTATACCATAGGTGCTGCTTGCCCTGGAAGCATAGGTGGTGAGCATCCTCCTCCCTCTCAACATTGGAAAGGGGATGATTTATGGAGAAGTCAGACTCATCTAGATGAGGAAATACAGTCCCACTTTCACAAAATGCATTGCGAAAATAGTAATCCTGGGAAAATATGTTCAGGGTAAATGTAACTTCGCAATTGAAAATAAGGCTTTTAATGGATAAAATGTACATTTTACTTAAATCGTGATGACAGAAGAAAATGATATTTTTATTCCATCTATCCTGTATTAATGGATTAGGAAGCCTGAAAAATTCTACTGAAATTTCCCCAAAATTCATAAAAGCATCATTCCAATCTTCATTGTTAGTCATTTTCCCTTTCATAAAACAAATTTACAAGAAGTTTGTAGAGGATCGATAACTTCACTTTTGAAATACATACCACAGTGTAGGTGGCGAGAAAGGGAAGATAACTTTTTGACAAGTTAAACATAAAATGCCATTTTTTGGTACACGGTGACAAACACAGGCAATAGTTTGGTGATTACCAGAAGGTAAGGAGGGAGGGAGGTGGTAGATGAGGGTAAAAGGGATCAAATATATGGTGATGGAAGGAGAACCGACTCTGGGTGGTGAACACACAATGTGATATATAGATCACGTATAACAGAATTGTACACCTGAAACCTATGTCACTTTACTAACAATTGTCACCCAATAAACTTTAATTTTAAAAAAAGATCATTTTTATGATATTTTAGGAAAACTATTCCTAATTAAAAATCAAGAATTCAGAATATTTCTGGACCCATTTAGACATTCTCTTAAGAGTGTATTTCACGTCTGGTCAAGATGGCAAAGTCAAAATTACAACTAAATTACAGAACAACCATCATTGAGAATCGCCTGAAGAAGTCATATAACTTAGGAAGAAGCTACCTTGAAACTGATAGGAGGGGCTGAGATGTAGAATGGGCTGGTCCCACACCCACGTGTGATCATTAAAAATCTGGAGAAATTTCTCAGCTGCTGAGGTACCCCTACAGAGGAAGGGGTCCCTTTTGAAAGATGCTCAAAAGGACAACCTCTTTATTCATAATAATTATTATAACAATAGCCAACATTCATTGAGTGTATGGTTTTGTGTTAAGCACTTTATAAATAAGTTAATCTAATCCTCACAAATCAATAGAGAAATTATTTTCTGTATTGTACAAATGAGAATGTGATTAAATGGTTTGCCCAAGGTCCACACAACTAGTAGGTATTAAGGACAGGATCAAAACCCCAATCTATTTAACCCTAAAGTTCCTAATCATATCTACTGTCTTATACTGCTTTGAGAAACAAAGGACTTCATAAGTTGTTGGTCTCCAAATTTTTCTGATTGCATGTCAGTAAAAGATTTTTTATCATAAATCACCCATATATATATATAAATATATACATATATGGCATATATTAAAATATATAATATATAATTACATATGTGTAATATAGATATAGATATAAATATATATATCACATATACTTAGTGCAGTAATATTTTAGTTACATTCTAAAAGATAGGTCAAAATAGAAATTTTAAATTTATCAGCTAAAAATTGAGTAAGCAACATTTTTAAATTGTGTTTTATTTTGATAATGGTTCAAAAACCTTTTTTGCTCCTATTTTTAAATTAGTATTAATAATAATGTCTGGGCATTATATAAACATTCCATAAGACACATTATAAAAATAACACATAAATTCAATTTTCAAATAGTCTCCTTGATAACGCATTCATTTTTTGGACAACTTCTTGTTAGATTATTTTTACCACATTATGTGGCTGACAAAGATTTCATACTGAAAGACAAACTATCAACTTTGCAATTTTCTTGTTCCTTTGTGCTGGCATTAGAACTATATTTAATCCAGTTTCTTTTCAAAAATCCCTTTAAATCCACTTAACTGGTCACATGTAAACTGCAATATGTTGAAATACACTAAAAATAAACTAACAGATGATGGCACATTGTTAATTCCTCCCAATTACAAAAATTCTCACTCTATTCTGAGAATAAATTTAAAAGGTAAAAAAACTAACAATCTTCCAAAAAGAAGACTGTGTAATTAGTTATTAGTAAACCCCTCCAGTCAGCAGGTTACCTGGCACAGTTCTTGAAGTGCCTATCTGCCCTCACCCACACCGCCTGGATCTTAGAGATCACTGACCTAAATCCTCTAAAATCCACCACTGGGTTCAACCAGACTTGCAGAAAGCTGTCTGCATTTAACTCACTGTCCAAATATTGCTTTTACTCAATTATACTTTGATGTGATGTCCTCAGCCTAAATGAAGGAACCTATGAGAAACTGTTTCTCATGGTGAGAAAACAGGAGAGCTAAAGTTAAAATTAATTCAGAGGACTTCTTCCTACATCATCTTTGAGAGTATGGGTGAAACAAAAAGGAAGAAGTAATTATCATTTCTCCAGGTCTTCTAATGCAAAGACTAATGACAATAAGGAAATTCATTCTGGGATTCATAAAGACAAAGCATCGTCAACTTGGTAATCAATCACCAATGCTCCAAAGCCTAATTTTGAGAGGAGAACATGAGCACTTCTTTAAAAAAACATCCTTTAGTGGTTCTTTGTACTAATTTTCAGTACAATGCTTTTAATGTACAAAAGGTAATTTTTGTAATTATATCCTTTTCTCCTATGTTACCTTTTTTCTGATCATATTTATTGAAATGCAATTTTATGTCTGTTGAATCTAAGAATAAGAAATCGAGTTAGTAAAAACAAAATTTCACTTATGTGATGGCTTATAAGAGGAGTCACAAAGAACAGAGTATATTTTTATACTTAAAGCCATAAAGCAGTTGGAGAAAAAGAACACAAACATCTAGTCACGTGCTCTTTAACCTCATGACTGGGCACTCGTGTATCATCACTGCCTTTTACACAGACACTTCACTGTGTTGATTTTTTTAAATATGTAAAATCGCATCTGATTTCTTTTCTGCTAAGTCTCAGAGCTTCATTTTAGGGTAATCAGAAAGAATTCTAATGCCAAGTGATATTCATCTAATTAGTATCATGCCTGCAAGGAGCTCAAAATGCTTGACCAAAAATTATGAACAATGCTTCCCACATGACACATTTTCAGACCTATATCTTCCAGAGGACTGACTTACTCTTTGTGCTATATTTTACTAATCCTTACACGAATCCTACATAACTGAGAACCCAAGGTTCAGAGTGGTCGAAAGGGTTATCATGAAGATACCAGAAGTTAACAGCAGAGCTCAAAATTGTTTCTCATTGGTTTTACCATTATTATGTCAACTGACATTTTAAAAGTAGACAGATTTCAGTACCAGACAAAAAAGAGCTACCCAAGAGTTATATTTGTATTTAAAAGCATAGTAAGATTCATCACAGTAATAAATCCAATATATATTGAATATTTACTGTACACCAGGCACTATGCTACAGCATTATATACATAACATCATTTAATCCTCAAACAGTTCTCTGAGGTAAGTAAGATACAGTCACCATTTTATGCCTAAGGACATTAAAGCTAAAGACAGACTTGAAAAAAAACCTGCCCAAGATGGCAGAGCTGGCAAGTGGCTATTCTAGAGTCAAGCTCAGACTATCTGATTCCAAAATTCACATGATGAACCAATGCTTTAGGTGGAATTAAAAGCTAACCAACTACTTGTGCATTTCTGCACCAAGGGACCACTATGATTCCTTCATTTACAAAGAGATGAAGCAGATCTGCTACCACTTATGAAGGATTTCCACACTCATTATTTTATTATTCAAATACAAGAACAGAGCATTATTCCTCTAACTTTGACACACTTTGAGAAAATAATTCCCAAAAATAATTCCAAGAGAAAAGCAATGCATGTATTATTACCTACCTATTAATAATGGGGGCACTGAGGCTTAGAACATACTAACAATTGATTAAAAGCTGGAAAGCCTCAGCTAAGAGAGGCCTTCCCTGACTGCCATATCTAAAGTAGTCCCTGCTCCCAACCTACCAACCTCATCAATGTCACAGTGGCAGCCAGGAGTTTGACCGTTAAGAGATAATGCAGATAAAAGTACCCTGAGAGAAATGGTGGACCAGAGCTCAACTTACTAAATTGGGAGAGGTGGGGGACTGCTGGCCTGCTGCCAGAGGCAACAGTTGGTGGGAAGTGGCAGGGAGAAGGGTGAGAGGGGCTGCAGGATACTTAGAACCCAGGCAGGCTATGTGGCCCAGGGACTGGATGTACAACATCACAAATATCACCACAGAACAGAACAAAATACTACTATAAAACCTGGTTCTGGATTAGGAACACCAAGGCCAAGACAGAGGCAATCCCCAAAATTCTAGCCTAGGAGGGAGGGAGGAAAAGAGAAAGAGGCAGAGAGAAAGGCAGAGAGAGAGACAGAGAGACAGAGAGAGAGAGAGAGAGAGAGAGAGAGAGAGAGAACCAAATATGTAAAGACTACTATACATAAAACAAAAGCAAATTTTAAAACCCAAAGAATACATTTTTTTGCAATATACCTGACAAAAGATTATTATCCCTAATATATAAAAAGATTTTATAATTCAATGAGAAATTGACCAATAACCTACTAAAAAGTGGGTAAAGAAACACACAATTCACAGAAGAAATAAAAAACAGTAAAGGATGTAAAAAGATTGTTAACCTCTCTAGTAATCAATGAAATGTAATTAAAAACAACAATGCCATATCAATTGTTGTCTGTTACACTGACACAGATAAAAGGATGTAAAATAATCAGCATTAACAAAAGACAAGATAAATGAGTTCTCTCATACATTGCTGGTGTAAGTGTAAACAGGTATGACCTGTCTGGAAGTGCTATGTCAAAGGAATGCATCAAAATTTTAAATGTGCATTCCTTTGACACTACCACTCATACTTCTAGAAATTGTACAAAGATATATATGCAGTGATGCTCATCACATCATTGTTTATAACCATGAAAAATTAGAGACAATCATGATGTCTATCAACAGAAAACACACATTATTTTTTCTTCTTTTTTATAATAAATTATTTGTCGTGGCAATTAAAAGAAGAAAAGGAACCAGGAACTCTAATCAAGGGGCTGGGAAACACCCAAAAGGTGGTTAGAGAAAGCAAGAAGATGGGAAGCAAGGAAGACTGGAACTGGCCTGCAGGTGGAGGGAAGGTGCTGGTGCTGAGGGGGCCTCGACCCTCCATTCGAGTCCCACCTCTTCCCTCTCCCGTACCTGCCAACAGGCTCCACAGGCACTCCCACACCTTCCTTCTTGCCTCCACCCACCACCACAGGGGCTGCCAGGCCCGGCGAGGGGACTCAAGAATCTCAGTGGGTCCCCAGTTCATTGCTGTTCCACTGGGACTCCACTGAAGATAGACATTATTGATGGCTATCAATAATTATGATATATCCATACAATGCAATTCTAATATAGCCATTAGAAAGAATATGAACCTATATTCTCTGATGTAGAAAGATGTCCACAAAATATTAAGAAAAAAATGTTAAAAAATAATAAGCATGTATTATATTAATTGATTTCTATAAAATTATGTGTTGTTTCCTATATGTTTATGATTCACGTATATGTGTGTTGTATGGATAGAGAGATTCTAAGAGAATATCAATCAGGGATTTCCAGTCAAGATGGCAGAACAGATAAATGCTTTGCTCACCTCCTCTTAGGACCACATCAATTACAACTAAACTACAGAACCATCACCATTGAAAATCACCTGAAATCTAGCTGAATAGAAGTCCTACAACGACTGATACACAGAAGAAGCCACCTCAACATTGGTAGGAAGGGCAGAGACACGGAGAGGGCTGGTCCCACACCCACGTGTGACCATTAAAAATTGAGAGGGGGGCCGTCCAAGTGGCACATTGGTTAAGAGATGGCTTGGGACGCCAGCTCTGAGTAGCAGGGCCCGGGTTTGAATCCCACATGAGGGCCAGTGACACTGCCCTCTACAGCTAATATGGTGAACAACAGCTTGACCTGGAGCTGGGCTGCCATGAGTCGCCAGCGACGGCATAGGCTGCAGCCCCTGCTGCAGTGGGCTGCCATAAGCTACTGTGTGTGGCCAGCAGCCAGCGTGAGTGGCTGGCAGCCAGTGTGAGCTGCCAAGAGTCACCGTGAGAGGCCATCCAGAGGCCGGCAACCAATCTGACTCACCTGGGAAGAGCGCAATCATAATACCAACATGGACCAGTGAGTCGACGTGCCCCACAGCTAGACTGAAGAACAGAAGGACAGCAACTTGTCTGTTCCCCTTCCCCTGATTTCCCAGCGCTGTTCCCCTCCCTCAATTCCCCAATAAAATGTTAAAAAAAATTGAGAGGGACATCTCGGCTGTGGAGGTCACCCCACCACCCACCTCCCATTGAGAAGCAAGAGGTCCCAGCCCCACACCAGGCTCCCCAGCCCAGAGTTCCAGTGCCAGAGAGAGAAGTCCTTAACTTCTGGCTGGGAAAAACAGCAGGGATTGTGGTTGAGCGAGATGGAGGGCAGCTGCAGTTCTAGGCACTCCTCTTAAAGGGCCTGTGCAAGGACTTAATTGCTGGTGGACTCACTTGCTCTGAGCTCCAGAACTGGGGCAATGGCTTGAAAGGCACCAGAGACATACAGGGAGAAACTGAATTGTTTGGCTGCAGGGTGAGGGCTAGAGGGGAAGCTTTCTCCCAGACAGAACTGGCAGAAGCCACTGTTTCTTTGTTGAGCCCTCCCCTTCCCTACATGCAGACACAGCCAGATGCCATATCTGAATTTCCATCAAACTCACTATCACCTTTCATCTGCCCTGCCCTAGTGATTCCCTGAGAACCCACCTCACTCAACTTTCAGGCATACCCAAGATGCTACCAGTGGCTTTTCCATACAACCTGTCTTAACTGATGCTGCAGACTTTCCTAAAATCTCTCAAAGAGTCACAAAACCCAAACAAGCAGCATCTGGCTTTGGCATGTCCTGTACCTCTGGCTGAGCAGCCCCAAGCCCATCACTAGCAACAGCCAGCTTCGGTTCAAGGCTTGGCCTCTTGAGGAACCTCCAAGCTCAGCATGGGCAGCAGCCATCTGCAGATTGCATTATGGTTCATACCAGGTGGCCCCAGGCAGGGCACAGGCAGCAGCTAAACTTCACCTGCAGCGGGGCCTCCGCCTAAGAGGCCCCAGTGCTGGCAAGCCTGGTGGACAGCTTTGAACGAAGCCAGACAATCACCTGGCTGCCACCAAGGATGACACACCCAAAGGGCAGACTGGACAGGCACCAGAGCCCTGCTAAAGCGAACCCTGCTCTGTAGGGTCAGCCCCTGCACAACAGTTCCTCCACTGTAGTCATGGCCAGTCCTCACAACCAATCAGCCAAGGGTCAATCCCTCTCACTGATGAGCAAATCAGCAACCAAGGTTCAACTACAACAGGGGGGCACACACAACCCACACAAGAGACATACATAGAGCACCCAGCTCTGGTGACCAGGGAGACTGCACCAGTGGGTCCCACAGGACACTTACTACATAAGGCCACTCTACTAAGACCAGGAGACACAGCAGTCCTACCTAATACACAGGAACAACCACAGAGAGGCAGCCAAAATAGGGAGACAAAGAAACATGTCCCAAATCAAAGAACAGAAAAAAAATACTAAACAAAATGGATACAAGCAATTACCAGATGTGGAATTCCAAACACTGGTTATAAGGCTGCTCAGTGATCTCAGGGAGAACTTCAACAAAGAAATAGGAAACATAAAAATGGACATAGAAGACATAAAAAAGAACCAGTCAGAAATAAAGACTACAATAACTGAAACGAAAAATACATTAGAGGGAATCAACAGTAGATTAGATGAAGCAGAGGATCTAATCAGTGATTTAGAAGACAAGATAGCAGAAAACACCCAATCAGAAAAGCAAAAAGAGGGCCGGCCGAGTGGCGCGTTGGTTAGGAGTTGGCTTGGGACATCACCTCTGAGCAGCAGGGCCCTGGTTCAAATCTCATGTATGGGCCAGTGATGTTGCACCCTCTACAGCTAAGATGGTGAACAACAGCTCAACCTGGAGCTGGGCTGCTGTGAGTCGCCGGCGACAGCGTAGGCTGCAGCCCATGCTGCAGTGGGCTGCCGTGAGCTACCGTGAGTGGCTAGCAGCCAGAGTGAGCGGCCGTCCAATGGCCTGAGAGCGACTGCCTTACCCAGGAAGAGCGCAATGATAATACCAACATGGGCCAGTGAAGTGACATCCTCCACAACTAGACTGAAGAACAAAAGGACAGCAACGTGTCTGTTCCACTCCCCCAATTCCCCAATAAAAGCTTTATTAAAAAAAGAAAAGAAAAGCAAAAAGAAAAGAGAATAAAAAAATTAGGATAGGATAAGGGGCCTCTGGGACAACATCAAGTGTAACAACATTCATATCATGGGGGTACCAGAGGAGAAGAGAGAGAGCAACAAACTGAAAACCTATTTAAAGAAATAATGACAGGAAACTTCCTTAACCTGGAGAAGGAAATACACATACAAGCCCAGGAAGTGCAGAGAGTCCCAAGCAAGATGAACCCAAAGAGTCCCACACCAGCACACATCATAATTAAAATGCCAAAGGTTAAAGACAAAGAGAGAATCTTAAAAGCAGCAAGAGGAAGGCAGTTTGTTATCTAGAAGGGAGCTCCCATAAGACCATGAGCTGATTATTCAACAGAAACTTTGCAGGCCAGAAGGAATTGGCAATATTCAATGTGGTGAAAAGCAAGGACCTACAACCAAGATTACTCAACCCAGCAAAGCTATCATTTAGAATTGAAGGACAGATAAAGAGTGTCCCAGACAAGAAAAAGCTAAAGAAGTTCATCACCACCAAACCAGTACTACAAGGAATCTTAGAGGGACTTCTTTTAGATGAAGGGAAAAAACAGATAAAAATATGAATAATAAAATAACTACATATCTAGCAACAATTACTTTCAATGTAAATGGATTAAATGCTCCAATCAGGAGACAATAAGACCCTTATATATGCTGCCTATAAGAGACTCACTTTAGATCGAAATACACAGACTGAAAATAAAGGGATGGAAAAATATATTTCTTGAAAATGGAAATAAACCAAAAAAGCTGAAGTAGCAATACTTACAACAGTCAAAACAGACTTTAAAACAAAGGCTATAACAAGTGACAAAGAAGGACCCAGTAATGCCACTTCTGGGTATTTATCCAAAGAAACCAAAATGTTACTTCGAGAGGATGAGTGCATCCATATGTTCATTGCAGCATTGTTTACAATGGCCAAGATGTGGAGGCTGCCTGGGTGTCCATCAATGGAAGAATGGATACAGAGGAGGTGGTACATATATACAATGGAATATTGCTCAGCCAGGGAAGGGAATGGGTTCTTGCCTCTGTGGTGGCATGGGTGGACCTGGAGGGTATTCTCCTCAGTGAAGTATGTCAGACAGAGAAAGACAGATGCAATGTGATTTCACTTATATGTAGAATCTAAAGAACAAAATAAACAAATATACAAAACAAAAACAAACTCATAGATGCAAAGAACATTTTGATGGTTGTCAGATGGGAGGGGTTGTTGGGAGTGAATGAAAAAGGGGAAGGAATTAAGAAGTAAAAAGTGGTTGTTATACAGTACTCACGGGGATGTAGGATTTACATAAGGAACACAGTCAGTATAATTGTAGTAACTATGTATGGAGTCAGATGGGTACTATATTTACCAGGGTAATAGATGGGAGGGGCTTTGGGGAGGAGGATGAAAAAGGTGAAGGCATTAAGAAGTATAAATTGATAATTACAAAATAGTCATGGGGATGTAAAGTAAAGCATAGGGGATATAGTTAATAATAAGGTAATAATTATGTATAGTGCCAGGTAGGTACTAGACTAGTCAGGGGGATCACTTCTTAAATTATATAAATGTCTAACCACTATGCTATACACCTGAAATTAGTATAATATTGAATGTCAACTGTAATTGAAAATTTTAAAAAGGGAGGAAGGATGAATGGGAATAAAAGGTTCAAATTTCCAGGTACAAAACAAGTAAGTCATGGGGATGTAATGTACAGTATAAGGGAATATAGTCAATAATATTGTGATAGTGCGGTATGGTGTCAGATGGTTTCTGGACTTATGATGATTACTTCTTTAGGTACATATATAAATGTTGAGTAATTATGGTGTACACATGAAACTGATATAATATTGTATGTTTGATATATTTTAATAAAAATTTTTTTAAATGAAATAAACCTGGGTTCTGCAAACTCAACAAAAAAAGTAATTTATGAAAATAGCCATGAAAACCTTGGAAAAGAATGAGGAAGTGGTGAATAAGCCTTACCAGATATCAAAACAGTGTAGCATTGGCACAGAAAAAAAGAATAGAAAAATGACAGAAAATATTGTTCAGAAATAGGTGCAAACATATGTGGGTGTACAAGTATAATACATAACATATATGCTCTTTCAATTCAGTGGCAAAAGAATGTTTTGTTTTAAAAACAGTGTATGCAAAGCTGGATAGCTGCTTGGAAGAAAACAATGTTATATACTTACATCACACTATATACAAACATAAATTCCAGTCATAGTAAAAGATTAAAGTTCTTAATGAAAGACAGAGTTGAAAAATAAATGATATTCATGGAGGAAAATGGTTTGCAATACATATGACAAAATATTAACATTCCTAATTCACAAAGAGCACTTATAAATGATAAGAAACAGATCAACACTCCATTTTTTAGAAGGCAAAGACTATGAGTAAGAATTAACAAAACAGAAAATGCAAATCACCAATAAACAAGCATATGTGAACATACACTCACCCCAGCTATAGCCAGAAAATTGCAACAATAAGATAATAGTTCTTGCCTGTTAGACTGAAGAAGATTGAAAAGAGCAGTAATACCCAGTGCTAATGAGAATTCTAGGAAATAAATGCTCTCATACACTGCTAGTGGAAACGGGACTTGCTACAATCTTTTCTGAAAATTATCTGGCAAAATGCAGTATGATGGGTAAAATATATGGTAATGGAAGGAGAATTGACTTTGGGTGGTGAACACACAATGCAACATGTAGATGATATAGAATTGTACACTTCAAACCTATATAATTATACTAACCCATATCACCCCAGTAAATTGAATAAAAAAAAATTTTTAATGGAGACCATAAAAGAAAAAATTCATAAATTGGCCTTCATCAAAATTAAGTTTCTGGTCTTGTTAAGAAAATATTAAGAAAATAAAAAGACAAGTCAGAGAGGAAATAATACTTGCAAAGCACATATCTGATGAAGGACTTGTTGCCCAAAATATACACAGAACTCTTACAACTCCATAGTAAGAAAATTTTTTTTAAATGGGAAATAGGCTTGAACAGACAGTTCACCAAAGAAGATATATAGATGGCAAATAAGCACTTGCAGGGATGCTCAATATAATTAGTCATAAGGTAAATCACAAAAATAACAAGATACTACTACATTTTCACTAGAATGGCTAAAATTTAAAAGACAGACAATACTAATTGTTGGCAAGGATGTAGAGGAACTAGACTTCTCACACACTGTTGGTGGGCTGCAAGGTAGTACAGTCACTTTGAAAAATAGTCTGACAGTTCCCTATAAATTTAGACACCATAAAATCAAGCAATCTCACTCGTAGGTATCTACCTAAGAGAAATGAAAGCCTATGTCAACACAAAGATCTGAGAAAAAATGTTTATACTGGCTTTATTCATAATCACCAAAAAACTAGAAATAAAACAAATGTTCATCAACAGATTGTAGGATATTAATAACAAAATATTACTCAGTGATAAAAAGGAATGAAATGCTGATATATGCAACAAGATGAATGAATCTCAAAAAAATTATGCTAAGTGAAAGAAGTCAGACACACACAACCACTTTATTATTCCATTTACATGACATCTAGGGTAAAATATCACATCAGACACACATAAGAACTGGAGGTGGGGAAAAGAGATTGACCGCAAAGGGAAATGAGAGAACTTTTTAGGGTGACAGAAATCTTCTATATCTTGATGGTGATGGTGGTTAGATGACTCTATAGATTAATAATTGTCAAATTTTTTTCTGCATCTAAATTATACCTCAATAAACCTAAATTTATAAAATTTAAAAATACATACCTTTTTACCGAGACACCCCACTTTGAGAAATCTATTCTACAGAAATAAATGTGTCAATATGTATATAAATTAATGGACATTAATGGGGGATGATTAAATAAAATACATTATATTCAATACTATAGAATATGATGTAAACAATTTAAAAGACCTGAAAATCGTCATTTGAGCGTTATGGTTTGTGGGATCTGAAAGAATAGTTCTCATTCCACTGATCTCAGCCCTTTTGCTTAATTGAAGTTAGAAGAATGGGCCACAACTGGGTACTATGAGCCTCTTTTGCTGAATTCATTTGCCACAGTCACACAGTAAAGCTGACCACAGGAATTCCAGCCCAGTTTGGACTGAAAGAAGAGGCAAAAAGCCCAAAGTGACAGCCAATAACATGACAAGTCCTCCTAAGTTATATTAGAAAGCATCTTGAGTAATGCCATCCATTTATAATGGCCATGGTTCCGGGTGCCTGGTTATTCCTTGCCCTCTAAGAGTTTATGTGCTAAACAAAATCCTAGAAAATGTATTGCCCCTTAAAGGCTAACTATCAACTTTCATTTTCTGTTTCTGTTTTTCATTTGATTCTAGTACAGGGATCTGTCCCAAAAGTTCAATTTACACCTCAAAGGGGTGGGAGTGGGAGGGGAGGGGAGACAAATAACTGAACCTGAACCTATAAAAGTTATTTAATAGATGTCAAAAGTGTCCCTTCAAGTAGTCTTCAAGCGAATTTGTTCATGATGTACACAGCAGAACACTTTCAACACATTTACAGAGCGTCATTACATTAAGAATCCTGAGAGCACAAAAAAATGGAAGACATGGTCCCTGTTCTTTCTGAAGGGCTCCTACCCAACTCGCCCTCTCATGTGTCACTCCTTGATTAACATGCACGGTGACATTAACACTCTCAGACTCAAGAAGCTACAGGACACATATACATTCGGTGTTGCTGAGTCAGCGTGATAAGCGCAGCACACAACGCATCACCATTTAAAATAGTTCTATCACTGATGTTCCACTGGAATTACTCCACCACTTTCCTGTCACCTTAGATTTTACTTCAAAAACCCTCTAGGTTAGGTAAGGCTAACGTTATTTCCAATACCGTGTAAATCAGTCACATAAAAACATTAAAACATGCTTAAGACCATGGGAAAATATAATGTACTTTACTAAAAATGTGATATAATGGGGAATACTTCAATAAGATATATGCATTGAAGGATGATATCCTTTTCCATGAAGTGGGCTGTCCCAAGACTATAGAGTTGTTTCCTGTTATTAAATGGTCAAAGCTAGAATATCATTTGCCCTCATCTGAGAGGCAGCTGTTTAAGAGAGATCATGAGCTAGCTGTACTGCAGATTATGAAGTCATGCCTCTCACCTCAATGCTAAAAGTCAAATCAGCTGAAATGGAACATCTAAGAATGAGGGCTTGCCTGTGAGGTGGAGGGCAACCAACCATCTCTTTAATATGCCTTTAACCATCTGACATTCCAAGCACTTTATTAATTTCTTACTACACTAACATTTCAATCACTTTATTAATTCTTTCCTATACTGTGATCTTAGTTGTCCAATTTTAAAATAAAGAACATACCACTAATTGACCGGAAAGCAATTAGGATATTTGTTTCATATACATTTCATATACATGAAATTCTGTAAATAATTGGGAAGAGGGGTCGAGGGGAGGGCAGAGGCATGAGCAAGTGATCTCTTCTGAGATTTTGGAGGCCCAGTTTCCTCATCCTGTTCCCACATAAATACTTCCACTGCAGATATCTCAAACACTGTGCCAGAGTTATACAAAATAAGTGGCACATCACCAAGCAGAAATCCTAGAGTAGGTGTTCTGAACGTGTTGGTAAAGAAAGTCACTTCATCTGAGAGGTCTCTGCCCCTTCAACCTCACCCTCTTTACCAATATACATTCATCACTGAAAAGGGAAATATTTACAAAAGTTAGTTTAGTTATGTTTAAATATTATGTTTAGCTGTCTGGAGACCATGTTCTCAAAATTTATACAAGAAATCAAGGATTAAACTTCATAACAATTAGAAAACCACACTGTGTAAAATCAAAGACTTAGTTAAAGGACATTAAAATAGTTTTACCATCGGTGCTAAACTGAAATGACTCCATCTCTTCCCAACACCTGGAGCCAAAACCTTTTGAACTTTCATGTAAACACACCGGGGCACACCAAACGCTCTGTCTGCGGCAAGGTACCACCTCTGCACCGGCATTGGGGTGAAAAATGTGGAAAATGCCTGAGGACTCTTTGAAGCAGCTTGGGAGAAGTAAGAGCAGGAAAGAGGCTCTTCTCTAGGGTAAGTTTGTTTAGCAGAAAGTAAGCAAGTTGTCAGGGTAAAAGTTGACAATGTTGATTCCAACAGTTTGAACTGCGAATAAACATCCAAAGGGATTATGTTACTGAGAATTCGAAAAGATTCCATTGAACTCAATGGAACACTTGTGTTTTCAAAGATAATATGCCTTCAAGCCACACACTGGATCCACAGTTTAGGGTTAGAATTACCCTAAGCCCTTTCTATGCCACATTAAAGAACACGGGGTCTGACCTCTCTAATATGTGCCTAAAAGTATTAGAATAAGGATGGAATAAAAATATTTCACTTCCAGTAACTGAACTGGAAAACACTAAATACATGTACATTTGTACATTTGAGGTAGACTGAAAAATTTGGAGAGAAATCTATGTTCTTCCCAGACATCTAAGCTTAAACACAGTTTCACTAACCAATTTAGGGAAATGCATGCATTGGCCATAAATCACTTTTAAGTTCTTCCCTCTTTAATGAGCTATCAAAGACCAAAAAACAGGGCCTATACTTATGAAATCCATAATCCTCTTTTCTGCTCACCAAAACCACATTTAAAATCTGGCTTTCATCTCATGCTGTTGGGTTTTCTACCAGGTACAAGATGAAAAGTTGGGAAAGACTTGTGCTTTTTCAAAAGCAAAACAATTTGGTTGCCACTCAGCAATTCCTAGTGAAATGCCAGAAAGCCTGTAAAAAAGAAAGTTCAAATTTTCCTAACTTGGACTTTAAAAAAAAAAAAGTGTGAGATGTTCCTAGCCTGTCAGACATTCCATCTTTTTCTTTTTTAAATATTCATAAACAAGGAAAAATGCACTTTTGATTTGATAAAGTTTATGTGGATCAATAGAATACAGGTCTGCCTTCCATGCCCTCAAGAAAATGGAGGGAACTTGAACAGCTCTTCTCAGTTCATCTCAAGTCCTTCATGCTTCTCCCATCAGAGTCTGCTACTAGGACCTTTTCCAAAGCTTAACAAAGGCATGTAACTCCCATGCTCTTTACCAGCAAAGTTTGCAGGGAACCCGGTAAAAAGTTCTTTCTCCTTTGAGCTCTCTCTCTCTCACACATATTCACTTCCCTCCTAGAACCAAGGATGTAAGGGAGTACGGCTCAGTCTTACAGCCTCTTTGCTCTTAAAAAGAAAATCAAATTCCCCAGATATTTTCAAACTTCACCAGGAACAAAACAGGCTCAGCTCTGCCTGTGGACCATTATCTCTTTCACATTTCATCTTTATATTCACTGGGTTCATAGAAAGGGCATACACAGAAAGAGGAAAATAGCTGCTTCTTAGACACCAAATTTAGTAATTCTCTCAAATATACTGGCACACATCTAAAAAGGCCTATTTTTATAAGGCTTCGTTAGGTTTTCATTGGTTCTGTCTTTTGAGAACACACATGCTGATTCTCCCATAACTTCAAGCCGAAATACATCTGCAAACTACAAGAAATATTTTTTATAGGAAGACAAGAGTCATCACAATTAAAAAAGGGATATAGTGAGTAGAGTCAGACAGATGTGGGCTCATCTGGATCCCACTTTAGTGTCTCCCAAGCATCAAGTTGCTAACTGATGGAGGCCATCAATCTACGGTGCTCTAAGGTTCCAGCCAACTCCAATAGCCTTACCTGTTAATATGAGATTACTGTACGTATTGGAGAACTGCTCCTTTAGAAGAACCAGATGCATCTGAGCTGCTTTCTCCCGTTGCAGCTCCAGCATAATGTCGGGATGCTGGGCAATCTTGCAGCCTTTCTGTTTATCCAAGGCAACATCGCTTCGAACAATGTCTACAAAAAGAAAAAAGGCAGGCAGCATAAATGAAAAAAGCAAAATAAAACAAAAAAAAACATACACACATCAAAGTCCTATTTTACCCCAAAAATGACAGAATTTATAAACGACCAGTATTTTCATCAGAATGAAAAGATTCACAAGTAATAAACCTGAGGGTCTCCCACTGCATGACACATCCTGCAAGTTTCTCAGGTCATTTCCAAATTTTTGGGAGACTTTTTTTTCTGTTTCTTATCTCTGTCTGAACTCATTTAAGATTATCACTCCTCCATTTCCCTTCTAAATTCACCTCCAGAGCTTATCTACCTCCTGCGGCCCTTTCCTAACAGATTTTACCATTCTTCATGGGGACAAATAATACAACCTTGTCTGAATACAACTGACTGTGAAGGTCATTTCCTCTACCTCATGCCCAGGACCAGGTGATAGCTCCAGCATTTACACTCAGGATACTTGGCCTGTTTTCAAATTTACCTCCCAGCCAGCCCATTCAGCTCAAACTAGGGTTGCTGTTCTGTGGGTTTGCTGCTCAGGGTTTCTCCTGCTATTTTCTCATGTACCTCTGGGTACATCCTTACTCAATAATCACTCTTTAAATCCAGAAGTATTTTGTGAGTCACTGAAGAAACAGGAGTAGAGCTAGAGTCACTTTTCAAATCTGCCTCTTTCTCAAGTATTTCCCATTAGTGATAGGCTGCTTTTTAGACTTCAGTATGAGTTTCACTCGAAGTAGATGCATACTCCAGAAAATAGCCTTCTTCCAAAGCCAACATTCATCTAGAATGCTTCTCAATTAAGGTAGCTTCCATGCCCTGAAGTTACTTGTTTTTACAAATTAAAATATAATTCAGCTGATTATCATAAAAACAAATGATATTATCAACAGCAATCTGTATGATAACTCTAGAGACTTTCAAGTTTTACAGAGCAAACTATTTTAGGAGGAAATGCTACAAATAATAATAATAATAACTGCTCTGCCACTGTTGACACCAGCGGCTTCGGAAGGGAAAAACAAATGGCCGTGTTGATAGTACCAATAAGAAAAATCTGGCTTTTTCAGCAATGCTCAGTGACATTTTTTTTTTTAATTGGGCCTGTGACATGAAAGGTGGAACTTCGGTGTGGACAAATAATCTTCAAACCCATAAAGAGAGCCCCAAAAGAGGCCAGAGAAAAATAAAGACCCATGACAAGGAGGTTTAGAGTGTGGGGAACACAAAGATTACCCAGGTGTGGGAATGGGCCTCATTCATTCTTAGATGAAATTAGGGGAGCTGGTTGAAAAGAATGCATTTTTATGCCTAGTCATATTTATACCGATTTGTAGAACATAGGCAATAAAGTGAACCCTAACATTCAAGTAAGTAACCAATCTCATATTTTTTTGAATCTTCAATACAAAATTAAAATAAATTAATTCAAGGATACAGTCTAGTTTTTAAGACCATCCATAGAAGCCAAGAGGAAAATAACTCTAGTTTACATTTATTTAAATTACACTCTATAAAAATTTGTATTTACACGGTGTCACTGAATCCTTCCAACAATCCTGTGAAAGTATGTAGCAGACATTGTTGATTAGCTGACCCAAATCCTAAACACAATCCCTTCTCCTTTGCCTTCCGCTATTGTAGAGACTGAAAAGTTAAAATACACAATTTCCCAGCTTTCCTTGAAGCAAGAGGTGGCCATGTGACATGGTTCTGGCCAATAAGCTGCAGGCACACATCCTTGGGAGGACTTCCCTTGCCAAATTAAAAGACAAAACCTCACTAAGAGTAAACCAGGTTTTTTTTCCCTTCGGTCTTTTAGACCTCCCTGTTCTTTATGCCTGAAACAAACATGTAGCCCAGAGCTATTAGTAGTCATTTTGTGGCAATGGGTCAGGAAGCAAGAGGGCAAAGAACTCCACACTAAAGATGGTGAACAGAAAAATGGGAAGAGCCGGAGTCCCTAATGCCTCTATGGAGTTACCATAGCTACTATGCTTGTGCTAGACTGCCCATCTCTTGATTTCTTATTACATGAGATCTAGGCACTGTTTGTATAAGCCATTAATAGTCAAGTACATATTTTTGAAATCCTAATCTGTGTTTGTAATCTTAAATGATAAAGAATATTATTACCGATTGTATGTATGAGAAAACTGAGGTGCACAAAGCTGAAGTGACTTGTACACATAGCATGGTCACTTCCCAAATCTAGTAAAACATAGATATGCTATATGAGCTCCTCATTCAACCTTAATCTGCCTGACATTGTATCAAAAACTAGATAAACACAAAGCAAGATTACTTATCAAAGATGTACATGGTCATATATCTGGAGGAAGAGTTAATACCATAGATGATAGACTCAAAATTCAAAATTATCTTGGCAACCTAGAAACTTAGGCTGAAATTCCCAAGATGTAAGTAAAGACATGAACACAAAGTTTATACTGAAAATTAATTACATAAGATAAAGTGGGAAGTCCAGACCAGAGGCTCAAATATTTAAGATTTTATTAAGATTTGTAGAGTTTGGTTGAATACAAGCTTAATATAAGTCAGTAACATGCTGCCAAATATGACAGTCCTGCCAAAAATACTAATGTAATCTTAGACTAAGTTGATAGAACCAGAACCTTCAGAATACAGAAGGGAACATAGCCACACTGCATTCCATGCCAGCCAAGGGCAGCAGAACGAAGAGCTGGAGTTAAGCAGACCTCAGTTCAAATTCTGACTTGGTGGTCACTTATTAGTTGCAGAAATGACAGAAGAAAGTGCCTCTGTCAGCCTAAATTTCTTCATCTACTATTATTGTAAAGAGCCATAAAAGACCGAGCACTGCAACACACCACCTAATAAGAGTTCTATAAAGATTAACTATTATTTTTTGTGTTTTAGTATCCTACTTGTGGTATTATATTTATATCCAGCTGTAATAGTCTCAGCAAGATACTAACCATCTAGAGGGCATCCAAAGAAAAGTACCAAGATGGGAAATAATTTTCTTTTTAAAAAATAGCTGAAATTTTGAGAGTGCTAGGCCATATGAAAGAAGACTTGCTTTCGTATGGAAGAGATAACTGGCTTATGCTGTGTAAATCTCAAAAGTCTAACATTATGGAAGTAACCAAAAGACATACTATGCAGCTCCACTGGAGAAAACTGTAACAAGGAAGCTGTCATATAAGGAAAAGAGCTACTTGAGGATGGAGTGAGTTTCCTGTTCCTGGAGATAGCCAAGCTGAGACTTGGTGACACAGGCACAATAAAATGATTTCAGTGTACTCAGCAAAGCCTGCCAAGTACAGGGTTAGGTACATTCTCTGACATTATGTGAGGCAATATAATAGATAGTTAAAGGCACAGGTCTTGAATTCAAACAGATACATCATTAAGAAAATGAAGAAGACACAAAGAAAATATTTGAAAATCACATATAAAATAAAGTATATAAAGAAAATTTTTACAACTTTTTTTTTTTTTTTAAGCTGAGCCATCCCGCCACCTGTTGGCAGCTCACGGCTGCTCAGCTCGGGCTGACTCGAACCGCTGTTGCTCAGAGCTCAAACTCTTGAGCGAGCTCTTAACCAACTGAGCCACTCAGCCGGCCCTACAACTTATAAAAAGACTAACAACCCAGTTTAAAATGGACAAAATATCTGAATAGATATTTCACCAAAGAAGATACACAAATGGCTAATAAGCACATAAAAAGATGCATAACATTAGTCATTAGGAAAATGCAAACTAAAACCACAATGAGGTGTTACCCATTCAATGACTATAATCCAAAAGGCTGACAATATCAAGTGTTAACAAGGATGTAGAGCAGCGGTTCTCAACCTATGGGTCGCGACCCCTTTGGGGGTCGAATGACCCTTTCACAGGGGTCACCTAAGACCATCGGAAAACAAAAAGATATTTACATTATGATTCATAACAGTAGCAACATTACAGTTATAGAGTAGCAACGAAAATAATTTTATGGTTGGGGGTCACCACAACATGAGGAACTATATGAAGGGGTCGCAGCATTGGGAAGGTTGAGAACCGCTGATGTGGAGAGACGGGAGCCCTCATACATTGCTGATAGGAATGTAAAATGGGACAGTCCCTTTGGAAAACACTTTAGCAGTTTCTTAGGGGAAAAAAATATATAAACTTACAGTAAAAACCAATAAATCACTTCTAGGATCCAACCCAAGAGAAATGAAAGCATATGTTTACACGAGGACTTATATATGAATATTCACAGTGTCATTGTCTATAACAGCCCAAACTGGAAACAACCCAAATGTCCATATACTGTTAAATGGAAAAACAAAATGTGGTAGATGCATACAGTAGAATACCACTTCTCAATAAAAAGAAACACACTACTGATAAATGCTAGACCTGGATAACCTCAACAACATAGGCTAAGTGAAAAAAAGCTAGACACAAAATGATTATGTAGTCTATGAGACTATTTATGTAAAATTTCTAGAAAGGGCAAATCAAATTAATTCAAGACAGAAAATTACCAGTGGCTTCCTGAGGCTAGTATGGAAGCAAGGATTGACTGCAAATAGGTTTGAGAATGTTCTGGGCCGGCAGAGTGGCGCGATGGTTAAGAACTGGCTTGGGATGCCAGAGGGCCTCGGTTTGGATCCCACATATGAGGGTCAGTGACACTGCCCTCTACAGCTAAGATGCTGAACAATAGTTCGACCTGGAGCTGGGCTGCCGTGAGTCGCCAGCAACAGCATAGGCTGCAACCCCTGCTGCAGTGGGTTGCCATGGGCTACCGTGTGTAGCCAGCAGCCAGCGTGAGTGGCCAGCAGCCGCCATGAGCGGTCGACCAGAAGCCGGCAACTGATCTGCCTCACCCGGGAAGAGTGTAATGATGGTGCCAACTTGGGCCAGTGAAGCAACGTCCTCCACTAGACTGAAGAACAAAAGGACAGCAATTTGTCTGTTCCCCTTCCCCCAATTCCCCAGCACTGTTCCCATCCCCCCAATTCCCCAATAAAAATCTTTAAAAAAAAAAAAAGAGAATGTTCTAAAACTGGATCGTGATGATGATTGCACAATTATATGCATTTCATAGAAATAACTGAACTACACCCTTACAATGGGTGAATTTTACATGTAAATTATATCTCAAAAAAACTGTTAAAAAGTAACAAAACTACACCCTTGTTCATAGCATTATTCACAATAGCCAAAAGGTAAAAACAGCCCAAATGTCCATCAACAGATAAACAAAATGTAGTATATACATAAAATGTGATATACTCAGCCTTAAAAGGGCGGAAATTCTGACACATGCTACAACATGGATGAACCTTGAAGACATTATGCTAAGTGCAATAATTCAGTCACAAAAAGGCAAATACTTTATAACTCCATTTGTATGAGGTACCCAGAGTCGTCAAATTTATAGAGACAGAAGTAGAATGCTGGTTGCCCAGATCTGGGAGGAGGAAAGAATGGGGAGTTATTTTTTAATGGATACAGTTTCAGTTTCACAAGATGAAAAGCTTTCTAAAGATGGATGGTGGCGATGGCTGCACAACAAAGTGAATGTACTTAACACCATTTAACCACACACTTCAATATGGTTAAGATGATAAATGTTGTTATGTGTATTTTACCACAATTAGAAATGTTTTGGAATAACAAAAAAATAACCAGAATTATATTTCAAAAAATTATAACAAAACATGAAATCACCTTAAAACTTTGGGTCTGCAATGCCCTTGTTACATAGTCCATGTCCGGTTTTCTCTGTAAATGACATGGGATTAGATATAACAACTTTGATATAATTTTGTATGTGCCTCGCGCAGGGCCACATCCAAAATGAAGTACAGGCCTGAGAGAAGGCCTTGGCTGTTCTCACACAGACTGAACCAAGGATGAGACCAGGGCCACTCCCTTCTCTCCAGGCTTCAATGCAGCCACTGTAATAGCAGCAGGAAGAGAAAGATCCTGACTGTTCTGCAGGCCCTTGAAGGAGGTTCACAGATGCTAGAAGACTCTGTGATGACAGCCCAGAGCCCCAGGCCAAAGTACTCATGATCTACTCTCTTCCCTCCAAGTGACATGTCCTTTCATTTCCCTGACTTAGTCAACCACATAGTTCCCTAATCTTCTAGTCTCTGACTCGCGTCATCTTTCATTCCTCTCTCTCCCTTTCCCTTCAAGTCACCAAAATTACCCATTTTGGATTCAAATGTCTCTTAGAGTAGCCCTCTTCTTTTAAATTCCAATTAACACTATGTACGTCACATCTGGAGAACTAAAACAGTGCAAGCCAGCACCCATAACCCCAGACACATGGCTCTCCAAGGCACTTAGCGCATCACTTTTGGAAAAAAAAATCCTTTATTTTTGCTTTGTTTTCATTACATGCTTCAAACAGAGAAATGTGCAAAGAATACCCACCCACATCCACGTACCCGAGCTCAGCTCTATCCTTTTATAACATTTTACCATATTTGCTTCAGATTTGTTAAAAGAAATAAAACAGTTCAGAAACACTCGAAGCCCTCTGCTTACCTCTTTGCAATGACATTCTCCTTCCTCTCTCCAGCCTCAGAAAGATAACCACCATCCTAAATTCTGCAAGTAATATACTTACATAGCTGTATGTACGTAAGTATGTATGTATGTATATATATATATATATGTATGTATATATGTATATGTGTGTATGCTTCTATTATATATATAAAGAACACATATCAGTTTATTTTTTTACAACAAAGCAACAGTTATCAAAACTAAGAATTAAGGGCCGGCTGAGTGGCGCGATGGTTAAGAACTGGCTTGGGACGCTAGAGGGCCCCGGTTCGGATCCCACATATGAGGGCCAGTGACACTGCCCTCCGCAGCTAAGATGCTGAACAACAGCTCAACCTGGAGCTGGGCTGCTCTCGAGAGTCGCCTGCGATGGCATAGGCTGCAGCCCCTGTGGCAGTGGATTGCCATGGGCTACCGTGTGTAGCCAGCAGCCAGCGTGAGCGGCCAGCAGCCGCAGTGAGCAGCCGTCCAGAAGCGGGTGACTGATCTGCCTCGCCCGGGAAGAGCGCAATGATGGTGCCAACTTGGGCTAGTGAAGCAACGTCCTCCACAACTAGACTGAAGAACAAAAGGACAACAACTTGTCTGTTCCCCTTCCCCAATTCCCCAGCACTGTTCCCATCCCCCCAATTCCCCAATAAAAATCTTAAAAAAAAAAAAACTAAGAAATTAACATCGGTACAAATACACAAATACAATGAACTCAACTACAGACTGTTATATTTCACCACTTTCTCTATTAGTACCTTTTGTATTCCAGAGCCCGATCCAGGACCCCACATTGCATTGGTTTCCATTTTCCTTAATCTCTTCTGAACAGTCCATCCCTCAGTCTTTCCTTGTCTTTCATGACTTTGACACTTTTCAACAGTGCTCATCAGGTTCAGGTAGACTGTCCCTCAGTTTGGATTGGTTGAAGTTTTTTCATAAGTTTTTTCACATGTTATAGATTTGGGGGAATCCTTCCCCAGAAGTATTCTTAGGTCTTTTATTAATGCTGATGTTAATCTTGATCACTTATTTAAGGTCTGACAAGTTTCTGCACAGTGAAATTACTATTTTGCCTTGTAATTAATGAGTATTCTATAGGAGAAACTTTGAGGCTACGCAATACCGCATTTTTCTATAAATTTCTATCCACTAATTTTAGCATTCATCTAGTGGATCTTGTCTACAGTAGTTATTCTTCTGGTATTCTAACGGTGATTTTCTATTTTTCTCAATACTTCTACACTTATTAATTGGAATTCTTCTGCAAGGAAGAGCTATCCCTTCTCCATTTATTTATTTATTCAATCATTATTCATGTCAGCATGGACTTAATGGTATTTAATTTATTCTTTAAGCCATCATATTTGTCTATTTTGTTACACAGATTGTTCCAGCTTTGGCTATTTGGAGCTCTTTTGGGTCAGCTTCTGTATTCTTTTGACATACTCCCATCATTTTTTTAACAGCACTTCCTTACTTTCTAACACTACAAACGTTCCAGGATCATCTCTTTACTTTTAATTTTTATTTTTTAGTTACAGTCAACATTCAATGTTATATTAGTGTCAGATGTACAGCATAGTGGTTAGGCATTTATATAATTTATGCAGTGATCCCCCCGATAAGTCTAGTACCTACCTGGCACCATACATATTACAATACTATTGACTACATTCCCTATGCTGTACTTTACATCCCTTCGACTATTTTATAACTACCAATTTGCATTTCTTTTTTTAAGATTTTATTGGGGAATTAAGGAAGGGGAACAATGTTGAGGAATCATCGGGGGGAAGGGGAACAGACAAGTTGCTGTCCTTTTGTTCTTCAGTCTAGTTGTGGAGGACGTTGCTTCACTGGCCCATGTTGGCATTATCATTGTGCTCTTCCCAGGTGAGGCAGATAAGTCGCTGGCCTCTGGATGGCCGCTCACGGCAGCTCTTGGCAGCTCACACCAGCTGCCGGTTACACATGGTAGCTTATGGCAGCCCACTGCAGCAGGGGCTGCAGCCTACGCCATCACCGGCGACTCACAGCAGCCCAACTCCAGGTCGAGCTGTTGTTCACCATCTTAGCTGTAGACTGCACAGTGTCACTGGCCCTCATGTGGGATCCAAACCAGGGTCCTGCTGCTCAGAGCTGGTGTCCCAAGCCAGCTCTTAAGCAATGCACCACTCGGCCAGCCCCAATTTGTACTTCCTAATCTCTTCACCTTTTTCACCCAGCCCTCCAGCCACCCTCCCACCTGGCAAACATCAGTTTATTCTCTGTATCTATGAGTCTGTCTCCATTGTTTGTTCATTCATTTTGTTCATTAGATTCCACATATAAGTGAAATCATAAGGGAACCCTCGTGCACTGTTAATGGGATTGCAAATTGGTGCAGCCACTGCAGCAAACAGTATGGAACTTCCTCAAAAAATTAAAAACAGGATCATCTTGCATTTTCCCTGCCCCAGACCTGGAATCATACACTTCTCCAAGGAGCACCGGTTCCTTTTGTTTAAGAATGGTATTTAAAAACCAAGATGTGGGCACAACATGTGCTCACTGCTACTGGGGTGTCACTACTTCTAGGCCCTCTCAGTAGACAGAGCTAGGAAGTGTATACGTACCCACTAACTGATGTATACACACATATCTATATTTATTTCTGTGTCTATTTCCCTGTATGTCTATTAAAAGGAAAACAAGAACACATCAGTTCATACTGATGCCTCCAACTCCATCCCAGTACCAAAGGGTTCATTCTAGCATTCCCATTTGCTTATTTGCAATGTCTTTCTCTGACAGTGAAAAACCTGCTTCTTATCAACTGCAATACATTTACTTATTTGTTCAACAGTAGTATACATGCAGCTTCAGAATTACTAATCCATACCCCTATAAGAAATAGATTTATCAACTAGTGTTTCTTTTCAGTTCTTTTTTTCATTAGCCCTACAGTATCCAGTCAAAATAAACCTACTTAGGTCCGCTCCTTCCTTCTCCAAGCCTTCAGTGTGGTTGTATCATTTATTGTAATACGGTTAGAAACATTTGTAAATCTACATTCCATCTTTGACTTCCCCAACATCCTGATGGATTTTTTTTTTTAATTTGAAGACAGTAAAATTCACTCTTCTTGGTGTAACAGTTCTATGAGCTTTCATAGTTGAGTAGAATCAAGTATCCATAAGCACATTACCACACAAAACAGTGTGATCACCCAAGAAACTCCCTCACGCTACCCTAATTATCAATCCCTTCCTCCAGTCTCACCAACAAACACTGATCTGTTGTTTTCTGGTTTGGAGTTTTTGTCCCTATAGAGAGCTCTGTCTTTTTCAGAACGTCATATCAACAGACTCATACAATATGTAGCCTTTGGGATGTGGCTTCATTCACTTATCAAAATTCGTTTGCGATTCATCCATGTTGTTGTGAGGGTTCCCTGCTGTTATACAGCCCACTGCATGAGTAAGGATCACCTAGCATTCTTCCTGTTGTCTTATGGAAGCCAAGACTCGGAAAAACAGTGAAAAAAATGTGTTGATACTTGGGACACAGCTATGGCTGTAAAAAATAAACTGCTTCGTGTGTGACACAGGCGTCTCATATCTTCTGCCAGCATCCATGAAACTGGCAGCTACCCTGTTAGCTTGAAAGGAGGGTAAGACCTTAGACCCTTCACAGTTCTTAACGTTATTGTGCCGACAAGAACCTCCAGTACAAAGGCGACCTATGGGCACTGTGGGCTTGTTCCTGGTTTTAAAGGGAATGCTTCTAACGTTTCACCATTAAGCATAATTGATTTAGATTCTTGGCGGATACTCTTTCAGGTTATGAGAAGTGGTTTAAAAAATTCCTAACTCATTTAACTTGGGAAATTGTTGCTTGAGTGGTCTGAAAGAGTGAATGTGGCTCTTCTTAGAATCAAAAATAAGGGAGGAATCCCTAGGAGGGAGCTACTGAAATTTCAGGTAAGACAGTTCTTCATTATATCCTGCCCTGCAGGACATCTCACATTCTTGGTCCCCACCAACCAGATACCAGCAGCATCCCTACTGTCAATGATTGTAAACCCCTCAATTTTTTTCAAATGTTTTCTAGAGCAGGGGTTGACAGATTTTCTTCTATAGAGTCAGACAGTAAATATTTTAGGTTTTGTGGGCCGTACAGCCTCTGTTGCAACTACTCAACTCTGCTGTTGTAATGCAAAAGCAGCCATAGACAATACATAAACAAATGGGCATGGCTGGGTTCCAATAAAACTTTATAAAAACAAATGGTGGCGAGATTTTGCCTACAGGCTGTATTTTGCTGACTCCTGCAATAGAGAGATGAGTCAAGAGTAGAATACCCTCAGATTTCACAGATAAGGAAACTGGGGTCAGGGATGAAGTGATTTGCCCAGCATTTTGATTGCACTGTATTTCGTACCAAGCAATGACTTAGAACCCAGGCTCCCCAACTGCTGGTGCTCTTCCCACTACAATGCCCAGCAGAATAAATGACCCCCAGGCAGAATCTGCCTCAGCAAGTATTTTCATCCATTTCTACTAAATGTATGCAAATATATATGGATACTTGGCAGATGTCCGTGATTATTTAAGTCTCTGCTCCAGCTCCCTCCTCTGAGGTCTGCAGTCTTTCTCTAGTTTTGCATCATTCCCAGATGAAGACTCCATTGTTCCATCTCAAAAATGTTCATGAAAACATGCAATACAATTGGGTTGGAGGCTGAACCCAGAAGCGGAGACTTCCCACAACAACTCTGCATAAATCATTCATCTGCTAAATATTTCTAAGCCTCTCCTCACAGCCCTGATTTCTCATCTGTACACCATGACTCATACCCAATCAACTTGAAGTCTATTTTCAAGTGAGAATCCCTGCAGAACTGGATCTAATATTAGTCTCTACAAAGTAACAAAATTTATCACATCTCCTTTTCTTTCATCTATAATTGCTGAAATTCCATCCACAAAGATATTTTGTTTGGCCTGACTGATTCTTCACAAAAGTGAATAAATTACCTCATGGAAGGACTGGGTAATCATAAATAGTTGTTAGCAGTGATGCACACACAGCTTGAAGTAAAGCATTAGCTCTTAGAAGAGGACTGGACTCAGACAAGGACAGTTACATAACAAACCTTGGCCGAAACCAAGACATTTGCTGGTTTACTAAGTGTATCTGGGGCCATTTTTACCCATACTTGGTGGGATTCACATAATGGGTAGAAGGTGGACTAAAGTTCTTCCAACTCTAAGATTTGGTTAGTCTAAATTCAGAAAAAAAAAAAGAGAATGTTACATCCTGTAGGAATCCTCATAGAGGATGAACTCAGCCATGAAGAACACAGAGAATTCAGATGTGGAAAGAGAAGACGGAGACACATGAAGAGCTCAATGCGGCTCTGCACCAGTGGGTTCCTCTCTTCTTCCTCACATCCAAACAGTAAAAACCACTCAGATGCTCTAGGGTTATCCCATTATCAAGAAGTCCCTAAAAGGACAACCTTCTAAGAAATGCTTTCAAATTTACTTCACCAAAGCAACAGTCATAAATGCCTATTAGAGCCAATGGCCTGGCATATTTGGTCACTGAGCACCAATAATCTTAGACAGCAATTTCTGTTAAAATCTGATATATTCAAATCTTTTGGAGTTAAATAAATGACGGGCAAGGACAGGAACCAACAATTATAGAAAACACATGCCTTTTGATGAATAAAAGAACATTTTTTCAAGTACTGGATTAGAGTCAGTGGCACCCGCCTTCATTCTGTGCTTGAAAAAAAATAATAACTTAGCTTCTTTGAGAGCTGACTTTCCCCCATGGTATGAGTAGACTGGCTAGGACTAGAATGAATATATCCTTGGATTATCATCATTTAGGTATATTATGAGTTCTCCAAAGGGCTATGTGTAATCCAAAGCTGCTAAATGTCAAAGTCAACCAGAAAAAAAAATGAGAGAGAGTTCTAAAGAAATTAAAACAAAGGTTTAGACATCGGAACTTTTAATAAGGATTTGTCAAGCATCATCATTTCCTTCCCTAACTTGGAAGCAAACCAAATTTCTTCATGTGGATGGCTTTGGAGCCTCCTAGTGGCAGCCTCAGGGGACCTACAAAACTAGGAGCCCTGGAAAGGATCAGGCTTTCAAGAGAGTGTTAGTTATGTATGATGGTGATCCATTCATACAAACACATCAGCTCCTCCAACGTGCTCGACACGCTATATTGAACACCAGGAATGCAAAGATGAGTAAATGTTGGTCCCTACCCTCATGGAGCTCACAGCCTACTCCAATAACAAGTAACAACAGAAATGACTCTACAACAATGTAATAAGCACTTACAACCTGCATATATAGGAAAAGGAGATGATGTCAGGAGTGTGCAATAAAGGGGATTGACTTCTTAGACAAGTCTTTATTAAAGAATAAATAGAAGTCTGTCTGATGGAGAATCCAAGTACATTATATATTTTCATGCTTTTGCAAATTCTGCTTCCTGTTTGAAATAGTCCCTTTTCCATATACCACACATAGAATACTAAGACTAGAGTACAGTAGGAAGGGAAGAAGCCTGAGGAAACAAGCTAGAAGCAAACTTATGAGTGCCTTTATGGTTTGAGCTTTATCTTCCAGGCTCTGAAGAGATGTCAGAGGCTCTGAATTAGAGAAGTAACTTAACGAAGACCAATAACCTTAGTAGCAGTCTGAGGAATATATTAGGAGAGCTAGGAAGCAGAGAGACCCATTAATCAGTGATAATAGTCCAGGGGAGAGGCAAGAAAGACTGGCCACATAGCATTAGCAAGAAAGAAGATTCCAGGGTTAAGGACAACTCTACCTGAAAGCCAAATGAATGTGGGAGATTAGACTCAGAAAAGAATAAAAAAATAGCTCAAAGTTTTCCTTAAGAAACAAGGGAGACAATAATACCATTAACTAAGGGGAAAAAGGAGAAGTTGAAGGGTTGAGTAATATGAGGAACTTCAGTAAACTTTATTTGGGGTAAAAATTAGATTTGGGATTTGTTTAGACACACTAGGAAGTGTCTATAAACTTCACAAATCTGAAAAAACAATAGATTTTAACCATCTCAAAATAACCACAAGAGTTATAACCACTCTTAAAATATTAACTTATGTCTTAGTGATACAAGAAAAAAAGAGCTATTGCTTTCATTTTCATAAATTATACCCTGAAATTGATCTAGTGTCAGAAAAATAAACTCTCACTAGACAATGAAAATTTTCTAACAAAGATGAACATCTTATTCTCCTTATTTTTGTCCCCTTTGGCTTATCCAATCCTCCAAAGTACTAATCCTTCAAGGAACACATTGATTTCTATCTTTGCACAAAGCATTATCTTATTCCTTCAAGACCTTATATGTTAATCTATTAGGTTAACATATCTGAACTCTCGAAGTATTTAGCATAGATAATATTCTACTACATTGTCCTTTATGATTTGCTGGAGTTTACAGGAATTTTAGTTGTGTTTCTCCAACTCTATTTTAAAGTTTCTTGAGGAAGGCATGGGCCATGCCTACCGCTCTCAGCCAGAGGCCAACTAATACCTATTTTTCCCCCTTTATATTTTAAAAAAGATAAAAATAAGTCCACACAAGTTAAGTAACTTAGGGTTCAAATTTAGTTTGTGGTACATATCAGACTGAAGCCAGGTACCCAGAGTTCTAGTTCCATAATTTTTCTATGCTTTCAAATGCCCCATAAGTATTTAGTGAGCTACTTGTGCTATTAGGCTTCCATTCCTAGGGGGCACTTTTGCATCTTACTAGGATATTCAAATACCAAAAGACTCAAATTAATGATTATTTAATGGTGGAATTACAAGCACCCAGCAAGGCAGTAAGGAAAGTATTTGGGGACAAGTAGACAATCTGGGAACCTTAAAATCACATCACAAATTTCAGCATCAGGTCACAAAGAAATAACAACAATCAGATTAACCCTCCTATCTTAAATTACTTAAAATAGGACCAAGATACATGAAACAATGGTTTTGGACAAAGGAAAACAGAAAGCACAGGACAGTGATCACTGAGAAAGGGAAAACAAACGAGGTGAGCCCTATGATGCCCTATCGCACTGCCTGGAAAGAGCTGTCAGGCTGCAGTACAGGGATGAGGAACCAAAACAGAACTCAGCAGTATTGCTGAGTTGAGGAGGCAGAATTCAAAGTTTGGAGAGGTCAAGGCAGCTAGAATTTATAGAACAGAGTACAGGAGAGCAGGGAGCTCCAGAGACCTGCAGCAGAGTCACTTGATGTCTCTGGGTAATGGCCTCCTATATGTGAGAAAACTACCAAGGCAAGGAAAAAAACCACCAGAAAGGAGTAAGGGAAACAGTCACCAGTTTACACAGGACCAGGAATATGTCACGTTCTGAGAAGCTAGACTGAAAAGATCTAACAGATGAGGCATAAAGTCAGCAGGGTATACATGTAGAAAGGCACTGCCTCAGAAAGGTATTGTTGCTCCCCATAGAGAAGCCACATCATCCACAGACTAATGACTGGTTTTGACCACCCTAATGGAGCTTAAAAAATCAAACTGACTCCAAGAAATTTAACTTCATCCTCAAAAAAACCAAAGATATAGTTACAGAAATATCAAAATATCCAGTATCCAGTATGTAAAATTCAAAATATCTGACATCCAGTTAAAAATTACCAGGCATACAAAGAAGCAAAAAAATATGACCCATAAGTAGAAGAAAAATCAATAAATATAAACAGACAGAAATGACACAGATGATGGAAGTAGTAACCAAAGATATGAAAAAACAACCAAAACTGTATTCTATATGTTTGAGAAGGTAAAAGAAAGCACAAGAGTAAAAATGAGGAACATAAAAAACAGTTGAAGTTCTAGAAATAAAAAATATAATAACTGAAATGAAAAGGATACTGGATTGGATCAATAGTAATTTAGACACTGCACAAAAATAGATTAATGGAATTAAAGACATAGCAGTAGAAACTATCCAAAATTATATATACATGGTCAGACAATTAAGTTCGCGAACTCATCCTAGAAAAAGCGCTACATACCTCATTGCTGAATATCACTATGGTCACCTTCAAAGTACTCCCCTTGGGAAACTATGCACTGACGCCAGCACCTAATCTACCCTTCAAAGCAATTTTGGAACTCTTTTTATGTAATGGCCATCAGAGCTGTTGTCATATTATCTTTGATGTCCTGAATGTCATCACAATGCCTTCCTTTCAATATTTCTTTTATCTTCGGGTAGTAAAGAAAGAAGCCATTGGGGGCCAGATCAGGGTAGTAGGGAGGGTGTTCTAATACAGTTATTTGTTTACTGGCTAAAAGCTCCCTCACAGACAGTGCCGTGTGAGCTGGTGCATTGTCATGATGCAAGAGCCATGGATTGTTGGCAAAAAGTTCAGGTCGTTTAACTTTTTCACGCAGCGTTTTCAGCACTTCCAAGTAATAAATTTGGTTAACTGTTTGTCCAGTTGGTACAAATTCACAATGAATAATCCCTCTGATATCAAAAAAGGCTAGCAACACAGGTGCAACAAGTTCGCGAACTTAATTGTCAAACCTCATTATAGAGAGGGAAAAAAGAGTGAAAAAATTTTAACAATGCATCATTGAGCTGTCAGACAACATTAAGCAGCCCATCATGTAAGTAATTGGTGCCAAAAAAGGACAAGAGAAGAAAAGGAAAAATACTTGAGAAAATAACGATCATAACTTCTAAATTACAGTCATGAACCACATAACTACGTTTTGGTCAACAACAGACCGCATGTACAGCAGTGGCCCCATAAGATTATAATGGAGCTGGTTATTTCTCGAAGCTCTTCTACCTAGATACTTAAACCTGAGCATTTCTTTACAACCTAGCTGGTTGGTTTTTTTCTCTCTCCTTCAACTCAGCAACATGAGTGTGGATCTGGCTTGTCCCATAAGCCCGCCTTGCCCCAAAGCACCCAATTCCAGGGAACCTTCACCAGTGCCTGAGACTTATGGGCCTGAAGAACATTATGCATCCTTGCAAACGTCATCTGCTGAGACACCCCACACGGAGACCGCAGTCTCTCCTCTTCCTTCCTCCATGGATCTGCTTATTCAGAACAGCCCTGAGTCTCCCACCAGTCCCAGCGTAACACTACCTACTTCTGTAGAAAACACCGTGAAGGAGGAAGAGAAGGTCCAGGTCAAGAAACAGAAGATCAGAACCGTCTTCTCACAGGCCCAACTCGGTGTACTCAATGAGAGATTTCAGAGACAGAAATATCTCAGCCTCCAGCAGATGCAAGAACTTTCCAAAATTCTGAACCTTAGCTACAAACAGATTAAGACCTGGTTCCAGAAGCAGAGAATGAAATGTAAGAGGCGGCAGAAATACAACTGGCCAAAGAACAGCCACTGTGTGACTCGGAAGGGCTCAGCAACTGCAGAGTGCCCAGGCCTCTCTTCCTGTCACCAGGGATGCCTGGTGAACGCTTCTGGAAACTTTTCAGTGTGGAGCAACCAGACCTGCAATAACCCAACTTGGAACAACCAATCTTGGAGCTACCATTCCTGGAACAGTCAGACCTGGCGCCCCCCAGCCTGGAATAACCAGTCTTGGAACAACCAGGCCTGGAACAATCAGCTCTACAGCTGTGGGGAGGAAGCCCTGCTGCCCCAGATCCAGTTCCAGCAAAATCGACCTGTCGGTGATTTGGAGGCTGCCTTGGAAACCGCGGGAGAAAGCTATGAGGTGATACAGCAAAACCCTAGGTATTATAGTACCCAGCAAATCATGGATTTATTCCCAAATTACTCCATGAACATACAGCCTGACGCTATGTGACGATGGGTATATTATGCAATCAATCTGGGCAATGACTGTATCACTTCTAGGATATTTCTATGTATCTCTGCCTTGGTTGGTATCCTGCTTCTTTCTTATTATGCTTATTGCATCAATTTGTGGGGTGGGAATGGGGTATGACTGGAGTCTAACCAACGAGGTTTCTGTAGCCTTGCTGCTGCAGACAAAATGATGATAAAAGGTGTCTCTGGCTATAGATAACTAGATAGAATAATATTTTGGATATCTTTAGGACCTAGAATCTTATCTCGAGAATAGAAAGTAAAAGTACGAAGATGTGTGATGAAGGATTATTCATTTTTCTGGGGTTGGGAAGCTTGCTAAAAAACCTCAACTCAGGTGATAGGTTAATGAGCTATAATGTGCTTCATTGATTTCCTCTGCACCTTTTGCTGTTTTTCTACAACCTCTAATTTGTTTATTACTTAAGTATTTGTAAAAGATGTTTTTGTACTTTACTGTAGTATGACAATAGTACCAATTTGGCTGGTTGGTTTATAAGTTTAAGTACAAATAAATAAAACATCTATTTAAAAAAAAAAAGATTATAATGGAGCTGAAAAATTCCTGTCACCTAGTGAGTGACATGGTGGCTGTCATAATGTCATAGTGCAATGCATTACACAAATATTTGCCACTGTGGTACAACTGCCTACAGTATTCAGTACAGTAACATACTGTACCAGTTTGTAGCCTAGGGGCTGTAGGGGAACAGAATTCGTCACCCCAAAATATGTCTCTTTGAAATAAGAATAATTTTAGCCTGGTTAACTTGAAGAAATAGCAGACATGAGAGAAGCTCTGAAAACCAAGTAGTAGGTACCCTTTGTAAAAGACATTTACATTTTGTAAGGTAAATCTGCATTTGTAAGCATTCCGCCCTTGCTGTACCAGTAAGAGGAAGGATGACCTCATCTCTAGAAACTCTTTTATGGGATGCAGAAACCAAGGACTTAACTCTGTGTAACAACCTTACTCTTGTTTACTGTGCTTTTCCTGGTCCTGCCATAACTGACTCTCCCCACCTCCAACATCTTTTCTCTTCAGCTGAAGACAGTATTTAAGGTGGTGGCCTCAGCTATTTGGGTGAGTTACTAGGTTTCCGGGTGTCTCTCATATATACAGGAGCATGGACAAAAAGATAGGTGCTGTAATAAATCTCACAAGTCCAGGGACTGCAAGTAATCTCACAGGGTGATCTAATCATAGATTCCTAACTGGACAGTCATAGTAAGTAATCACACCCCTGGCCTATAACTTCTTTAGTAAAAGGTTCCTCTCTGCCTTAAGCAAGCCATATTCATTTTTCTTGTGCATCTAGATTAACACACCTTTGGAATGCCAGAATAATCCTCTTTTTTTACATCTCTCCAAAGTGTAACCGCCCTCAAGAGAACACATAATCTTGTTAACTATCCTGTCTCCTGCTTTCCTGTCATCTTCCTTATGTTCTCCCCTTAATTCCAAATGTGTAAAAGAAACTGCAAACTGTCACTCTCCGAAGCATTTGAGATCTTGCTTCCTGCAGTCTGGCTCTAATAATTTTAAATTCTTAGAAAAATTCTGTACAGGCTTGGATGTTCCTTATATTGACAGGAGGTATACATGTTATTAAACTTTTGTTTTCCTCCTACTAATCTGTCTTTTATTACAGAATGTCTCAGCCAAGAACCCAGATGGGTAGAGGAAAAAATATTTTTCCTCCCTTCCAGAACAACAGGCTATATACCAGGTAGCCTGGGTGTGTAGTAGGCTATACCACCTAGGTGTGTGTAAGTGTGCTCTATGATGTTTACACAAAGATGAAATCACCTAACAATGCATTTCTCAGGACACATTCCTGTTGTTAAGTGGTACATGAGCGTAGATTAAAACTCTAAACCCAGAGAATTTCAAGAAGAACACAGCACCAAAGCACATCATAGTCAAATAGATGAAAATCATAAAGAGAAAAATATTAAAAATAGAGCAAAAAGACACATTAGATATAGGAATAAAAATAATATATATATATGACAGCAGACTTTTTGTCAAAAACAATACAAGCAAGCAAGAGAGAACAAGTCAAACAGAGATTACCTAAATGAAACGCAAAAAGAAAAAAATAAGTGAATTAAAAGAAAACAGAACAGAGAACCCAAGAGCAGAGAATATTATATTATATGCATAATTGTAATCCTAGAAGGCAAAGAAAGCCTGAAGAAATATTGACTAAGAATTTTCCAAAATTAGTGACAGACAACAAACCATGACCAGTGCCAATAAACTCAGATAACACTCAACAGGGTAAATAACAACAACCAAACACACACACACACACACACACACACACACACACACACATACGCACACACCCTGGCATATCAAAGTCAAAATGCTAAAAACCAAAGACAAAGAGAAAATCTTGGAAGCAGTCAGAGAAAAAAAGATACACTGCCTACAGCGGAACAAGAATAAAAATTACAGCAAACCTCTCACCAGAAACCATGGAAGAAAATGAAGTGACATCTGTGAAGTGTTAAAAGAAAAAAAAATTCCAGTCAACCCAGAATTCTATACTATGCAAAAATATCCTTCAAAAGTAAAGCTGAAATACTTTTTCAAACGAATTCTTGTTGGCTTACCTACTCTTGAAGAAATGCTAACATCTTCAGGCAGAAGGAATATGATATAGTCAGAAACTTGGATTTAAAAAAAAAAACACTAAACAGGTTAGAAAAGGAATAAGTGAAGGTAAAACAAAATTATTTTTCTTATTTTAATTACTCTAACATATAGCTGAATGATTCAAGCAAAAATAGGAACAATGAATTTTGTGGATAGCATATGTTAAAATGAAATTATGATACCAATGGCATGAGAGATGAGAGGGGGAAATATACTTACACTATGCATGAAACTGTATAATATTAATTGAAAGTAGATTTTAATCATTTAAAAATGTATTTTGTAAACCCTAGAACACAAAAAAAATCACATTTTTTTCTCTTTTTTATTAGTTTCAGGTGTACAAAACAATGTACTAGTTAGACATTTACACCCCTCAGAAAGTGATAACCCCCTCCCCCAATCTACTACCCCTCTGACATCGTATAGAGCTGTTACAGTTCCACTGACTCTGTTCCCTATGCTGTACTCCACCTGAAGCTAAATAATATTGAATGTCAACTATAATTTTATATATGTGTGTGTGTGTGTGGCTGTGTGTATATATATTTTTTCATATAGTCATGGAATGTAGAGTACAAATTATTTTTTTTAATAATTTAAATAAATTGACCATCTAAATTTTAAAATAATTTTAATACTTAGCACACTGCCTATCATGTAGTGCGCACTCAATAACTGTTACTATTATTACCAGGAGCAGTACACACATGCTGAAATACAAACACAAATACAACCCAGTCCCTTCCTGTACAAAGTATGTGGATCATACCAGAAAGTTAAGGAAAGGGTTGCCTACTATGATTTAGCAGTGAAGCTGGCTCTGCATTTCCTTTTGTCCCCAAGGCAAAAGTGGATGGAACCTGACTGATTATGTATAGCTATCTATATCTAATTGAAGGATATACAACTTTGGGGTTTTTCTTTCTTTTTTTTTTTTTTTACCTTTTGATCCCCTTCATCCTTTGACTGTTCAAAAGACGCATTTTAAGAAAATAAAAAGGCAAACCAGATACAGGGGGAAATATTTACAAAACAAATACCTGATAGATTTATAGCCAGAATATATAAAAACACTTACCACTTAATAAGAAGACAAACAATCCAATTTAAAGGTAAAGAATTTGAACAGAAATTTCACCAAAGAAAATCAACATGGCAAATAAGCTCATAAAACAATTCTCAATATCATTCATCATTAGAGGAATGCAAATGAAAGCACAATGAAATATCACTGTGCTCACTAAAATAGCTCAAATTAAAGACTGACCATAACAAGCTTTGATGAGGATTTGGAGCAACTGGAACTCCCAAAAACTGGTGATGGGAATGCAAAATAATCTAATCATTTTGGGGAAAAGTTTGACAATTTCTTAAAGTTAAACATACACTTACCACAAAATCCAGCAATTCTACTCCCAGTTATTTATCCCAAATAAATGAAAACATACATCCATGCAGAGATACAAATTTTCACAGCAGTTTCAGTCATCATAGCTAAAAGCTGGAAAGAACCCAAATTTCCATCAGGTAGTAAATGCATAAGCAAATTGTAGTATAATACAGTAATGCCTCGGTTTGCGAGCATAATTCGTTCTGGAAACAAACTACTCATATTGCAAGACATCACTCATTTACCACATTAAAATGTATTATTAGGTTGGTGCAAAACTAATAGCGGTTTTGACAAAAACCGCTATTAGTTTTGCACCAACCTAACAGAAATGTTTGCTCCTCTTGTGGAACCCTCGCAAACCAAGTAACTCGCAATCCAAGGTTTTACTGTATATGCATTCGTTCAATGGAAACTAGTTCCTAACAATTAAAAGGAACAAACTACTGATACATGCAATAGCATTGATGAATCTCCAAAGTGTTACAGTAAGTGAAAAAAGCCTTTCATAAAAGGCTATCTGCTGCATAACTTCATTTATATAGAAGTCAAGCAAGTGTAAAACTATAGTGACAGAAAGCAGATCCGTAGTTCCTGGGAGAGTGGGAGGTTGACTATATCATGATTATGGTAGTAGCTAACAAATGAATATGTTTGTCAAAACTCATCAAACTATAAACTTGAAAATTGGGACATTTTACCTGAATAATACTGATTACCTTTTTTAAAGTGATGGAGAGGAGATGATGGAAGAGGACATTTTTTACGGAATCATTTGCAAAGGCTGTCACTTGTTCTACCCACTCACAAGGCAATTCCTCACCTAAATCTAATTGAGAGACCTACTAAGTACACTTGAAACACCAGCAAAACGGTATAACACTTCGGAAAACAGCACGGTTATTACCTCCTGGTGCTTTAGAACTTCAGACAAGAGAGGGCTTAATAAAGCCATTGCAATACAGGAAAGTTTGGGAGTAAAGGTAGGACTCAAATAGGACTTGCAAGGCAGGGTAAATCTGGGATTTAACAAAAAGAGACTTTGGACAAGGGAAATAACTTGTTTAAATATTTTCAGAGTATCGAAATGGAAATTCATTTGCAGAGATGAGAAGCTATCCTTGGAAAAAGCCCCTGATTTCCTTACATCTGAACTAGTCTCTGTGTTCATGGCTTCTCAATTCTGAGAACCAGAAACTCCACACTCCCTTCTCTCTGCAAGAGTCCTGTTCCCCCACATGACTTTTCCCCCTTTTAACACAACAAGAGACATCTAATTAGCTTTTCTGCCACATGCAGCTGGCACCAAAGCAAACCAAGCTGTGGGGTGGCTGACCCAGAATTACTGATGAATGTTCAAAGTAAACATATTTTCAGCCAATCTGGAATGGTATACTTCTAAGAAGACAGAGAGCTCTTAAAATTAATTAACTCATCCGGACAAACTGTCCATCCAATGGAAGTTTTTCAGTAATGAATATCAGACCACAGATCTTCCTGCAGCTGAGCTTGTTTATCATTCAAGGAGGCTGCTTCTGCATGTCTCACGGATAGCTTCATAATTTGTATTTTCACTGGCTTCTGACTTCTTATATTTATACAAACAGGCCAAGAATGCAAATCACACAAGTTTAAATGGAAGATCCCCCCATTTCCCCCAAAAGGCAGAGACACCTACCTTCCTCTTCTTTTCTACATGTCAGAGTAGGCAGTTGAGGAGAAAAAGACCCCATGTTTGGGAGAAGAGAAGAGGGCCTCATTAAAAAGCATGAACTTACTTAAGTGGTTTTGTCATTTGTGGAAATTCTAAAAAAGTGCTCTCTGCTGCAAAAATCGCCTAGTGGGGGCCATGCACAAAATGACATCAGACTCACATGAAGACGGCAGCTCAACTCTAAGTTAGGAAGTGTCAAAGTTGGTGTCCCGAAAGAACTCACTTGGCTGTTTGATACACGTCAAGCATGGTTTCTGCTGTTGTTTTGTTTGACTGTTTATTTTTGTTTATATAGAACATAATCTTCTGAATGAGCTCTCACTGCAGTTCTGAAGAGAGCAGTGCATCTCATGTGGGTTCTTTCTGAGACAGAGAGAAACCTTTGACATATCCTAGAATGCCTTGCTTCCTCTGAACTAATCAACCACACTGCCTGATAGGGAGTTCTTGCTGGTTTCTTAGTTACAGGAGGCCCAAGAGATGCTCTGACCAGCTTAGGAAGCAGACAGAGCACCTCCAACCCTCTGAGAACTAACCTACATCGCTCCTTCTGTTCCCACATGAATCTCTCCCACTCCTGGCCTCCCTAGGGAGTTTTTCTAACTTCATTCATTACTGAGTCCTTCCTGCCACAGATCACTTTATGGGGCAGTCATGTAATGACCAACTAAGACAAGAGAATAACTACATTTGTTAAGTATCTAATATGCATTGGCACTGTGCTAATACCTTACATATCATGTCATTTAATGTCATGACACAGTATCATGTCATTCTACATAACAAATGTGGCAGTATAGAGTAATAATCTAAGCACAGGTTCTACATAGAGTCAGACCACCCAGGTTAGACGTTTTTACTTCACCACTTACAGGCTGAATGACCTTGGAGAAGTTACATAACCTCTTTGTTCCTTAGTTTCTCCATCTGTAAAGTAGAGATAATGAGAGAATCTATTTCACACAAGATTAAATGTGCTCAATAAATGTCAGTCATTTATTATTTCTGTTTTATAGATATAAAACGAACACCTAGCAAGATTAAATGACTTGTCCAAGATCACACAGCTAGAGTTCAAATACAGATCTGTCCGGCTGTACAGCCAGTGTCCTTAACTACTATACCACACTGACTCCAAAACGAAGCATGTTCCGGGAAACACTGGTCTCATGAAACACAAACCTAATCCCTCTCTTAGACATTTACACTGCATATTAGTACGTGGAAAGCTCCTTGAAGAAACCTATTTAACTTGATTTAACCTAATGTTTCACAAACATATTTAACGATTAAGCTGTATTTTATAGACATTCAAGATTATGGGAACATCCTTTGCTAAGAAATCTAAGGAGTTAACCCATCACAAATAAAATATGGGTAATGTTGGCAAAAATTATGTTCAAATATCCTGACTCCTACAATTAGTAGGTACACCAATCATGGCCTACAACCCTTCACAAACTGTGTTATAAGAAAGAGCAAAGTTATAACTTGTTTACAGGAAAAAACAAACCTAGTAAATCAAGTTATAAGAATAAACAGAGGCCCAGAAATAATATTGATAAATTACCTGATCAAGGCAAAGAGCCAGGAATAGACCCAATCTTCTCAATCTTATTCTAACACTGTCTGCTATACCAGTGGTCTCCAAAATAGGTTATTGTGTGCACCAGGGAATGTGAAGAGAAAATAATGACATCTATTTTAATCTGTCATAATTTATATTTTTGTGGCTATACTATACTAGTACATGCTATATTAGTATAGCATATAATACAATAATACAAGTATATCATTTATAAATAAATAAATACACAAATTTTGTGGGTGTACTTAAAAGTCTTTACTAATAGAAGTACACTGACAAAAAAAAGTCGGGAGTCCACTATTTCAATCTCTAGACCCAGAGAGCGACATGCTGCTGTGATAGAGGACAGAGTAGAATATCTATGATGTTCCCTGGCAGTGTCTTTCAGATAAAGCTCTCCTTTTAAAGACAGATAGAGAAAAATAAGTTCTCATGGACTACCCCCCAAATTAAAATAAACTATTTTCATCATGTTATTTAAATATTTAAAAATATAAAACCCAGCCTTTACCTATAGTTCTCAAACAACCACAAAAAAATGAACAAATTTATAAGTTAAATGGAAACAAACTTAAAAAAAATCCATAAAATTTAAATTACCATGATATTTAATGTGATGGATGGTGTCATTTTATTGAAATACCAAATTACCACTCATGACCACTCATGACTTGACTATAGCTAAGATTTATGGCATAAGTTATGCCTCTGTTTCCTGACGTAGAAAACAAGGAAATAAAACTGCTGAGCTCATAGGGTTATTTTGATATGTCAATGAGCTAATACCTGTAACGTGCATAGTACCTGGTACACAGTAAGCACCCATGAAATGTTAAATGTCACTATAATCAATATCATCAGTCTTGTCATTGTCATCATCATCTCAAATTTGGTGTGGCCCTATGGATCATTCAATTCCCCCCATGCATTTTTTCTATTTGAACTATTTCTAAACTTTTGTTCCTAGAGCCCTCTCTGACATGATTTTGCCTTCAGTTTGGCTAATCACATCATTTATGCATAAAGTTTTCCCCTGCTATCTCCCCACAAATCTGACACAATTACAGTATGTCCTGGCACCAATATAATCCTAAAGACCAATAAATACAGATAATAAAACCCTATGAGAGAAGTGTTCATCCAGATTAATTAGAATGTACCCAGATCCACATACAGATTAGATTATCACTAGGATGAAAAGTAAAATTCTAAAATTCAAGTAAAGAAGACTGACAGACACACACAACCCTCCAGGAGTCCTCACATTCCAGTTAGAGAAACACTGCCCCACAGATACATAAGAAGAGATGAAAATTTGTATTCCAGCTCATCATTATTCAGTTTTTCATACCTCCTTACTAACACCAGACATTGCACATGTCTCCAGGTTAACATTAATATTCTATTTTGTGTGCACTTATGCACATGTCTGTGTTTCCTACAAGAAGAGTTCCTTAAAAGCAAGCATGGTGTTATTCATTTCTGAATCATCAGCATTAGCAAATTGCGTTTCTTCCAACTCCTAGAAGAACACCCTACCAACTTGAACAGATGACAGACAGAAAAGTACTAAACATGGAGTTAGAAATACCAAGTTCAAGTTCCAGCTATGACCCATTTAATACCTTTTTAAGCTTGGGAAAGCCACCTAACTCCTAAATCTTTTTGTTTTTCATTGAAATAAGAATAAGAGTATCTACCTGACAAGGTTGTTTGAAGATTAAACGACAGCTCTATGCCAACTGCAGAGTAAACAGTAATATACCATGTAAGTGTAATACAGAATTACTAATGTAAAACAGAAATCTGACAAAGGTGAAGAGAGGAGGTACCCTTTTCATAGACTCAAAACTACCTGGGCATAACACTACTAAAATGGACATTTAAAAATGGTTAAGCCAATAAACTTTTTTTTCCAAGGTCACAATAACTTATTAGTAGCTAAAGAGATATGTTTCTGGAGTCAGAAAAAAAAACCACTCAAAAACAACAACAAAGACATAGTTTCAGGGCCGGCCGAGTGGCGCGATAGTTAAGAGCTGGCTTGGGATGCCAGAGGGCCCCGGTTCGGATCCCACATATGAGGGCCAGTGACACTGCCCTCCACAGCTAAGATGCTGAACAACAGCNNNGTTAAGAGCTGGCTTGGGACGCCAGAGGGTCCCGGTTTGGATCCCACATATGAGGGCCAGTGACACTGCCCTCCACAGCTAAGATGCTGAACAACAGCTCAACCTAGAGCTGGGCTGCCATGAGTCGCCAGCGACGGCATAGGCTGCAGCCCCTGCTGCAGTGGGTTGCCATGGGCTACTGTGTGTAGCCAGCAGCCGCCATGAGCGGCCGTCCAGAAGCCGGTGACTGATCTGCCTCGCCCCGGGAAGAGCGCAATGATGGCGCCAACTTGGGCCAGCGAAGGAACGTCTTCCACAACTAGACTAAAGAACAAAAGGACAGCAACTTGTCTGTTCCCCTTCCCCGATTCCCCAATTTAAAAAAATCTTTAAAAAAAAAAGACAGTTTCAAATCTCACATAACTCACTTATGTTTCTGAGTCTCAGATACCTCATCTCTAAAGGATGAATAGTAATAACTTTCTCACAGGGATTTGTAAATATTTAAATGAAACAAAATATACTAAACATTTAGCAGTGTCTGGCACATAGTAAAAGTTCAAAAATATCAGTTTCCATCATTTGAATGTCCTTCCTTTCCTCATAATTAACAAATCTATACATTAATCAAAGTATTAACTAATCTACTGTGTGGTTCTCCATCATTTTAAAAACACAGGGTAAGGACAAAATGAAATACAGGGACTCCACTTTCATAGAGTTTGCATTTGAGTTAAGATGCCCAAAATAGTTGCAGTGAACACTTTAAAACCCTAATACATTCATATAATAAGCTTTAGAGGGTTTACAATATTGTTATGATAGAAATCTTTATTGTAACAAGAACACTCAACATGAGATCAAGCCTCTTAAAATTTTAAATGTACAATACAGTGTTTTGGCTATTCAAGGCCACTTGTGGTTCCAAATTAATTAATTTTAGGACTGTTTTTTCTATTTCTTGTATTATCTTTTCTTTTTTTGTTTTTTAGCTGAGCCATCCTGCCACCTGTTGGCTGCTCAGCTCGGGCTGGGACTCGAACCGCTGTTGCTCAGAGCTCAAACTCTTGAGTGAGCTCTTAACCAACTGAGCCACTTGGCCGGCCCTGTTTTTTCTATTTCTGTATAGAAATAGATGTCAAATGCCATTGGGATTTTGAACGGGATTACATTTAATCTATAGATTGCTTTAAGTAGTATGACTATTTTGGCAATATTAAGTCTTCTAACCCATGAACACAGGCTGTCTTTCCATATATTTGTGTCTTATTTAATTTCTTTTATCAATGTTTTATAGTTTTTCAGTGCGCACATCTTTCACCTTTTTAGTTAACTTTATTCCTAAGTATTTTATGCTTTTTGATGTTATTGTAAATGGGATTGTTTTCTGAATTTCCTTTTTGGATAGTTCATTGTTAGTGTATAGAAATGTAACTGATTTCTGTATGTTGATTTTATAGCCTGGGACTTTACTGAATTCATACATTAGTTCTAAGATGGTAAATTTTTGTTATGTTATTTTGCCACAATTTTTTTAAAAAAATTTTTAAACCCTACCTAAGCAGATAGTGACTCATTACTATTAATCGTTGACTTACTAAGGTTTTCAGTATATAGCAAAGCACCTAGAAACATGCACCTAGAAACATTTTGTAAATAATTCCTACCCCTATAACCAGATTTCTTTTTAGGAGGTACAATATTATGCTGCTGATTTTTAGCTCTAAAACTGATGCTCCCCACATGTTTGCTGGAGATGGAAGTGTTTTGCCAGATATAATAGAGCTTTGGGGTCAAAGTGATCTGAGTCCTGTCCTAGCTCTGCCACTTACTAGCTATAAGATCTTGAGCAAGCTACTAAACATCTTTGATCCTGAGTTTCCTCATCTGTGCAATAATAAAAATGGTACCTATTTTATAAGATGGTATGAGAATTAAATAAAATAGTAGGTACAATGTGGGTACAATGTCTCTCATATTAAATGTTTAATAAAAGTCATTAATAATAAAAAATAGCCATATAATGATAACAATGATGATGATGGTGATGGTGATGGTGATGGTGATGATGATGATGATGATGATGATTAACTAGACCCCACTCACTCACCTAGTCCCTATTTATAAGCAAGAACTTATAACTGTAGGACAACAGGGCAGGATTAAATACGCAATATTAGCTACAGGAAAGATCTTTTTTCATCCTGTGTGTTAACTAGATTCACACATATCTGTCACACAGATATGTCATATGTTTCTGGGGAAATCTCAAATACAAAACTGTTTGCTGCCCATGTACTAATAATTTGAAACTATTTTTAAAACCATCTTCAATTATCAAATTATCTGGCTTTATTCTGCCTTTTGGGAGAGAAGTCAATCAAAAAAACAAAAAGTAGAAAAAAAGTGATTGTTTCTAGTTTAACTGACAGAGCCAAAAGCCTTCCCTTCATTGACTAAAGTTTTTAAATAATTAAGTTTGACTCATGCTGATACTATTAATCCCTTGGTTTATAAGCACTGTTTAATCCCAGTGAAGTCCACAAAAAAATAAATAAATAAGTCTCCCTTTCATGTTACAACTGGAGCACAAATTAATTACAAAAGATACTATCCATATCAAATCAATTACCATGTTCTGTCAATTTTTCCTTTATAATAACTCTCTATCCTTTTCTCTCCTACTACTGCTTCACTCATGTAATCTGTCCTCATCTCACTCCTGGATATCTTCACTAGCCTCTCTTTGGTCCCTCTGCAGCAAGGATCTACCACTGTTCTATTCTGTCCTGTGAGAAGCCATAAGAAAAATCTTCCTAAAATATCACATATAACTTTCTTGGCTCTCTGTTGTCCGAAGGATAAAATCAAACCCATTAACTCTCAGATTGTCTTCCACAGTCTTATCTCAAACCTAATCCAATTTCATCTCGCAAGCCTTTTACAATGGTTCCCAAGTGGCCTTGGCACACTGGAATGGGATTGCCCCAATGACACATGATCATTATCTTTAGCTCATCAATTTCCAAACATTAATTTGTGTGTGTGTTTGGGGTAGGGGGGAGAGATAAAAATAAAAAAAAAGATCATCTCTTCACTTCCAAATATTCCTGCCCATGACTAAAAAAATCCCAAAAAAGGGATCAAAGGGGTTAATATGCATAAAAAAACCCACCCTATATTCCTTAATTCCCAAGAAAATGTTACTTCTAAGTATAGGCTCCCAGTTATATCCAAAGCCCTTCCAATTTCTAATAAACCTACCAGAAGATGCACATAATACTTGTGTCCATGTGGTAACTCATCAGTCTGCTAATGTCATCAAGTTTGCATAATGCTCACTTCCATACCCTCAGCACTCTCCTATACTAACCCGTAAAGCAAATGAGCCTACTGGGCGAGCAAGGCAGGGGCTGGTAGTGGAGTAAATCAGCTACCAGGCTGGGAACAGAATTCAGGAATTCTATTCCCTCCTCCTAACTAATTACTCAGCTGTCCATTTAGTTTTTTGTCTGTTTTTAGTTTTTCCCTGTATTTTTTTCATTCTGAATAAACAAGCTAGCTCAAAGACAGCAAGACTCTCAGGATGTGAGAGTTCCTTCTTCACATGCAAACCACAGCTCCTCAAGACCTCTGTTTTCCACAAGTGAATATTTTATAACATTAGACTCGTAGGTTCTCTATAGACTCTAGGGCTTTTGGGTTTATGGTGACTACAAACACAGATCCAGAAACAACCACTGGAAGGGCAACTACCTTCAATCTCAGTGAATTAAAGACCTCTGTTTTAAATTTGGATGGATTCCAGACCACCACAACCTAACCCATTCATTAGTCTTTCAACAAATATTTATTGAGCACCTACTATGTGCCAGGCCCTGTACATGGCACAGGATATATAGTGATTTAAAAGCCACCACCACATACTCAAGGGTAGAGATACCAGGGACGGAGGTCTACTCTAAGACAAAGTGTGCAGTGAGTCCTTAAGCATGATTGTTTTATAGAAAGAGAACATCAGCCTTCTCTGGCTTTTATTAACAAATGTTGTGTGTGTGTTAAAACAGGAATTCAGTACAAATAAGTAAGCATTTTTTGACCACCCATTACGTACTCATCACTGAACCAGACAGATATAATGAGATTCTAAAATGGGTTGGGAGCAACCATATATTGTTGAAAAAACAGATTTTAGAATCATCAGCTCTGACTTTGCCAAGTCCTAGTTGTAAAGCTGGAACAAGTTCCTTAACCTCCTTGAACTTCAGTTTCCTCATCTTTAAATGATAGCTTTTGGAAAACTTGCCCAGTAGGGTTCTTGTGAGGATTAAATGAAATATAATGTAAATTGCCTTTCAGGGGGTAGGTGCTCAAGAACTGTTTGCTCCTTCTTTCAAAGAAATTAGGGCCACTGACACCAATTAGGAGGTTACCATTTTAGTAGAAGGCCTGGGATAGGGCAGTGACAGTAAGACCAAAGAGGAAGTGAGAGGGCCGGCCGAGTGGCGCGATGGTTAAGAACTCGCTTGGGATGCCAGAGGGCCCCGGTTCGGATCCCACATATGAGGGCCAGTGACACTGCCCTCTACAGCTAAGATGCTGAACAACAGCTCAACCTGGAGCTGGGCTGCCTTGAGTCGCCGGCGACGGCGTGGGCTGCAGTCCCTGTGGCAGTGGATTGCCATGGGCTACCGTGTGTAGCCAGCAGCCAGCGTGAGCGGCCAGCAGCCGCAGTGAGCGGCCGTCCAGAAGCCGGTGACTGATCTGCCTCGCCAGAGAAGAGCGCAATGATGGTGCCAACTTGGGCCAGTGAAGCAACATCCTCCACAACTAGATTGAAGAACAAAACGACAGCAACTTGTCTGTTCCCTTTCCCCAATTCCCCAGCACTGTTCCCATCCCCCCAATTCCCCAATAAAAATCTTAAAAAAAAAAAAAAAGAGGAAGTGAGAAATACTAAAGGCAGTTAAATAGGCAAACAGGAGAGTTGGCGTTGCAAAAAGGTTTCATTATACTCAGGAACTAAAAGGAACATTCCTTTATAGGGGAAAGGCTAGGTCTCAAAATAAGGGGGAACCTTTTCTAAAGAAAAATTAGGCTTCTAGGCAAAATCTAAAACGCAGAGAAGAGGAAAAGATATCCTTGAGTTAAATATTTAAGTCATTACAGTTCAGTAAGAAGAAGAAAAGCAATTCTCTAAAAAGGTTAACAGTAATGAACTCCTTTATAAACAATCTTTGATAAAGAATCGTTCAATGACTAAACAGACCACTTCTAGCCATGGGCTCCATCCCTCCATGGGCCAAGACCACGGGGTCCAGGACCAAAGGAAAGCATCCTATTTCACTGAGGTTTTGGCAAAGGAAAAAAGACTGTTCCCTTTGAGGCACAACTCCCCATACACAACTTTGGTTTGAGGTAAATACCTTACACAATGTCACTGTTAATAGCCAGAGCCAATAAAAGAGGCTTAAAAGGTTTATGTTCTCGCTCCAGCATTTTTGCTCTGGGTTCACTTTTCTAGTAAAAGTGATCTGAAGGAAGCATTAGGAGGCAAGCGCTCGAGTCCAGCTGCCTGCCAGCGCGGGGGCGAGGGGCGCGGGCTGGGTACAAAACCCTGGCTCTGCCTCGAACTAGCTTTGTGGCCTTAATCTAAACAGCCGTTCTCAACCTTTCACAGGGGTCACCTAAGACAATCGGAAAACACAGATTTTCGATGGTCTTAGGAACCGAGACACCGCTCCTCTATCCGTCTCCAGGCCCACATGCAGATACGCCCACATACGAGTACCCGGCGACCCCTGGGAAAGGGTCCTTCGACCCCCAAAGGGGTCGCGACCCACAGGTTGAGAACCGCTGATCTAAGAGATTAACCTCTCTCAGCCTCAGCTTCCTCTTTCCATTCATAGGAAATACCCAGAAGAAGTAAACCCAGAGATTTGGATGGTTATTAGCGGCTGTCTAGGTCAGGTGAGGGGCCCTTTAGGGAAGGTAAACTAAGGGGTGCAAAGTTTCCTTTTGGAGTAATGAAAATGGTCTAAAATGGATAGTGGTGATGGTTGCACAACTCTGTGAATAAAGTAAAAGCCACTGAAGTGTATACTTTAAATGAAATGTGAATTGTATGGAATGTAAATTATAGCTCAATAAAGCTGTTAAAAAAAAGATTAAATGAGACAATGTTTGCAGCACCTTGGAAGTGCTCAATAAATCTAGGCTGATGATGCCACTGATATTGTTGTTTCCAGAAGAAAATACATTTAATGTCAACTTTTTTATGCAGGCAATTGATGAGAATCACCTGGACCCTTAATCTCAGAATTATAAAACCATTCTGTAATAAAGAGGAAACGAAGAATCTCAGCAATGGTCTAATAACCTAAACCCTTAAAAACATGTACAACAATCAGAAATAATAACAAGACTAAATTTGTCTGGTAACCCCTATGAAGTCTTCCTCAACTACTTCAGGTCAAGTTTACTGATTCTTCCTCTCGAATCTTTCTATTCATATTTTTACCACATCATTATCTATTTTATGTCATTTTTCCCACAAAAGAGTAAGTTCTATCAGAGCAAGTACTATACCCCATTCATTTCTGTATCCCATAGGGAGAGCATATTGCAATGTTAACAAAGTACTATATTAGTAGGAGCATTTCACCAGAAATCCGTGGATTTCTTGTAATTTCCCATCTTACCTAAACTCCTGTTTCAGCCTCCTTGAAGAAAAGAAGAAAAGAATTTTGAAAGCTGACCAATTTAGCCATTACAACCCACATCCCTACCTGACAGATGAAAATGCCTCAACAAGTGAAGTTTCCCTGTGGTCTTGAAGTTGCAAGGGTTCTCAGGAACAGGGAGGTAATCTGAAGTAGGTTATTTAGCCCTAGGAAAACACCCACAGGTTTATATAATCAGCCCATGATCCCTGCCGTCATCACTAGAGTACAAAGGATGCAAAGCCCCGCCCATTGCCCAGTCTTGCTGCTGCCTTGCGGTGAATATTTTTCCCTTCTGACGACCATAGACAGTAATATTAGTATCCAGTAGCAAACCGTGCTACAAGTATGGTCCCTAGACCAGCAGCATGGGGAAGACCTGGGGGTTTGTGAGAAATGCAGACTCTCATTCTTAATTAGATCCCAGGTGACTCCCATGCACCTTGATGTTTAGGCAGCACTGCAGTAGAGTCATCTACACCTGAGTTTGAGATTCAAACAGTCTAGATTTGAACTCCACAACAGACCGGCTAGGGTACCTTAGACAAACCACTTCACCCAGCCGGTCTTACCCTGGTGTGCACTTTAGAAACACCTGGGGAGATTGTAAAAATCACAACGCCTCAGCTCTACCCCAGAGGTTGATTAAATTGGCCCAGGACCCAACATTTTGTAAAGCTCCCCCACTGACAAACCTCCTTCTATCAAATGGGACAATTAATAGCACCTGCCTCATGGGCTTGTAAGGAGAAAATGTGATCACCTTTGAAAAGCTTTTGGCCCAGTACTTGGGATGTGTAAGTGCTCAATAATTGGTGGTTATTATCCTACCTGGAAACCTGGAAATGAATTATCCCATGGCAGGGATAACAAAAGAAGAGGCTCACATGTGCTAGTCTGGCCCCATCCTACAGGTAGGTGCCTGCCAAACTAGTGAGGCATGAAAGAAGGACACAATCAAAGAACACATTATCCCCAAGATGAGTCTTTCCTAGCAGCAAGCTGTTGATTGAAGCTTCAAGGAAGTACAGTGTGTCAGGGAAGGGGCAAACCATCTCAGCAAGGTGTCACAAAAGGCCAGCACCTTCATTTGGAATGCACTGATGGCGGGTGGGGGAGCACCGTTCCAGCAGTTCCGTAACACAGGAAATCCCCCTTACCACACCTTCCTGATTTACACTGATTCTTGATACACACCACATGTGTCCTCAAATCTCTTCCCCTCCCCCCAAGTTTTCAATCGTTCTGTTGCACATTTAGGTGATGAAAACTTAAAACCTGTGGTTATAACTTCTATGAGAAATTTCATTTTGAAAGCTCGCTAAATTTCAACTTTATTGCCATGAGGAAAACAGAAGAAACAAAAGACCTCAGTCATCCACTAACACAAAAACCCCTAGTGAAGACATTTAATAAGTGTAAGTTTTCTGCTGCAAGTTGTTGAAAATCCTGACCTTTGGACTGGGGTGCCATTTATTTGCTTCTAGAAATGTTCTATGAAACAATAGCATTTATTTTTCTAATGGTTTTAGGTTACGTGTTGAGTTTCACCTGTGGATTTTAACTTGGCTAAGCCTGGCCTGTATGTTGTCCCTTTTGAATCTACACCTCACTAGATTTAACCTGAGTCTACTCTTCCAAGGGGATTCCTAATGGGTGGACAAATAAGTCGACAATCTTGTTTTTCAACAACTGCAAGGAAATAAACACCCAGATGAAAACATTGGTACCTATCAGGTCACTGATTGATATGCAAATATTTATCTCAATGGTGATTACAGACATTTTTTTAAGTGTGCATGGTTCAGTGACTATATCACCAAAAAGCTCATGTTCTATTTCCAGCTCATCTACTTACTCACGATGGGCCTCCTTCAGTGGTAAATGAAACAGACTTTCTCTCTCTCTCTCTCTCTCTCTCTCTCTCTCTCTCTCTCTCTCTCTCTCTCTCTCTCTCTCTCTGCACTGGGACAGTTAATGAATGTCTGCATTGAAAAGGCTTTGAAATTCTTTGTTGGAAGTCTCCTCAGTGATATTGGCAGTGCCCTCAAAGTCCCCTGTGTCCCATTCTCTGAGCTGGTTCTAACCTCGCCCTGGGATTGGAGGCCAGTCTCAAGGGAGTCTGCGATTCAGGTGTCAGAACTCCAAGAATGGCATTCTGTAGCATATTCAGGAGTTTGTCAGTGAAGAAGAAAAGATGCAAAAGTCTGGGACTAAACTGAACCCCAGCAGACTTACAAGCAAAAATGGCTTCTCACAAAAACCCAGTCTAGCCTCCCAGAGAACCTATTTCAAATTGGCCCAACCACCACGGAACACAAGTATCCACCAGGTTCATTCCAGTGGAGCTAAGGGTTTTATTACCTCAATACCACATTGAAAAGTGTCAGGCTTGAAGGCAAAAGTACTGAGTTCTAGTTCCAGCTCTGCCACTTAAAAGCCATGTTACTCTGAGCAACTCCTTTGAATCTGTTTTCTCATTTATAAAATGGAAATGCCAAACTTTAAAATAAGGCTAACTATCCACAGTTTCTCTGAGGATCAGGTGAGTTTTTATAATTTTTAAAGAACATTACAAATTTAAAGTGTAATTATTTTTCTCCTACAAATGATTGATTTGAGAGCTGGCGTATTAAGCTATCAAATAAACAGCAAATAATCAGTCAATGAATATTTACTGAAGATCTACTCTGCAAAAGTCACTCTACTAGATGTTGTAGAAACAACAGAAATGATATAATCACTACTCTCACAGTGACCTATGATCTAGGGGTAAAGCCAAGTCTACATGATACCTGAGAACATAAGGCAAAATATGAAAATAGCCAAAGTGAGTTTTAGACAATAAATGCCTTAGAAATTCAGGCTCCATAAATGTTGAATGAGTGAATGAATGAAACTTTGAGCTGAGATGGTGAAGAATTCATTTACAAGGAGGACAATTTTAAGCAGGGCTTTCAAAGAGGAAGGATTCAGAAATGGATAGAAAGGGAGCAGACAGAGGATGGAATGGGGGGGGAGGGGAGGTCCAAAGGGTTAGAATTTAAGAGAAAGGCAGAGAGTAGGAGCTTTGTGACAGAAAGCCCTGCCATTTGCTGGTGAATAGACTCAGGATCCTGTGGGCAGGAGACAAGGAGCTGGCCAAGGAGGGTGGCTTGATTCTAGAGCGCCTTGGAAAGCTGGGGAAGAAGGAAGAGGACTCGAGTCAGCAGACAAGGGATGTCCCCGAAGGTTTCTAGCTGGGCAGTGACAGGAGGACAGTGGCGCTTCAGAAAGATTAATCAGGTAGCAGAAGTGGCTGGAGACAGGGAAGCCAGGTGCCTGAGAGAGAGAGGCGACAGAATAGGTGTGAGGTGATGACTGCCAAACCAGATGGAAACAGCCAGAAGCGAAACAATAATTTTCATTTAGCCCCGTTCTCAAACTTTCAAATGAGACTCCAGCTAATATAAGCCCCTAGAGAAAAGACCTTTGACGCTGTCTTGGTAGAAGAATGAGGAACATTGTGCTGTTATGTTATAATAGGGGCAGTGACAATCACCAGCTTTGGAAGGAGGCTGTCCTGGATCCAACCACAGCTCTGCCACTTACCAGCACAGTTACTTACATAACCCTGAGCCTTGGTGTAGACTATATACCCTCTTTGTTCCTTGGTTTCTTCATTTTACGTGGCTATCAAAGTGTTCTCTACTTGCATTTAACAAAATCTCAGTTCAGAGAGAAAGATACAGGAGTGGGGGATGAAGGAAGGGTTTTCTTGAAACGTCACCCCCATCAGTGCCCTTTAGCCTTCTCAAGAGTTCACTGGGCCTGGAACTTGAAGGAAGAATAAGGCGGAGTATGGTTCCAGTTTATAAATAAAAACTAAAGTAATTCTAAAATTTCCCAACAATTTGATGGCAACTTTCTGTCAACTTTTTCAAATATTCTTATTTTTATGCTTTTTTTCCTGCCATTTCCCTTACATCAATAACACTGTTGATTCATTTCTATTATTCTCTTCAATGCTTCTGCTTCCAAAATATACCTCCTGCCCAGATAAACTAGTAAGTTCTATCTCACAGCAGATCAATTGTTGTTCCATTCCTTCAATATGTCATCTAGTGTGACAACCATCTCTTTCAATTGTTCATGTGTCTCTCTGTGATTATTCTTTCATTATTTTACCTAACAACTATTTTGTGTCCTAACCCATAAGACCTTCGAATACCCTCATGGGAAGGCCTATGGGAGACATTTTTTTAATGCTCCACAATACTCAGTATAAGGCTTTTGAGTGCCCAATAGATGAATGAATGAATAAATGAAATAATGGGTGAATCAAATACTGGGTCCCTCTCTTCTCTAAGTATGGTGAAGAGAGGATAGGACTGGTTCTAATGCTCGTTCTACTAACTACTCATCTGTGTGACCTTGAGCAAGTCACTTGTCTTTTCTGAGTCTCAGTTTCTTCATACACACACATGCACATGCACACACACACTGTTTCCCAGAAGCTTGATTTAGGAATTAAAGGAGATAACATATGTAAAGCATAGTAAGTGCTCAACAAACAGTAGCTATGATATGATGATGATGATGATGATGATGATAATGATGATTCACCCTGAAGGCCAGGTCAAGAACCCTCCTAGGCACCTGTCCTGACCACTCCAGCTCTCCCTTAACCTCCTACTCTGAACTCCTATAGCTCTTACAGCTTGCTCTACATCCTTTAACCTTTGAAAATATCCTATTCTTGCTGCCATTATTTCCTTCATGTCTTCTGGGTCTGAAGAAATCTTTAACTTGCAGAATCTTAGAATCAGACATCACATGTAGACAATGTAGTCAATTTTCTTCATTTTATAGATAAGGAAGGCTTTAGGGGGTTTAGCGAGTTGCCCAACGGCACACAGTTAATTAGGAGAAGAACTGAGACTAACATCAAAGTTTCCTTGTGAAGCTCATAGCAGAGCTCTAGTTAAGCCTGTAGGTTTAATGACTGATGTCATTGAGCACCTGTTTCACAAGACATTCACTGGGTGGTCTTGAGCAAGCTACTTACACACTCTGTGTCTCAGTTTCCCCCATTTGTTAAATGGGAAAAACAGTACTTTCCTCATAGGGTTGCTAAAAGGATTAAATATGTTAATGCATGTAAATTGCTTGCATATAATGAGCATTCAATAATGTTAGTCAATGTTATTATTATATAACTATTACTAAGCTGCAGAGAAACATGCATTCTTCCATAGTATTTCAGAGATAATGTGCCAAATCTGGGCAATTTTTCTTTCCCAGTTTTCCAATCTCACCTTCTAAGGCATTTTTGCCTTTCCAGAGTAAGTAAAAATAAGGTACTGATTTATCCCCAACTCCCTCAATACAAACATACAGATCCAGATACGTACCCCATCTTTTCTAAATATGCAGCTTATATTTTTCATTCTTTGCCACATCAAAAGAAAAACACATGCATTAAGGTGTGTAAATCACATAAATACTTTGTTTGACTTCATGTGTCTGTCCTATGTGATGGTTACCTCTTTATGGATTTATGTGTACTTCAATGCCAGCGTGTTTGATTATAAACTCCTACAGATAAAAATTATGTCTGCTTAAGTCAACCAAACATAAATTCTGGGCCACTTGGAATAAATTAGACTGAGTATTTAGAGAAAATTTTCAGAAAAATTCAGAAAACGAGGGGGGATTAATAGAGACTGGCTTAACAAAAGGCTGAATGAAAAAGGTGACTTGAGCAGAGCTTGAAGGACAAGTAAAATTTTTAACTCAGGAGGGAAGGTGCATGTTCAAGGTGGAGGTTATCGTATGTGCAAAGTGGAGGGACAGGGCCAAGACTAAAATAGAGCAGTAATACTGGAGACCACTGTAAAATTCTATTGAATATGTAAGACCGGAACACTTTAAGGGTACAGTTCATGTTTTATTCCTCTCGATAGCCCCAATATCTAGCACTAAGCTTGGCATAAAGTGAGATAATCAAAAAACGTTTATTGTATTAAGCAAAATAACAGTTTTTCACTCTACTAAAATGAAGAAAACTGAACAGGACTGAACCCAACTCAGTCAAATCATGAAACCAAAGGACTAAAGAGTTCAAGCAGCTACACCTTCTACAGCACTAGCCACTAGTCTAGAAATGTGTATTTACTTTGCCTACATCACCATCCATAGAGGAGTGCAAGAAATTCTCTCATGCTCATATATATTCATTCTCTCTTCTTCTCCCCTCTCCACCCCCTCCACACACACACACACACTGCTCAGAGTTCCAATCCATTGCCTCATAGGCTAAGACAGCTGAACACTTGATTAAGGCCCTAAGAAGCACCGAAATTAAGATTCTTAACATCTAACCCATTTTGATGAAGAATTCTCAGAAGAGGCTCTTGACACCAGGAGCCCAGACCATGTGACTAGCAGGCTGAACAGGCCCTGAGAATTTTGAAAGAAACTTATTTTCTTCATGAGGTGCCCATACCACCAGAAGTAACTGGGAGAACAGGAGAGAGAATTTAAATAAATTTGGCAAGAAAAATATTGATATTTGGTATTGGCAACAGTAGCCAATAACAAAGTGTTGTATGGGACCACACAACTGCTTGTGAATTACCTTAGGCCCCAAGAACCAGGTGAGAATTACACAGATGTGGTTGCGACTGAAAGGTGTACTTACTGTACTTTTTGATTCGCTGAAATTAATTAAGCCACCTCTACAAGCAACAGACCAGAGTATCCTGATCTCTCCTGCTTGTAGCACCATACAGATGGCCACAATAACTAAATAGTGGCTAAATGACAGGATGACTATATCTTTGTGAGATACCACATTCAAATTCACAGAGAGCGAGCTAAAGCTAGCACTCAGGACCTGGGTACCAAATTTCAAACATGACAGAAAATGCAACCTTTAACACAATATCATATTGTATCAAATCCTTCTGAAATTGCTGGCAGACAAATAACAAATTCTAAATGATGAAGTTGGAATGAAGGTTTTTCTTGGGCCTAAAAATCTCTGGAAACTGCTTTTGCCCGATGCTGCTGAAGTGACAAGAGGTCAGTGGTATGTAATATGACAATAGTATCTTCATTCATCTTCCCAGCCTCAGGGTCAAACAGAAGCCTGGCACTAGATGCCTGTTCAATGAGCAAATTCATGAGTGAATGAATACTACAAAACACTAGCTTATTTTTATTCTATAAAAGAAGGAAGGGTAACCTAAAAATCATCAAGCAAACTTTAAAACTTTATTTTATATACCCTGTAATGTAAGAATCAAATTAATAATTCAATTTTAAATTACCTGTCAAGCATGCTTCATAACTCAAACCTGACCAAATGCAGTTCTGACACGCTAGCTAGAGTACGTGAACATATGCAAAGCTTTAGAACAGGAGAAGGGGAGAAGGCAAGGGTCATTGCTCATGTTGAAAATGTGTCTTCCCCTTCTCCAGGGAAGTTAAACAACTTATGGCGGCCTCTATTTTCCTATAGGGCCAATTCCATTTTAATGTGCCTAAAATGCAAGATTCTCATAATCTGATCTGGATATACCCAACCAACCTTTTCTCTCACATATGTACTTTCTTCTTCCTCTTTATTAATGACATATTTTGGAGCTAACAGAAATACATTAGAACGTCTTAAAACCTGATTTCGGCATAATTCTAGCAATGTGAGCTTTTCTTATCTCATTTCTAATGTGCTTTATTTTTTATATTTTTTAACAGTATAAACATTTTCGAATTAAGAAAAATGTGCAAATAGGCTTCTATAAAAAAATTTTGGGGCCGGCCGAGTGGCACGATGGTTAAGAACTCGCTTGGGATGCCAGAGGGCCCCGGTTCGGATCCCACATATGAGGGCCAGTGACACTGCCCTCTACAGCTAAGATGCTGAACAACAGCTCAACCTGGAGCTGGGCTGCCTTGAGTCTCCGGCGACGGCGTAGGCTGCAGTCCCTGTGGCAGTGGGTTGCCATGGGCTGCCATATGTAGCCAGCAGCCAGCGTGAGCGGCCAGCAGCCGCTGTGAGCTGCCGTCCAGAAGCCGGCGACTGACCTGCCTCACCTGGGAAGAGGGCAATGATGGTGCCAACTTGGGCCAGTGAAGCAACGCCCTCCACAACTAGACTGAAGAACAAAACAACAGCAACTTGCCTGTTACCCTTACTCCAATTCCCCAGCACTGTTCCCGTCCCCCCAATTCCCCAATAAAAAATCTTAAAAAAAAAAAATTTGACATGGGTCTAGCAATGTGAGCTAAAATACTTTCTAACCTGTACCTTCTATGAAAAAGGATGGTCTCTTTGCTGCCCATACACATGCTTAGGCTTTGCTTCAAGCCCTTTTGAGTTACGTGCCCCCCTCTTCTCATCTCTAACTCTCAAAAAATCTACCCATCTTTTGAAAGGCCAAACCTAACTCTCACCTAAGTCTGGCTAGTATTCATCTCTCCTTTTCCTGTTACATTACACCCTGACAAACTATTATGTTCCACTTAGCACTTCATTCTATATTGACTTTGTGTTACTCGCCAGTTTTATCAGTACAAACATTATCTCACTAAGCTATTAGTTCATTGACAACAGGGACTGACAGTGTCTTTTGAAGGGTACAGGTCAGGTATTTTGAAGAGTGTCCTTCAATTTGGGTTTGGTTGGTGTTTTCTCATATCTACACAGAGTTATGAGTTTGGGGAAAGAATATCACAAAAGTGAAGTGCCCGTCTCATCACATCCTATCATGATAGCAATATGACTTACTTGGTGATGTTAACCTTGATCGCTTTGCTAAAACGATGTCAGTTTCTCCACTGTAAAGTTAACATTTTCCTCTTTACAGACTCTCCTCTTTAGAAGCAAGTCATTAAATCCAGACCACCCTCAAGGTGAGAGAAGTCAATCTCCACTTCATAGAGGGAGAAGTATCAAAGGATTTGCGGACATATGCTAAAACCACCACAATAATTAATTAATTATTATTATGGAAGAGATGCTTTGAGGCTATGCAAATATCCTGTTTTGCCTTAAAGTTTTGCCTACTTATTGTAACACTGATTAGTGGATCTTGCCCCCAGCACTTATTATTGTTGTGTTCTAATGGTGACTTGGGACAGTGTTTTTAATTTATCTGATATTCTGCCATTCTTTGTCGAGCAGGAAACTAAAGACAAAGTAGATAATCAATAAATACTTAACTATAATTCAATTTCAAGAAACATTTATGTGAAATAAAATAAGATAATGAAAGGTGGATAAGTTCAAGGCAAATATGAATTTTGGCAGTTGTGCTGTTCTTATGTCATATGTCTTGATTAATGGAATGGAAATAGAAAGAACAAGAATTAATTACCTCACCTCCATTCAAGCTGGAATAACTTCCTGGAAAAATACAAACAATACTAATAGTTGTATAGTGCCTCAGGTTTACAAAGTGTATTCACACTCATCATTTAGGGTCTCAGAAACTCTCTGAAGAGAAAATCTTCAGGTGATAGAGATTTTTTTTTAAATTTCAATTTGTGAAAAGACAGTATTAAATCAGGAATTGGAAACTAGACATAGAAACTACATAAAGCTAACAAGAAAAAGAAAAGAAGAAACTGATGCAATAAAAAAATGACAATAATGTGGGTCCGGTGCAAGGCTTTAAGCCAGGTGCTAAAGTTGATTTCATGCATCATATGAAACGAAGACTATTTAGATGACCAAAGATAACGCATACATGGTTAAAATAATGAAGAATGCATTAAACGAAGCATGAAGAATGGACTGCATGGGAATATGCAGGGGAGGTAAGAAATGAATAGAATCTTCATGCATGTATTCATTAATTTCCTTCATTGGTCACCTCCATTTTCCCAGTGCCTTTAACAGTTTTCCTAACCTAAAATATTTGCTGAAGTTCTACCATGTGTTGTACATAATGTTAGACATTCGGAGATGTAGATCCCAAATAATTAGATATGGTCCCTTCCTACAAAGAATGTGCATTCTAGTCAGAAAGGTAAAATAAATACATATATGAAAAGTTAAAGAGCAAAACAAGGCAGAAGGGGCCAAAAGAACAGTGGAAAGAGTAAAAGCTACAAACAGTCCAGAGAAAGAAGAGATCACTGTGGAATGACCTATTCAGGAAAGGCTTTGTGAAAATAAGGGACATTTGCTATAGGCCTTCAGAAATTGGGTAGGGTAGGTGGTGAGATTTCAACAGGGCCAAGAGAAAGGCATTCAAAGGAGAGATATACTGGCCGAAGGAAGGGAGCACTTTAAGGAGACAGTGAAATCAAGTAGGGCTGCAATAAAAGGTGTATGTTTATAGGGTACAAAAGGTAAGCTGAGCTTGAAATGTGAAAGGTTTTGAATGCCAAGGTGAGGAGTTTGAACATTTTCTGTAAGCAATCCAAGAATAATCAAAGTTTTGGGGCAAAAAGTGACACGAATATGATATTTTAGAAGTGTTAAGCTGGGTTTGGGTTTGCATAATAAATGGTATCCATCTTGATTAAAGATACGGTTATAACAGTAAAGAGACAGGCAAACAAATAAATAAAGCACACTGAATATGTAACAAAGAGGTGCAGACGGGAGCAAAATAAACCTACAAACAAAAGATTAACCCAAGATTTCTTTGTTAGGAGCAAGAAAAGCATAACATCACAGAACAGAGAGGAAGTTAGGCAAAGGGTAAATTCCAAGGTATGAAGAACACTCCTATTTTTATTCCTCCATCATCACCATGTTTGTATGAAATTCCAGTTGCCTAAGCATAGAGCAGAACAGGTAACTGTATTAAAGGAGTAACGAAAGAAGCTCCAAAAGTGATACGTAAACAATGGGTTTAGAAAGAGAAAATGCAGTTGCATTGAAGCGCTTAAAAAGTCTTTGAAAAATAGAAGCCACATGACTTGTTAATTGCACTATTAATTTAGGGGGAAATGATAACAATTTCACATCAAGATAGCAATATAAATAAATTAACCAAAAAAAGTATATTTTACCTAAGTTGGAACGATGCAGTTCATTTTAATCTTCGTATATAACAAAATTAAAAAGATTAGTCTCTTCTCTCATTATCACACACACACACACAAAAGCCACCCTATGTTCTCCACCTCCGTTCCTTAAAGACAAGCCTCCCTACAGTCTCTTAGTCGGCTCAAATAATTCCCCAAATCTATCTTTTCTTTTGTATAAATGTCTGTCTCACCAAATCTTATTCACTTTTTAATCCCACTTTAAATTTTCTGAAATTAACAGTAATCAAAGTAAGAATTCTTAACCTTCATATAGTGCTTTGTCATTGACAGGACATTTTACACACATTACCTCTTAGAACCCTCACAAAAGCAATGCACAGAAGGTATAATCATCATTCATGTGTAATAGAGAAGCAGCAAGCCCAGGGCCACACATTTCATAAGTGATAGAGCCAGGCCTGCAATGCAGGCTTTCTAAGTCCAAATTCCATATTCTCTTCACTACATCATTCAGTTTCATAATGTGTGTTACTCAAAATGTATGTTATTATACTATATTACGTTTAAGTCATTATATCTTTTTTGTAATAAGGCACTTATACCTAAGTGACTATTTACTAAGAAGACCTAATTATTTTAAGATTCTCATGATGATGACAACTATCACTAATTGAAAAGGAACAAATGAAGTATAATGTTTGCAAAATCACTGAGACTATACCAAAAAACAATTTTGCCTTGAATTCTGCAATGCAACATGCAACAACAAAGACAACATGGGTGATTTAAGGATATGTGAGCATCAAAGGGCAGAAATAGGGCATTCCCACTCTCTTTAACTCTGCTAAGGCCTCAAATACTGATATAGTTCAGAGCATCTTATTACCAGGGAGACATAAATCAAAAGGGGTTCAGCTAGGAGCAATAAAACAGATTAGTGTCTGGAAGGACTGACTTTAAAGAAAGTTTTAAGAGAATTAAATCCAGGTAGTCTAGATAAAAAACAGCTATGAGGAAACCTTTTTTTAAAGCTGACATTCATACCAAGAACAGAAATTATTTTGAAGGTAGGCGTCTAAAAAATTCAAAAAGGAATAATCATAAATACTTAGGGAATTTTTATAAAAGGAAATTTCAGGATAAATTTGCTGGCAAAAACCTATGGGACAGAAGAACGCTCTCCCACAGGAGTGGTGAAAACTACATTCCTAGAGATATTTAATACCAGATTGGACAAAACAAGAAAAAGATTCCATCTGGAATGTTCCTGCACTGGCCCCTGAAGTGGTGGGAGGATTGAAGATGATCCCTTAGATCTTTTCCATTTCTGATTTTTTTTTAATTCTATGAAGTTTTATGGGCACAGTCTTTTGCCAATTTCCTTTCTCCCCAAGATGCCCACTTTCTCCTTTTACAAAGGGAAGCAAATTGTATCCTTCATTTTAAGCTGATCTCACTGTTCTCAATGAATCGGTAAAATAATCCTAGATACAAGTTTGGGAGAAAGGGGCCAATTCCTATAACTTATAATGGTCCTTTTTATCCCCCCAGTGGTGCCTGGGGCTCTTACAAGTTTTCCTACAAACTAAACAAGTAGTTCAAATGGATTGGAAGAAGAGCTGTTTCATCAGGAAAACCATCAATATTCTCCCTTCTTGGGTCTGATCACAGAGCTGACAGTGACCCTGGGAGTGATAAGGCCCTGGGTCAAATTACCATCAGAGCTGCTGGTCAGGATTATCTTTTACCTTTCAGCATTTTATGCTGAGTGACAGCAAAATCTACTTGCAATCCACATTTTTATGGCAATGACGTTTATCTTTGAAAAGATGTAGCCTTAAACACCTACACACTTTTGGCAAATGTTATAAAAGAGTTAAGTCCTATTCACACTTCAAACCCAAGAAACCTCAGCCTTGCTCTCTTTCTTCATTCTGTCACTTAAAAAAAAAAAAAGTTGCTCAGCCACCCTTGAAATAAACCCCAGTATCTCTCCAGAATTTCCATTCAGTGAAAGCCCCAGAAAATACAACGGCATTTCCTCGTTTTGCTGATTTATAAGGACAAGATGTAACAAAATCCAGGGAGCTCTGAGAAACTGTCCCTGAACCCTTTAAAAATAAAACTGTAGCTCACTTATGAGAAGGAACAGCAGGACAGCGATAGCCCTCCAAGGATGGACGCTGATACCGCTCCTATCCAATCTAAACAGCCTCAGTGGCTGAGGACCCACCAAGTCCCATTTTCCCTATTTGAAAGAAAGTATGTCCCTCTACCCACAAAGAAAATTCATGGATATTAACAGCAAACCCTGTAAACAAAATTTTTTAAATGCCATTTTCATTTTTTCCCTAGTGAAAATGAGACTGTTCAAACCTAAAGATTGGCCTCTCACAATGGAATAGGATTTGGAGGTTTCAAAGCCCATCACTTGAACTCATCTGATCCTGGCAGGAAAGAAGGCGGGCATTTACAATCCCATTTTAAAACAGGAAAAAAAAATGCGACTCTGATGTTAGACAGTCTGCAAGAGAACCCACTGCAGAGATTTTCAAACCTTCCTCAACAAGGGACCAATCTAAAAGGGGTTATTCCAGAAACGTGAGTTTCCAAGAAAGGCTGAATCCTCATCTCAGGAAAGCAAGAAATAAGAAAAATGGGCACTTTTTTTCTAGAATTTTAGGAATGAAACGTGAGCCTGACCCTTTAGTAGCTTGTGAACGTGTTTGAATTTTCTCAAGAAACCCACTGCATCTTCTTCCCACGGGACTAGCCTGCCAGTTTGAGCTACCGGTTGGCGGCCTCAGAACCGGGCAGCCCAGCGGAAGGCCGGCAGCCAGAACCAGGACAACCTGGCGAGGCCCCTTTGCGTAATCACGTCTAGAGTTCTCCACACTCCGGTGTATCCTGGTCCGCAGCTACCAGCTTTTCGGGGGCAAGGGGGGGATGCGGGAGTGGGCCCCTACCAGGCCCTCCACAAAATCTGCCCCCACCACACCCACACCCCCCACACACACACACACACACACACACACAGAGCGAATGCTGGCTCCCAATCCCCAAACTTCCCCACCGCGCAAGAATCGGAAGCAAGTTTCTTACCATCCTCATAGTTTTTGAGATAATAATCCGGACCGGGGCCCCCGCGGCTTTTTGCCGGGTTCCTCAGGTTCTGGAACTGCAGAAAGTCGGTCCTTTTGCCCCCGAAGCGCAGAAAGGCGGGCGAAAGCCCCCGGGCCAGGGTCACCAGACGCTTGGAGCTGCAGGGGTAGAGAAAGAGAGAGGAAAATATCCCGTGGGGAGGCGAAAGGCCGCGGGGCACTGAGCAAGACCCTCCTCACGCTCTGCTGGCGACTTAGCCGGGACGAGAGGGCTCTGCGTCCTCCCCGGCCCGCCGTCCTCACGGGCCCCTGGCGGCTCCTCGGCGGCTCGCGTGCGCCCCGCGCCCCTGCCCGCCCTGCCGTCCGCCGCCCAGCTCCCAGCCGTGGCCCCCTCCCTCAGACACCCCGACGCTGCTTGCCAAAGGTACTTATTTCCAAAGGGTTAGATTGTGTTTGCTAGCAGTGTGCATGGCGTGGTGGGACCCTTCTGAGAACGCAGGGCTAAGGTGCTTTTGCGGGCCCCTGCCACTACCGGGAACGCGCTCCAGACTGAGACGCGCAGCGCGCGGACCGCCGGGCTCCGACTTCTGCCAAACCTCTAGGTTGAAAGCCGGGATCTGCCTCCTCGGCCCCAGGGGCACCGCAACCTCTATGAAGGTGAAACCTGCCGTCTTTCTCTCAGAGCAGGCACCTGAGATGAAGTATATTCTAACTTGTTTTTATTAATGCCAAAGTTGATTTTCCTTTTCCACTACCTTACAGCAACCGTATCCATCCCCCAGGTAAATGCTGGCCTTTCTGCGAACGCTTCCCATCCTCGCTTTGCACAGTAAAGACAAGGTCTGTTTGGCTCCTGAACTAGTTCAGCCTGATCTCAGGAATGGTAACATCCTCTTCTCCATCCCCGAGTTGGGCGGCATCTTTTCTCCTTCCCATTTGGGACCTTTTGGAAGCGCTGGGGAAAGTGAAGTCTGCCGAAATGTGGAACCTGCGCAATGGAGGAAACTCAAGGAGCACAAGAACAATAACACTTTTTACGTCTATTTAGGTTCAGGTTTTCCTTTAATAGGTTTTTTAAAGAGCCAATTGCAGCTACTTCGGGAAAGGGTGGTGGAAGAGCAATGCAGATGCTCTTAATACTGAAGGGATCAGCTGTTGAGTTCCGGAGCTGTAAGTTATTTTTAACGCTTTGCTGTTTGGAGTCGTGAAAACACAAATCCAAATGGAGAAACTAAAGAATATCATAAAGGGGGTGGGTGGATACGAGAGAAAAAAACAGGAGACTCCGCTTTGGGAGAGCTTCTAAGAAGAGTCTTGGCCTCTAAGAGTCTTGGCCTCCTGGAGCAGTCGGGTGGCCAAGGACTGCAGGTCTGTGCTCCAGGGCGGCGCGGTCTCGGCGTCGCGTGGGCCCGCGGCGGGCGAAGGGCACGTCCACGCCAGTCCGGCCCCGCGGAAACGGCATTTCCAACAACTGTCGGTCCGGAAGCCTGCACAGCCAATGCAAATACGCCCCGCCACGGCTCCTTCCCCAGCACAGCCGACTTCCAGAATCTTTTCTGCGGCAAGCATTTGGCGCGAATAGGATGGGTTTTTTTAAAAGAATCCTGAAGAAGTCCCCGCAGCTGCAGAAGTGCAATGCAAGTGGGGGTCTGTATTGTCGCCCCCCCCCACACACACACACACCTGGGGACGAGCTCTGAGACGCGCTCCGCTGCACGGAAGAGCTTCGGAGGAGGACGCCGGGCCGCGCGGAGCTGTTCCCGCCCTCCCAGCTGAGGCGCGGGCTGGAACCGAAACGGCTTCGGCGGCGGCGGCGGCAGCCACTCAATCCTCCCGCAGTGCTCGCTCCACGTGGAAGAAGCGCCCAACGTTGCGCCTCCCGCTACCTGCCGCGTCCTCTGACCTAGCTGGGGCCCGGGGAGATCCAGAGGGTTGAGGGGTGGGCGCAAGCAAAACTCAAATTTCGCAAGGAGGGAAAGATACTCACGAAAGACGCGCGGCAGACGCGGCCTCAGGACGGAGAAGTGGGGCTGAGCGCTCTGGGCTCTTCGCGGGAGCCCACAAACAGGGCTCCAATTTGGAGGGAATTTTTAAAGACTCAACACTTGAATTCAACACTGCAGACGATTTCTTTTTCTTTCTTTCTTACTTTCTTTCTTTCTTTCTTTTTTCTTTTTTTTTTTTCACTGCAACCCTGTCCCTGATGAAAAGGGATCGTGGTTGCCTAACTGCTGAACGAGTAACCTAGGAGAGGGTGAGCCCGTTAAGATTCCAAGCCCTAAGGGGGTCCGTGATCACAAACCTCCGGGTTTGCTAATCCGCCAATACTGACTTCCAAAACATCCTCAGAGTATTTCTAGGACCCTTTCCGCTCTCCTTATATATGCTATGACCGGAGCGAGGATTTTTTTTTTCTTTAAAGAAAAACTAAACTATGCAGTTACCGCAGGAGATTTAAGGAGGAGGGACGGGGGGGCCATTCGGTCTATAAAAAGCGTCTTACAAAGTCCTGAAGTCTGGAGACGACAGCGGAAGATATAAAATAATTTTTTTTAATCCGACCCAACTTGCCCACTGCTCAAGCCTCTGCTTAAATTCGTTTTCTGTCTAGGAGTGGGAGAGAACTCAGGAAACGATCTTTCCGTGGAAAATTCCACTTTCGTGCAATCCCCGCTTGAACAGACACACACGCAGACACGCACTCTCTCACACACATACACACACCCATTCCTCTCGGGTCTTTGTTGCTCGAGACCTTTTCTTCGCTTTTGTAACTGCCCTGAACCTCTTGTTTCTTTTTCAGAAGGAGACGGGGAGGCAGGCTAATTGTGGATATATGTAAGCACAACATTTTTTCAGTCATAACTGATAAGTTTCTGAAATGCCTTCTGCATTGCAAACATGTGCATCTTAATAGAAAACATTGCTTTTCTCAATCACCAGTTACAGCCTCACTGCAAATATTCCAGGAGGAGGAAAAACCTCCTTTCTTCTCTTTGAGAGATCCGCTTGGCTTCTTCTCTTCTTCTTCTTCTTCCCCCTTTGGAATGGGGGATAGGAAGGGGTGGGGGTTGTTACTTTAAAAAAAATGATCCATCGAAGCCCCTGCCTTACCTTAAGAAATCGAGCCAGCCATCATGAATGATGGACGGATCCAGCTGCAGGGAGAGGAAGTTCTCATTGACTGTCCTGACTGGGTTCTTGGTGCTCACATCGAGTAGAATCAGGGTCTTTTCCTTCAAACCTGGAGCTCTGTCTACAGGCAAGGGTCTCCTGTCTCCAGCTTGGGAGGAAAGGAAGAGATGGAGCAGCAGAGCCAAGGAGAGAGCCACCGGGGCTAGGCACGCGGGGGGGCGGGCGCTGCTGGAGGGCATGGCTTCAGGGAAGGCACAGCGCACCCTCATTAAAATCCCTCTGATTTAAACCTCTCTTCCTACAGGGTCTCGCTGGTGACTAATTGTCCTTATCTAAAGTGTGTGTCTGTCTGCTTTTTCCCCCCTTTTTTTTCCCTTCCTCCCCCCCTTTCTTTTTTTTTCTTTTTTTTTTTCTTCTGTGTTTTGGTGCTGGTGGAGCGAACTCACGCCCCTAGCCAGCCTTCTCAGCGACTCGTGCCAAGAGTACTCGTTCACCAGCACCGCCCCTTTAAGAGATTTCGACTGCAGACATTTTTTAACTTTTTAAAGGTAAGGGGGGTGGGGGGAAGAGGCGGGAAGTAGGAGGAAGGGGTGGCGTTGTACCCTCCTGATTTAACCCTCTAGGGTCAGGAAGCGGAGGGAGGGATCGAAACAGGACTGCTGTAAGTTTCGGGTACGGGGCGGGGCGTCTTGTTTTTACTTCCCTCCCTGCGAGGCTCTGGGGAGGGCGGTTCTAGCTCCGACCCCTACTCGAAAGCCCCAGCGCCAGCTCTGAGCGCGCTGAAGTAGAGTCCACACCAGCCGCGCGCGCCTGTTCTGACCACATCAGGCATTTCGTCCGCTCAGGGCCCTTCCCTTGGGGTTGAAGCTGCAAAGCAAGGGTGGTTAAGTTGCCGAGGGGTCCTGCAGCGGCGGCGACTGTGATTCCTGCCAAAGCATAGAGCACAGGGGGAAACGCCATGGACACAAGTCGGGACCTCTGCGACGCGCTGGGCAGCCATTCAGAAGCATCCTCTGACCCCGACTGGGCAATGAGTAGCCAGAAAGAATACACAGAGTGACCAGATCAAAGGGTTTATTCGTCCGAAGGGGCAAAGGGGCCCAGGCTACGCGTAGCTCCGTTCTGCCTGCAGCCGAAGCGAAAGTGTCTCGGGGTCTTCAATATACGGTGACTTAGGCCAAGTCAAAGCAACCTGGTCTGTGCTTGGATAGTCTGGGCGGCGCTGCGCTCATCTGAGCCACTCACTGCTTGGCCACTCCACTGCACAAGCAGAGCCACCCCTCCAGCGCCTCACGAGGTCAACCTTGGTTTGCCCCTGCTGCCGAGAAGTGCGCCTTTATGGTGCCGGAGAGGAACCGAGTGACAACAGTTTTCAAACTTGGCCCGAAGTCAGCTAGAGTCCTCCCACATGTAGCCCCAGGATGCGCAAGAACAGCATGGACCCGCGCGGTGCACCACCTGCCTTAGCTCATGGATCCCGGACCCACAGCACCTCTCAGCTCCAAACCTGGGGCCCAGACCAAAATGCGGGGAAAAGACCAGGCCCAGTTTGTGCAGTCAGGCCATAGGGCCCACTTTCGGCTTCTTTCTGGAACAAAATGGGCCTTCTGCTTGGCGGATTAAGAGAACTACTTTATGTAGTGTGGTGACGCATGAGCGTCCCAGGGCCTCCTGATATCAAACACGCCAAACTATAAAATGCAGAACAAAGGTTTTTCCCAAGGGTGGACGCACAAAGGGCAATCGCAGAGGCTGCAAATACTGAAATGGCAACCTGTCTCCCTTAACTAAGCAACCAGGAATCCAGAGCTTAGGTTGGGTTAGACTGGGAAGTGCCATGAAGACCTTCTAGAAGCAGGACTACATAAAATGAAGCCAAAGGAGAAAGAAAACCCAAGGCATAGTAAAGATGATTTTTAAAACCAAAATGTCATATACTGAAATAATAGATGTGGGTCCCTACGGCCTGCTTCCTTCAGTCCCTGAAAATTTCTAACACACCTAAATCCTTTAAAATATGTGCATGTTTCTGTGTATGGGTGTATGGTACTGTATGAGTTCCAGTAGAAATTATTGTCATTTTAAAATGTGCACTGAGCACCTCCTAGAGATGATGACAGCTTGGTGAGCAAAGGTTTTAATGCATTTTTGTATCTCCAAACCCAGGCACTTATTAGGCACCAAATAAATGTCTGTAAAATAAATTACTGGTAAAGCAAATCATGCTCAACACACTAAAATCATATACTGTTCTCAAGAAAAATGTGAAAAAATAAATACTTTCATTTGGCACAGTAAATTTTATCTTACGTTTCTATTCAGTCATTTGTTTTCCCAGTTATTAGCATTTTCCTGGTTATCTCCTCCAGGAAATATTTATTTTGCAAATTCAGAAGCGATTAGTTCATTTGCTACATTCACAATTAAAACCAATTATATATTTTTAACAAAGAGTCAGATTTTCCAAGGGCCTAAACATCCCCTGGCTTCCAAGTGAATGTACTTTTAGGAGCCACGTTAACTGGAACCAGAGGAAGACCACTTGAATAAAATAATCAGTCATCCACTAGCTGTTTATAATTAATGTACCTTTCCAAAAAATACCTACTCTTGTGACTAAGGATGAATTTGGGTATAATGAGAATCTGCTTAATTATAATTTTATCCATAATTTGTGCCTACTGATCCAACTATTCTGTAGTTATTTGGTAACCTAACCACTTTAACCCATCTTTAATGTTTTCATCAGAACCTATATGTAGTATAAAAATCAAAAACAACACAAAGTGCTTTGTTTTTAATTCCTGATGAAAACCATCTCTCTAGTCTAGCCACTGAAATTCTATAGTCAAGTTGATATTCAGGACATTGAGGCAAAGAAAGCAATTCAAAAACATTTAAGGAGTTTCAGATAGTCCTGGTTGACTCCGAGATGACCTGATTGTTTGGGCCTGTGCTCTAGTTTGGTTATAGATCTCCACAGGGCTACTCTTTCCAATTAGCCCCCTTTCCTCATAGCATGGCTTTTGTCTTGCCTCCCTAAATTATATGCTGTAAGTAGCCCATTATTAATCTGTATATTAGATTAATATTTCTAGCCTATCTTCTGTGTGCTGGGTGACAACAATCTGCATCTCTGTTCTGTCTTAGACTGTAATTTCCTAGGGGACAAGAATGGGATCTCTCTATAAAATATGAATTACTGGACACTAAATGCATTGAAGTCTCCTTGGAAATGCTCTGCCTGGTGTGAGTGTACCTTATAGATAAATTCCTTTCATAACTAGGAGTCTAGGTTCCCAGACCTGTAAGAAATCTTGAAGATAACTGATTCAGTGATTTCTAGACTATGGGATGTCAAAATAAATATTAGTCAGTGGGGAAGAACTGACATATATTTGCCAACTTTTTATTTTGTCTGGGAAGGTCCTTAAAAAAAAATCTATCAACTACTTTCACTATTACTTCCCAAAAGAAAAGAACTTTTAACAGCCAAAAAAAAAGCTGAGGGGGCCAGCCGAGTGGCTCAGTTGGTGAACAGTTAGCTTGAGAGCACGAGCTCTGAGCAACAGCACCACGGGTTCGATTCCCACATAGGCCAGTGACATTGCGCACGAGCTGAGCTGCCGCTGAGCTGCCAACAGCTGACAGGATGGCTCAGCTGGTGAGAGCACGTGCTCCTAACAACATAACTGCCTGTTCTATGGTGGACTACTACCGCCTGCAACTAAGACTGAACTCAGCACCTTGAGCTGAGCTGCCACCCGGATTGCTCAGTGGATAGAGCGTGCGCTCTTAACAACAAGGCTGCTGGTTTGACTCCCACATGGGATGGTGGCTACGCCCACCTGCAACTAAGATTGAACATAGCACCTTGAGCTTAGAGGCCACAAGCTGCCAACAGGCAGCCAGATGGCGACTGGAGCCCTCCACAACTAAGATTGAACAACAACAACTTGGCTGTTCCCCCTCCCCAATTCCCTAACGCTGTTCCCCTCACCCAACTCCCCAATTTAAAAAAAAAGCTGAAATGATATGTAAAAATAAAGACCAAGTGTTTATACCAAATAAATTTAACTTCATGAAAAATCACTATAATATTTTTATCACTTCATCTCAGACTAGTGGAAATATGCCAGTGACTCACATGGGCACGAAGACTGGTGACTAGTACAAATGACATAGCCTGTTTATGACTAAATTCTACTTCGTAGCCTACAGTGTTGCTGCAAAGTATGTACCAGGTTGGACAATTAAGTTCACAAACTCATCCTACAAAAAGTGCTACATACCTCATTGCTGAATATCAATCACTATGGGTGCCTTCGAAGTACTCCCCTTGCGAAGCTATGCACTGATGCCAGCACTTAGTGGACCCTTCAAAGCAACTTTGGAACTCTTTTTCTGGAATAGCCATCAGAGCTGTTGTCGTATTATCCTTAATGTCATCAAAATGTCTTCCTTTCAATATTTCCTTTATCTTCGGGTAAAGAAAGAAGTCATTGGGGACCAGATCAGGTGAGTAGGGAGGGTGTTCTAATACAGTTATTTGTTTACTGGCTAAAAACTCCCTCACAGACAGTGCCATGTGAGCTGGTGCATTGTCGTGATGCAAGAGTCATGAATCGTTGGCAAAAAGTTCGGGTTGTTTTTGTCTAACTTTTTCACGCAGCCTTTTCAGCACTTCCAAATAGTAAACTTGGTTAACTGTTTGTCCAGTTGGTACACATTCATAATGAATAATCCCTCTGATATCAAAAAAGGTTAGCAACATTGTTGCAACAAGTTAATTGTCAGACCTGTATACTTTTTAATGACAGTCATCCTGACTACAATAATTTCTTTCCACTTTTCCTGTACTTTTTTTCTTTCAGCCTGTCACAAACTCATTGACTCTATATACCTAGCCATAGTTATTTCTATGCCCAGTTTCCCCTTCTGAGAGAACTATACCTACAAATCTAATACCAAGAAAACAATTCTTTCCACCATAACTGGGACTGGGAAGCATGAAGCCACAGCAGCCAGTCCACTGTCTCATCACTACCAGTGTACTTGTCTATGATGACTACTATTTATTGAGATCTTATGGTCCGGGCATGGTATTCAGGGCTCTCCATATGTTACCTTATTAATCTTCCTGAATAACTCTGAGAGGAAGATATAATTCATTATTATAACTAGTTTACATATGAGAAAATTGAGACTCAGAAATGTTAAGCAACTTTCTCATGGTACACAGCTACTAAGTGGCAGCAAGAATTGAAACCTAGGGCCACCTGACTCCAAAGCTATGTCTGTGTTCTTAACAACCACACTCCACTGTACGTAGCTAAAATATTGCATGCCCTCTAACAATTTGTCAGTGTATAATGGACAAAAGCCTTTGACTAGGAGTTGGAAGACCTGAGTTTAAATACTGACTTTGCCAGATCCTAGCTTTGTGATCTTGGGTAAATTTTTTAACTATTCTAAGTTTCAGCTGCCTACTCTGTAAAGTTAATATAATATCCTAGAGTGGAGTTATGTAGACTTGAATAAGGTTATTTATGGAGAAAGTACTTTATAAATTCTAAAATATACCAATTGTGCAATTTGCTTCTTATTATTTCTTATTCCCTCTCTCCCATACTTGCCACAAATACATCCTGTCAGTTGATGACTAGGGCAAGAATTAAATTATATACAAATAACTTTGTGATAAACTTGAAACAAAAGGTCAATTCCATATAATATGATGGCAATAAATGAAGTAATAAAATAAAAGTAATAATAAAAGTACCAGTACATACCACATGTTTTAACCATGCAGGCTCTTCTGCCTGTGATTAGCATCTGAAAAAAAGAAGAAAAGTAGATTGTACATGCCTCTTTCAATTTTTCTCTAAGAGAGGGGAGACAGGAGTAGGCAAAAGATAGTGCCATGGAATAACAAACACTGTGTCTCTGTCCTGCTAAGAAGAGCAAGGAATGGCGATACTTTCTCCATATGGAAAGTTGAAGGGGAAAGAAAGTCATAACTCTGTGATTGTTCTACTTCATATAAGAAAACTCTAGCTAGATGGTTTTTGTTCCCATTGTTGTCATCAAGCAGTAAACATACGAGATCTGACACTAAAGTTCGTGAACTCATCCTAGAAAAGGTGCTACATACTTCATTGCTGAATATCATTATGGTCACTTTCGAAGTACTCCTCTTTGGAAGCTGTGCACTGACGCCAGTGCCTAGTCCACCCTTCAGAGCAATTTTGGAACTCTTTCTCTGGAATGGCCATCAGAGCTGTCGTCGTATTACCCTTGATGTCCTGAATGTCATCAAAATGTCTTCTTTTCAATATTTCCTTTATCTTTGAGTAAAGAAAGAAGTCATTGGGGGCCAGATCAGGGGGGAGAAGGGAACTGTTCCAATGCAGTTATTTGTTTACTGGCTAAAAACTATCTCACAGACAGTGCCATGTGAGCTGGTACATTGTCATGATGCAAGAGCCATGAATTGTTGGCAAAAAATTTGGGTCATTTTCATCTAACTTTTTCATGCCTCTTTTCAGCACTTCCAAATAGTAAACTTGGTTAACTGTTTGTCCAGTTGGTACAAATTCATAATGAATAATCCCTCTGATATCAAAAAAGGTTAGCAACATCATTTTGACTCTTGTTTTGACTGACATTTTTGGTCATGGAGAATTGGCTGACTTCCATTGTGCACTTTGACGCTTTGTTTCAAGGTTGTAGTGGTACACCCATGTTTCATCACCAGTGATAACACAGCCCAAAACATCATCTTGCCTCTCCGAAAGGTCTTGGCAAACTTTGACTCTCTTTTGCTTTTGTTCATGGGTGAGCTCCTTTGGGACCATTTTTGCACACACCTTTCTCAAGCCAAGATTTTCAGTTAAGATTTTCCTGTGTCTCTATGAATGTTTACTTGGTCTGCTATGCTTCTCACAGTCACCCAACAATTTTGACTCACAATCTGACAAATTTTTGCAATGCTTTCATCAGTTCTGCTTGTTACTAGCCGCCCTGACCTCTCTTCATGAGTGACGTGTTCTCTCCCCTCAGAAAAACCGTTTAATCCATTTGTACACTGCCGTTTTCTTCATGGCATTATCCCCATAAACTTGGACTAACATGTCCCTGATTTCACTTCCACTCTTGCCAAGTTTAACAAGAAATTTAATGTTTGTTCATTGCTCTAATTCAAGCTCAGACATTCTCGCGATGGCACACAAAAGCACGCAATAATAATAATGAATGGCACTCAGCAAGACACCGCCACACGTCAACACGAACACAGCTGTGAGACACTGATATACCAAGGTTGTGAAACCTTACCGAGCTATTTGTACAGTGTTGCCAATGTAAGCGCATGGTGGCAAGCTTGTGAACTTAATTGTCATACCTTCATATGTGGGGAAGATAAAAACTGTAATAAATGTAGTTGTCTAAATTCAGTTTGAAATCCCTTCACATGTTTGGGGGCAGGGATGACAGTTATTTGAGGACCTGCCATAGGTGGAAAACCAAATAACAGAAAAATAGATGAAAAATATTCACATCCTTAGTCACATTCATTGTTGAGTCGCTTTACCATCCTAGCCCATTTTGCCTTTTGTCCATTCAGGTAAGTCCTGAAAAGCATCATGTTGTACTGCAAATTTCATGTGCCTTGGAGTTCAACAGACTTTGATTAAAACCTAGTTTACAATTTATTATCTGCTCATGTGACCTTTGTTGAACAAGTCATTTCTTCCTGCTGAGCCCCTATTTTCCCATCTATGATATAGACATAAGTATACTTCCCTCCAGGTGTGCTGTGAGAATGAGGTAATTTCTTTAGTTCCTGGCACATAATTGCTACTCAACTATCATTTTCACTGGCTGGGTTTCATAGTAGAAATAAATGTAATTTGCATAGATAAGGTAGGAAGACATTTATACACATGAAACCTAAGGTTTTCAAATAATATAAACTAGTATAATAATAACATATATATATATATATATATGTGATTCCATTTTATGCTCATCATAGATAGCACAAGCTTCATCCTCATAATTCAGGTAAGGAATCGGGAGTCGAAAAGTTCAAAAAGTTCTTGAAGAAGCTGAGACTAAAACCAGCTCTACTGACTGATAACTAGACTATGCTTTTGGTATGTCTGTTATTGAAAATACCTGAGAACTTTTACAGATAAAAGTTATATGTATATATGTGATATGCCCATAATGTCCCAGGACAAAAATTCAGATTGCCTTTCACATGTTCTACAGCCTCATTAACTATAAATTGTTTCTACATACCTTCAAACAACTGTAAGTTGTTTATAGTTCACACTATACTACTTTCCTAGTCACACAATTCTAAGCATTAATTAATTCTAAAGGTAATTTCCAAGAAAGTGAAATATATAAGTTACATATATTTACCTCAATATACCTCCTGTTTTAGTCTCAACATTGAGAATTCGGTCCTGTAACAAGACATTTGTCTAGAACACAAGTGTGTTTGTTGACCCCAAAAAAGTGACTAGCTGTGACTGTATTTTCTTTTGTTCCCTAGGCTAATGGCACACTTTGACCTTTAAAAATTTTTTTAGTTCTATTTTTTTAATTAAATTTATTGAGATGACATTGATTAATAAAATTATATAGGATTCAAGCGTACAATTCTATAATACAGCATCTGTATATTGCATTGTGTGTTCACCACCCAAAGTCAAATATCCTTCCATCACCATATATTTGACCCCCTTTACCCTTTTCTTCCTCGCCCCCTCCCCAATTTCCCTCTGTCTGTGTCTATGAGTTTTTATTTGTCTTGTTTGTTGCTTTCAGTTTTATATCCCACATACTTTGACCTTTTTAAATACCCTAATGTGCTTAGTTCATAATAATGGGAGTAAACAAATAATGACAATAGAAAGCCTACCACAGTTTCAGTCTACTTCTCAATAATCAAAACCGGCTGATAGGCTCTACTTGTACATACTTACTCATCTAAGTATTTTATCTCTGCTTGAATTACCATCTAGATCCCTAATTCTTTGGAGTAGTTTTGTCCCCACATAAGCAGGTCCAATCCAATGCCCCTGTGCTAAACCTTACTAGCCCTAACTTTCACCAAATTTGTCAATTCTTCTAGTCCTTCTCCTCACTGAGAGACATTGATGTGCTATGACTTTTAGAAAGTAGGTTTCATTTTCATCAGGCACTTAAATTTCAAAATTTTCTTCTGATTTTGTGAAGCCTTGCCTGCACAATACTGTGTTTAAATACTCGAAAAGATTCTTCCCTTTCAGAAATAACTTGAGAGAATAGGTCAGTGACTCTCACCCTGGCCACACATTAAAATCACCTGAGGAGCTTTTTATAAATAATCATGCCTGGGGCACCCCCAGATATTCTGATAACTGATTTGGAGTAAGGCCTCAGCATATCCTGGATCCCATGCTAAACACTTATATTTGGTTTCTAGTTTCAGAGAGCAAATTTAGATGACAAGGGATACCATGTTATTTGAATCTATTTGATTCCTAGGTTTCAGATAATGAGGAGCAAGATTTCAAATAATAAGGGGTAACTCAAAAAATTATTGGAATCTATTCCTAAGTTTAGTCAATGAAAGTTCAGATAGTGAGGGACCACCCTCAAAGAGGTAAAATTATGCAAGTAAATATCATATATCCTATTAGCTTTAATGGATTCTCAAATGATTATTCCTTCATTCAAAAAATGTTTTCACTTTACACCATCTGAGTGGCAAAATTTGAATATTGATAAACCTAATTGTGGATGTGGGGAGAGAGGAAGCTTCTTGCACACTGATGGGAGTTTAAACTGGTTAGGCCATTCTGGAGAGTGACCTGGCAATATTTAGTGAAATTGTGCCCATGTATTCCCTAAGACCCAGAAATCCCACTATGGGCATAAACTCTCAAGCAACTCACAAAAGGTTCATAAGAAGATTTGAATGAGGATGGTCAATAAAGCACTGATTTTAATACCGACGAGTTGAAGGTACCTACCGTATTTCCCCATGTATAAGACACACCCTTTTTTGAAAATATGGGGTCTAAAAACTGGGTGCGTTTTATACAGTGGTTGTAGATTTTTCTAACTTGCATTTCTCGCTTTTTTCGTGCTTGTTTTTGTGCTCATACAACCACTGTATAAGATGCACACAGTTTTTAGACCCCAAATTTTTTGAAGGGTGCATCTTATACATGGGGAAATACGGTAGATGTCCATCACAGGGAAATAGACAAGTACAATAAGGAGGGCAGCAGTTAGAAGCAACAAACTAAATGTACATACAACAACATGGATGGGCTTTAAACACAATGACATGTGAGAAACACACACACACACACACACAAAGAGGTCTACAGCATAATAACATTAGTAAAAATAAAACACAAAAAAATACCAATGTATTTTACAAGAATACAAAAATATCAAAGGACATACATCCAACACATTAGAGTCAATGCCTATAGGTAATTGTTGAAAGGGGAAAAAAAGGCTTTGCATGGACCAATTTTCTTAAACAGTCTCCTGCATTCAAGGCAACACTTAAACAATTCTGGGCGGAATAAAACGGAGAAATATTTATTGAGTCCTGACTATGGGCTAGGTAGTGTGTCTGGACACCCCCACCCCACCCGCCTTGGGAGTCGAAGAAGAATCTTGCCTTTGAAAACCTCACAGTCTAGCTGGGAAAATGAGCAGGCTAACAAATACAAATCCATTTGGTAAATGCTTTAATAGAGTATGGGGAAAAGTGCCATGGAACACATCAGGGATTATGACTTCATAATAATTTGTATATGCAGGGGTTCTTTACTTGATACATTTTCCATCACAATTATAACTGAAATATTTCATACTTTAATGAGTTAGGGGATTTTGTTGTTGTTGTTGTTGTTGTTGTTGTTTTCTTGTCCCCAGTTTTGTCTAGTCTCTACTTTGGGAATAGCTAAGGGTTGCCTGCTGAGAAATGTTGGAGTGCCATCTGCTGGTAGAAATGTTTCAAATCCCCCCTCCCACTTATCTCACAGTCCATTTTCAAAAACAAAAACATCACATATATCATAGGATATGTAGGCTTGAAGGAATTTTGGAGATCTTTTATTTCAGGCCTCTGGCTTTAGAAATGAGGATATATCTCCTTACAAGATTGCATCTCATTTAAGGAGAATGTGAGTGTGCGCATGCACACACACACCTTCCATCACCACTGTGTCACAGAACTCTGTAGGCTCACAAAGCTAAACTATCTTTCCCAGATAGATAAACATACAAACTCCTTTAGAGGGTTCCATAAGACATTTTTAAATATTTATATAAAGCCCATTTCCCAGAAAAACAATCTTAGGAAGGCAGCTTACTGCGATGCCAAATGAATGAGCTTTGAGGTCAGATGTAAGTTCATCCCAGCTTTACTATTTACTAAGAAACTTTGAGGAAGTTGTTTAATAACCTCCCTGAATCACAATTTCTTTATATGTAAATTAAGGACAGTCATCTAATTTACAGGGTTGTAATAATTCGTGGGGGTACAGGTAAAAATAAAATGCACAACAATGCCAGAAAAAAATTAATGGCTAAACTAAACCCCTAATGTTAATTTAAATATGCTGCCTAATCCATCCTCAGGGAAGCTAAAAACTGTAAATAGATCTTCCTCTAATTTATCTTTGATATTTACATTTAATATAAATAATTTGTCAACTCTATTTTATACAATTAATGTCCATAAAAATGTAAATGGAAGGCAAAATGTGTTTTAATAGTTCATTGCATATCTAGTCAGATCATATTGTACTCCTGCTCTAAGGCCTTGCCATTCAAAGTGTAGTCCACAGACCTAGCAGCATTAGCATAACCTGGGATCTGGCTAGAAAGGCAATATCTCAGGCTCTATTTCAAACCTACCAAATCAGAATCTACATTTTTAACAAGTTCCCCAAGTGATTAAATTCAGATTTAAAGTCTGAGAAGCATTACTTGAGGGGACAGCAAATTGAACCTGTGCTCCATTATTATAGAAAAGATTTCCACAACTAGCTCTGCTCAGCTCCTCTTGGCTAAATTTACCTAAGTTTTAGCAATTAAGTGTAAACTTCTTCAGTTCTTTAAATTTTGAGTGAACCTCATTTTTGCATTCCACATAGCACTTAACATACAGTCCATGAAGAGAAAGGAGAAAAGAAAATACTACTATGTCATTGATAAAATAATGTGTCAAAGCCAAAGACAACAGAAATTGACTAGGTAAACCCTACAAGCAATAAGAAATTCCAGAGTTTCTGTTACTGATGTCAATTGTCAATAAGCAATTGTAAAATATGGACTAGATCCATCAGAAACATCATGAAAATTAACGCCCATAGAAGTGTCTTTGTGAGAGTAATATAATAATAGATGAAGCAGCAATCTCAAACATAGCAACAGCCAGCACCAGCTCGAGAAAAAAAAAAAGAAGACCCAGTTGCTGGGAAGTCTGCAAGTCCAGGTAGGTAGTGAAAAAGCATGAATTTCATGAAGACAAAATTGGGCATGGCCCACCTGAGCTTTAACCAGATTATTTAAAGACAAGTAATGTGCTACTCAAATTCTGTGAAGACAAAAACGGTTATCAAATATTTACTTAATACCCACTGTGTGCAAGGCATACTGGGATCAAAATGAAATACTGTAACAGAGAAAGAATAAGCACACAATACCTTGCAGGCAGACAAACAGGCAAGAACTATTCTTGCCAGAGAAAGACGCAATATGAAAATAAAGCTGATGTCACTGTAAGCCCTTCCTTCACCATCTCAGGTATGAAATCCATCTACCCTCTCATGCTGACAAAGAATAGCACTTAAAATAAGCAGCTTTCTTGAGCACTTAAGTACCAGGCACTGTGCAAAGCATGTTAATGCATTACCTCATTTCACCTTTACAGTAACTCTAATAGTCAGGGTCTCATAGCTTCATTTTTTTTCTTTCATAGTTTCATTTTAAAGAGGGAAAAAACTGAAGTTTGGTGAGATTAAGTACCTCGCTCACAATCAATAGCTTGGGAATTCAAATCTAGGTCTGTCATTCCAGAGTCTAAGCTCTTAATCATTCAGATATTCTGAACCAGTCTATGTAAGGCCTTATATTTAACTAGAGTTAATAAACATTTAAATCAATGTAGCATGTCTTTTAATCATCTTTCCTTCCTTGATCTAAATGACATTACTTTTTATATAACAGAGGGTATATTTTGCACAGAACAAATTTTATTTCCTTTTTCAGCAATATTGATAATTTGATTTTCTCTATAGTTCTGAATTTAATATACATTTATTAGTATATAAAGGTTAAGTCTATATTCATGATTATGTTCACTTTTACTGAGCATACTGTGCTTACAGAGTAAGGCACAGAGAATCTGACTCCTGAAGCCTTCTCAGGAATCCCCTAACTAAAATGTGTAAATTTTTGTTTATGTTCATTCATATTCATTCATTCACTCATTCATGCATTCACTCGTTCTCTCCCTCCCTCTCTCTTTCCAATACATACTCACTGGAAAGAGCATCAGGCATATTTGAAAACAGCAGGAGAAAACAAGGAAGATTTTGTATAATCCAATTTGTGGATATGTTCAAGGGTCCATGGGAAGTCTAAAGGGCCTGAAGCACTTTGGGCCCAGTAAGTCTCAAAACCAAACAGCCAAAACTCTTCCACAAACAAAACCCCAAAATGAGGAGAACATTTGGGAAAATAATCCACAATGCAAAGTACATAGATAATGGAGGCAAAGAAAACAGAAATCTCAGATAAATTTGGAAGAGGCAAACAAAATCAGGATATCTCAGAAAGCAACAGGCCATTTTTTAATGCTCCAGAAAGGGGGCAAGGGGGAGGTGGGGAGGAGAGATCTAATCCACCTCTCCTTCCTAAAAGTTCAGGAAAACTAATTTTGCTGAAAACTGAAAGAATGAATAAGCATAAAAGATACTGACTTTGGGCCGGCCGAGTGGCAT